>NW_026606101.1:0-367500 GCF_029834395.1 Sorex fumeus | reverse complement strand
AGCACAGCGGGTAGGGCATTTACCTTGCAAGCGGCTGACCCGGGTTCGATTCCCAGCATCCCATAGGGTCCCCTGAGCACCGCCAGGAGTAACTCCTGAGTGCATGAGCCAGAAGAAACTCCTGAACATCACCGGGTGTGACCCAAAAAGTAAAAAAAAAAAAAAAAAGAAAACGGGCTCCGGAGGAAATTTGAGGCTGGGGGTGGGGGGATTCCTTTCCCCAGGTCTCCGGAGCCCCCAACCCTTTCCCCGCACCCCCTTTCACCTGGCTGACATCACCCAGCAGGGAGGCCCTTAGCTGGGGGGCTGCGAAGGAACCTTCCCTGCTGCTCCCTTCCCTTCCCCCACCCCACTGAAGTCCCAGGTCGCTACCTCGCTCCTCCGGGTGGGGCTGAGACCCAGAGCATCCTCCCCGCATCCTCCCTGCAGCCGGCCCGGCCTCAGGTGAAGCAGAGCAGAGCCCCAGCCCCGCGAGAGGTTCTCAACAGGCGCCCAGAATACATTAGCTGGATTCCCGGCCAGCCCCAGCCGGCGCGGCCCCATGCAAATGCATGCAGCCCGCACCCCAGTGAGGCCATCCCGGGCAGTCAGTGCCCGGGTGAATGGCCCTCCCGGGAGTGCGGCTCAGGCGGAGGCTTTGAAGCGACGTCCTGGATAGTTCCCGGCAAAATGCTGTCAGTGGCTCCGATGCTGTGGGGGGCAGGTGTGGGGGAGGAAGCATCTCTGAGCCTCCTGCCGTTCCCCCCCAACCCCCCCTCCCGAGGGTGAGGGGGGAGCTGTCCCTGTCACGAATTGCTAAACCGAGGAGCTTGCTAACAGCATCCCGTTCTGGCCCCCGACGATGACGGAATCGGTCTCTTGAGAAGCTGCGTTTTGAATAAGTCCCAGCCTGGGAGATGCAGGGCTTGGAGGTCCCTCCCGCAACACCGGGGCCCTGGGGGTGGTCATTGCACACCTCCCTGGCTGCCAGGCAGATTTGGAGGAGGGGGGCTTGGAACAACTCCAGCGCCCAGGCTGCATCCCAATTCCATCAGAATCTTGGGGGGGGTGGGGGGTGGATAAGTCCCAGCTGGTCCTCTTTCAGAGAAGACGGGGACCTGGGTGACCTGAGATGCATGCCTTCATTCTCCTGCGGTATCTGCCAGCCAGCCCTCTGCTGGGGTGTGGGGGTGGGGTGGGAGGGGGGGCCATTAGCTTTAGTTCCAGATGATCCACATGTGGGGGGGGCAAGTTCCCTCTTTATAGGAAGGGAATTACAGTCATCCCCAGCCATTAAATATCCACGAATTTTCCAAAGCACGGGTGCTGCTGAGATCCCCAGGAATGAAAGGGTTAATAGACAGGCAGGCAGACAGACAGACAGACACACACACACACACACACACACACACACACGCACACACACTCACACACCAGTCTTGCTCTGTTTGTTTGGGTTCCCTGGACCAAATCCTTTCTGGCTGGGCTGAGCCGGGGAAGATCTGCAGTGCTTAACCCTTTGGATACCAGCCTGCACTCTGCCCAGGTGACGTCACACACAGGGTGCGTGAGGGGCAGACAAAACTTTCCAGGCAGAGAGGCCTAGACACCCCCTCCCCTTCCCCCTACCCTTGCCTGATTTGGGGGGCTAGAGGCAGGTCTTGATGCAAGTGACTTTATCTCTAAGCCTCAATTTCCTCATGTGGAAATGAGGTCCAAAGGTCCCTCCTCTTGGGTCACCTCGGGGTTCAATCCTGGGGCCACCGCAGGTGCCACTGTCTGTGAACCCCAGGCCGGAAGCGATTTCCCGCCTCACCACAGCCAGGCAGTGTGCAAAAACCGCGGAAGGGCACGGCTGTGGCTGGCGGCACTCTCACTGAAGACAGCGCTGGCTGTGACCAGAGGTGCCCCCCTGGTGAGGTTGAGTGTGTGCCCCAGATGAGACCCCCACCAGGATGGAGAGTGCAGCCCCCCAGTGAGCAGGGGTTAAAGACAGACCTCCGTGAGCACTGCGGCCTGAGTTGGGACCCCCCGCCAATAGCCAGCACTGCTAACTACAAGCACCAAGGCTGAGTGACTCTGCAACCCCCGGTCACTGCAGCAACCCAGGGGAAGGGAGGGAGAAAGGAGGGAAGATGATGATGCATCCGTGTCAGACCTGCGAGCTCAGTGCTCAGAATCACTCGCAAGGTGGCTGGGCCCTGGGGCCGGAGAAATAGCTCAGTGGGCAGCACATCTGCCTTGCTCACAGCTGACCGGCAGCCGATCCCGGCAACCTCTGAGCCCTGCCAGGAGTGGGCTCAGAACTAGGGGTAGGGGCTGGAGCAATAGCACAGCGGGTAGGGCGTTTGCCTTGCACGCGGCCGACCCAGGTTCGATTCCCATCATCCCATATGGTCCCCCGAGCACTGCCAGGAGTCATTCCTGAGTGCAGAGCCAGGAGGAACCCCTGTGCATTGCTGGGTGTGACCCAAAAGCAAAGAAAAAAAGAACCAGGGGTGACTCCTGAGCACTGCCGAGTATTGTCCCAAAACCCAAACAAACCAACAGAACAGGAGCCGCCCCGGAGAGCCTGACTCACAGGCCGTGCCTGCAAGAGGCCCTGAGTTCCTTCTCTAAGTTCCATTTATAGCACCTCTGCCAAAAAATTATCATTCTGGAAAAAATATATATATCATTGCCCACCAGTTCCTGAGCGGTGCAGACCAACCACACTTGGACACCCAGAGAACAAAAAGGGGTGGGAGATGAGGCCGCAGCAGGGAGAGCGCTCGCCCTGCCCGTGGTCTCCCGGGTTCGATCCCTGGAATCTCATAGAGGGGCCCCTGAGCACTGGCAGGAGTGATTCCCGAAAGCAGAGCCAGGAGTAAACCCTGAGCCATGCCAGGGGTGGTCCCAGAACAAAAATAAAACAAAATAACACAAAAAAGGGGGTGGGGGGTGGCGGCAGGTGCCGACCCAGCAACAGGAGCGGGTCAGGGCCAGGGCAGCCTCAGCCCTGTGAGTCTGTCCCCTCCGGCTTCTGTTTCGCCCAGGCAGGAGGGGCTGGGTGACCGTAGAATAGCTCACTGGGGATTTCCCGCCCTCTCCTCGGGCCAGGGGATGCCCCCAATCTGGGCGGGTTAGAAGCCCCAGATGTGGCTGCTGAGATTAAGGTGCCATCCTCCCCGCCCCGAACCCCACAGCGAAACTGTTCTCAGCTGGGAGGGTGGTGTCAGGCTGAATCTTCCCTGAGGGCGGGCTCGCTGGATTCTTTCCTTTTTCAGTTAAGATTTTGGTTGTTTGGATGGGGCTGGAGCAATATAGCACGGCGGGGAGGGCGTTTGCCTTGCACATGACTGGCCCAGGTTCGATTCCCCAGCATCCCATATGGTTCCCTGAGCTCTGCCAGGATTAATTCCGAAGAGCATGAGCCAGGAGTAACCCCCTGAGCATCGCTGGGTGTGACCCATCAAGCAAAATCACTGTCACTGTCCTCCCGTTGTTCATCGATTTGCTTGAGCGGGCCCAGTAACGTCTCTGTCGTGAGACTTGTTGTTACTGTGTTTGGCATTTCGAATACATCACAGGTAGCTTTCCAGGCTTTGCCGTGCGGGCGAGATACTCTCAATAGCTTGCCGGGCTCTCCGAGAGGGGCAGAGGAATCGAACCTGGCTCAGCCGGGCCGGCTGCACACAAGGCAAACGCCCTACCACTGTGCTATTGCTCCAGCAAAATAAATAAATAAATAAATAAATGAATAAGGATTTGGTTGTTCGGATCAGACCTGATGGTACTCAGGCCTTACTCCTGGCTCAGCAAACCCGACTTAGCCATGTGCCAGGCAAGTGACCAACTCTGCCCCCCAAAAAAAAGCTACTTTAAGGATTTTGGGGATTGGGAGAGTGGTGAAGAGATAGTACAGCAGGTAAGGTCGATCCGGGTTCAAACCCTGGTATCTCCTCTATGATTCCTCTGAGCATTGGCAGTAGTGACTCAAACCACCCCTCTCCCAGCAAAATTTTTTTAAAAAATTATTTTTCAAATTTCAGTATTGGGTTGGAGCCATAGTATAACAGGGAGGGTGTTTGCCCTGCACATAGCCTACCTGGGTTCGATCCCTGGTACCCCGTATGGTTCCCCAAGCCCGCCAGGAGTGATCTCTGAGCACAGAGCCAGGAGTAAGCCCTGAGCACCACCAGGTGTGGCCCCCAAACAACAAAAAATTCAAATATCAAAGATTAATCTTTGGGGGCTGGAGAGAGGGGTCCATGTGCCTGAACACCTCTGGGAATGGCCCGTGAGCACAGAGCTAGGAGCAGCCTCTGAGCATGGCCAGGTGTGGCCCCCAAATCGTAAAAACAAAATGCAGTCTGTGACATGAATAAGCGGAGCTCAGAGAGCCCGGGGGCTGTGAGATTAGTCAGGACAGCATCCGGGGGGCCTGTCATGCTTCCTCAGTCGCCCAGAGCCCTGGGGAGTCAGCTCCGAGAGGATCCGTGCCCTGGTCTCTGCTTTGCACTCAGGGGTATGATACTGTGTCCTCAAAGATTCCATCAGTGGGAACAAGTGCACCCTCCCTCGGTGGGAGATGCTGATAACCGGGACCCTATATCTTGGGGGCAGAGGGATGTGAAACATCTGGTGTTTCCTTGAGAACCTTAAACTGCTCAAAAATATATTTTGTTGCCAGGGAGCTGGTACAGCGGGTTAAGGCTCTTGCTTGGCACGCGGCCGACCGGGGTTCAACCCCCCCGCAACCATTTATGGTTCCCCTGGTCCTGCTGGGAGTGATCCCTGAGGGCAGAGCCAGGAGTAAGCCCTGAGCACAGCCAGGTGTGGGCCCAAAATAAAACAAAAAAAATCGTTCCTTTTTAAATTTTCTTTTATTACGTATTCATTCATTGGGCTGGAGCAATAGCACGGCGGGTAGGGCGTTTGCCTTGCACAGAGCCAACCCGGGTTTGATTCCTCCATCCCTCTCAGAGAGTATCTACCAAGAGTATCCCGCTTGCACCTCAGAGCCTGGCAAGCTCCCCATGGTGTATTCAATATGCCCAAAACAGTAACAACAAGTCTCACAATGGAGACATTACTGGTGCCCGCTCGAGCAAATCAATGAGCGACGGGAGGACAGTGCTATAGTGCTTCATTCATTCATTTAGTTCTTTCTGGTGTCAGGGATTAAACCCAGGGCTTCACACACATGAGACTTTTTTTTCCTTTTTTTGGGTCACACCCAGCGTTGCACAGGGGTTCCTCCTGGCTCCGTACTCAGGAATCACCCCTGGTGGTGCTCAGGGGACCATATGGGACGCTGGATATTGAATTCGGGTCGGGTCGGCCGTGTGCAAGGCAAACGTCCTACCCGCTGTGCTATTGCTCCATCCCCAACATGAGACAAAATGCGCTAACTGTGAGCTTACATCCATACCCCCTTTTCTGGTAAGTGTCCATTTGGGGTCTGCACTTTGGTCAAGCAGAACCTTCCCCGCCAGTGGGCAATTCCGTGCTGATGCCAAAACAGTTGGTCCCAGGGCCCCCTTCCCCTCTAGTTGTCCCCCTTCAGTGGACACAGACCTTCCCCTGAGAAGAAATCCCACGTGACACTTCCCTGCCCGTTCCAGCTAACCTTAGCCTTTAGTTTTTGTTGTGATTGTTTAGTTTCGGGTTTTTTTTGGGGGGGGGCACACCCATGGCGGCGTGTAGCAGCTGTTCCTGGCTCTGTGCTCAGGAGTGAGTCCTGGCAGTGCTCGGGGGACCATGAGTGAGTCTGGGGGCTAAACTGGGGTCAGTAGCACACAAGGGCCTTAACCCAGGTGCTAGATCTCTTTAATTATTTTTGTAGAATACCACTGGTTTGCTCGAGTGGGCCCAGTAACGTCTCCATTGGAGACTTTGTTGTTACTGTGTTTGGCATATCGAATACGTCACGGGGAGCTTGCTAGGCTCTGCCGTGCAGGCGAGATACTCTTGCACGCAGCCAACATGGCCAACCCGAGTTCAATTCCTCCGCCCCTCTCGGAGAGCCCGGCAAGCTACCAAGAGTATCTTGCCCACACGGCAGAGCCTGGCAAGCCACCCGTGATGTATTCGATATGCCAAACACAGTAACAACAAAATCTCCAATGGAGATGTTACTGGGCCCGCTCGAGCAAATCGATGAACAACGGGAGGGCCTTTACCTTTTACCTTTACCACTGGTTTGAGTCTGGGCTAGAGCGACAGCACAGCAGTAGGGCGTTTGCCTTGCGCACAGCCAGCCCGCCGAGCCGGGTTCGATTCCTCTACCCTGCACGGAAAAAGCCTGGCAAGCTCCCTGTGACATATTCAATATGCCAAACACAGTAAAAGTCTCACAATGGAGACGTTACTGGGCCCGCTGGAGCAAATCGATGAACAATGGGAGGACAGTGCTATTGGTTGGTGCTTTCTCCTCTGCCACAAGGAGCTTAGGTTTACAAAGCACTCTGGAAGCACTCCCATTTCCTCAGTATTCGTCTTAACTTCTCTGTGCTTTGCTTTCTCTACCTGTTAATCACTCATTTTCCCTAAGCAGTACCTGTGACTTGTAGAGTCAAATTCCTCAGAAATCTCTGGATTTGTATTTGAAAGGGAAATATTGCCTTTCTCCTTCCCTTACGTCCTTTCTCTCATAGTTAGTACTTTACAGCAGTGTCCTTTTTGTATAGACACAGGAAGACAGCTAATGCTATCTTTTTTAATTTAGCAGTTAATTGACTCCCAATAATATTCATTCCTGGGCATCTGTTTTCTAGGCTTAAGCCTCAGTTGCCCTGAGTTCCTAGCACCCCAAAATCAGGGTCCCGATGAGGAACTGGATGGACCCAGGGCAAGCTGTGAGCTAACCTGACATCGAAAGGGGCCAGGCCAAAGCGCCATAATAGTTAACTATAAGTTAAAGGCACGATCACGAGCAAATTCTGCCATGATTCAAAGAGTAATAACTGACTTAAGACCCTGCTACGGTTAGGGAAGGCTAATCTGGCCTGAGCACTGTAGTCTGGGATCTATAGTGAGATATCCCCAGGGGAACCACCCTACAAGCTTGATGTATCTCTAGGGCATTTGCCTGGCATGTGGCAGACCCAGCTGACCTGAGTTCGATTCCTCTGTCCCTCTCCGAGAGCTACGGAGAGTATCTTGCCCGCACAGCAAAGTCTGGCATATTCAAACACAGTAACAATGAAGTCTCACAATGGAAACAGTTACTGGGCCCACTTGAGCAAATCCATGATGAACAACAGGACAGTGCTACAGTGCTACAGTGCTACTGTGTCCATACAAAATGACTAATATTGGGGACCAGAGCGATAGCACAGCGGGTAGGGCGTTTGCCTTGCACGCAGCCGACCTGGGTTCGATCCCTGGCATCCCATATGGTCCCCCAAGCACTGCCAGGAGTCATTCCTGAGTGCAGAACCAGGAATAACCCCTGAGCAACGCTGGGTGTGACCCAAAAAGAAAAAAAAAGACTAATATTAAGAAGTAGAATTAAGGTGAATGTTTAAATGGTTGTTGGACTAAGGAAAAGAGAAACACACTCCGAGACGGTATTTGGCCCCTGAGGGGACCTCCTGGCTGCAGGAGATCTTTAGAAAAGCTTCCTGGGAAGGAAGGGCCTGTACATATGTTGATTGTGCTGCCTCACCTGTGTGGTTGCGACCCCCAAGCTTTGGAGGTTGGGGCTAGACCAGGCGGCGAGAGGCTACAAGATGGATCTAGATGGAGCACAGAGAGACTAGCATGCAGGACAGGAAGAGACAGGAATGAGGGGCAGTGTGAGACTTTGGGGGTGCTCAGTGAGACTGGAATGGGGGGAATGGAATAAGAGGCAACTGATCAACCAGCTTGGCGGCCCTGTTCCCTCCTTCATGGTCTGTTGGTGGCGGCGGCAGGCCGGGGGTAGGGAAGTGGCTCATGACCACCAAACGCACATGGTGGGCAAGAGAGAACGCCACCGCCCACCACGCTCACTTATTTATTTTGTGATTACACAGTTTTCCTTTTTATCCTTTCCCCTCTCCCCTGCTTTTCCTCTACAGAACCCCGCTAAATAAACATCCTCCTCCACCCCCACCACACACACCAGCCCAGTCCTCTTTACTTTTGGGGGGGGGCACACCCGGCGATGCTCAGCGGGTTCCTCCTGACTCTGCACTCAGGAATCACTCCTGGTGGTGCTCAGGGGACCCTGTGGGATGCCGGGGATCGAACCCAGGTGGGCCACGTGCAAGGCAAATGCGCTACCCGCTGGACTATCACTGGACTACCCTGGTCCTCTCTTATGGTCCTGCCCAGGCTGAGTCCCCTTCCCACCTAACTTCTGAACTTCACACCCACCCCCAGTCTCTAGCCCCCACCTACTTCCTTTTCTTTCTTTCTTTTTTTTTTCTTTTTGGGGTCACACCTGGCAATGCACAGGGGTTATTCCTGGTATTACTCAGGAATTACCTCTGGTGGTGCTCATGGAACCATATGGGATGCTGGGAATCGAACCCGGGTCGGCCTCGTGCAAGGCAAACGCTTTACCCGCTGTGCTATTGCTCCAGCCCCAAACCAGACGCTTTTGTCAAAGATTACATCCCCGCTACCGAGAGTATCCCGCCCGCACAGCAAAGCCTGGCAAGCTCCTCGTGACCTATTCGATATGCCAGACACAGTCACAACAAGTCTCACAATGCAGACGTTACTGGTGCCCGCGTGAGCAAATCGATGAACAATGGGAGGACAGTGCTACCGTGCTACCGTGCTATATCCCCGGAACAAGATTAGGTCTCTGGAGTGTAACTGTCAGGGAGATGGTCTGGGTGTTGCAGGCCAAAACAACAACAACAAAAATATATGCGTGTACTCTGTAGGCAATAGAAACTCGCTGAGTAACGCTGACTTGCCAGAATGAAAGTATAAGAACTTGCTGAACCTTGTGCTCAGGGTCCTTGTTGAAGCCCGCCGGGAACCCAGCTAGCTGGAGCAATAAACCTCGCTATGTGATCTGCATTACTGGCTCGGTTCTCTGTCCTTGAGGGGTGGTCGACTCTGGACTCTTAACAACAGAAGAAGGCACAGAGAGGCTCAGAGACTTGCCCAAGGTCACACAGCCGGAAGGGCAGCCAGGGAGCTGGGGTTTGAACCCCCCAGTTGAAGTCAAAGCCTCTATCCACGATTGCTGCATGCAGACAGGTGAGCAGCCAGGCCTGACATCATCCGGACTGAGGAGGAGAGGTGTGTCTGTGGGGGTGTGGGCGGTGACTGGGCCTGTCCCCTGGGGCCGTGCCTTCTTCCCACCGCACCCCAGACCCTGGGAACAAGCGTCTTCCCGACATCCTGTCCCCGCAGCTGCTCCTGGAGGCCGGGAGAGCCTTGGAGTTCCCCAGCCCAGGGGGGGGGAGCGACTCGGCACCTCGTGAGGCTGACCCTGTGCCGGGGACCTCCAGTTAGTAATAGCAGCTGCAGGCCTGTGTCACGGGGCCCACGGGGGGGTGACTCAGGGCCCCGAGATCAGCCCCCTCCCCACCACGCTGCCACCCGGCACCTGAGGGTCTGCAGCCGCCCAGCGGGGACCCAGCTCAGGGTGGAGGCGCTCACCTGGGCTGAACCAGCCCTGGCCTCCTCCTCTCCCAGGGTCTGGGCTAAGCTCTTTGTGGTGTCGGGAGGGGGGTGGGGGAGGGGGAAGGGAATGTGGTAACCAGAACCACTTCCTGCCTGGGGTGTTGAAAGAAAGCCGCACTGTCCCCAAGTTCCCCTTGGTGGGGGAGAGCCTAGGAGGGGGGTCCTGGGAGAGGAGGAAGTGGGGGAGGGGGGAGCCGAAGCGGACTGACTTGACTTTTGGATGACTCCAGGATCACGCACGCTCTGGTGCTCCTGAAGAAGTGCTCTTTCTGCTCCCCCAGGAGGAAGCACTGGTCCCAGGGGGCAGTCACAGAATGTGGCGGAGCATTGCTCCCAGGGAGGGGCTTGTCCGGTCCTCTCCTCATCACCTCCCACAAGGAAGGCGCCACCCTCACCCCCGTGTTATAGGGGACAAAGCTGAGGCCTGGGCGTCTGCTAAGGTCACACACCCGGCAGTGCCCAGGGCAGAGACAGCCCCATAGCGACGCCCGTACATGGTGCCTGGCTTGCTTGGAGGCTGAGGAGGGTAAATGCTCCACCCTGGGCCTCAGTTTCCCTCCTTTCATGAGGAAAGCCTGGGGGCAGATGCACTTCTCTTCCGAGAAGTTTGTCTCCGTTCCTTTTTTTCTCTTTTTTTTGGCGGGGGGTTTGGTCACATCTGGTGATGCTCAGGGGTTCCTTCTGGCTCTGCACTTAGGAGTCACTCCTGGTGGTGCTCGGGGGGGACTATATGGGATGTCGGGGATCAAATCCAAGTAGGCCGTGTGCAAGGCAAATGCCCTCCCTGCTGTAATATCGCTCCGGCCCCTCATTTATTTTCTCCCTGGCGAGACTCCTCATGCTGTGGGGACAGGGACACCACACTGGCCTGCTCTGGGAAATCTCCACCGGCATTTTTTGCAGTGAATCATTTTTATAGTGTGGGAGGACCGTTATTCCTGGATGGAGGGTATGAGAAAGGCCTGGCTCCTTTACGTACAAAAATCCACCTTGCGGGGCCACAAAGGTAGTTCAGTGAGTCGGGCGCTGACCTTGCACGTGGCCAGCCTGGGCTCAATCTCAACACCCCATATGGTCCCCTGAGCCTTATCGGGAGTGACCCCTGAGCACGGAGCCAGCCCCTGGGTGCTCCTGGGTGTGGTCCAAACTTCCCCCCACCCACACCTCCCCCTCCAAAAAAATAGAAAGAGAAAAGAAAGAGAAAGATTCACCTGGACCAGTGATTCTCAACGGGCGGTGGCCTTATGTCCCCGCCCCCCCCCCCCCCCAAACTCTGGGGGATTTGGAGAATGTTGGAAACCGCAGATGGTACTCTGGGAGGGGAAGGACTATGGACACCTGGGAGTGCAGGTTGGGGATACTTGTAAATATTCTGTGATGGGGCCGCAGTGATAGCACAGCGGGTAGGGCGTTTGCCTTGCACGCGGCCAACCTGGGTTCGATTCCCAGCATCCTGTATGGTCCGCTGAGCACCGCCAGGAGTAATTCCTGAGAGCATGAGCCAGGAGTCACTCCTGTGCATCACTGGGTGTGACCCAAAAAGAAAAAAAAATCTGCAAGGCTCGGGATGAATAGTTACCCCGTGTCCAAGGCAACAGCACTGAAACTGGACATCTTCCATGGATGCAAAGTCTTCTCAGATGGCTGATGGCCCACGCAGGGGGCCTCCGGGAGCCCCTGCAGCCCAGAACTGCCCTTAGCAAGGACCCCTGAGTGGAGTGACAGCTCCCCTCTCTGAGTCATGTGGCTGCATGATCCCTCTCTTACAACTGGAGCCTAGTTTCCCGAGGCCTGTCTGACCTCTGACCCGCCCCCCCCCCCCCAGCCTCCTCTCAGAGCTCCTGTGTGCGGTGGATAAGGGTATGGTGTTAAGCCTTTTCTTCCCTACCTGCTGGGCTCACCGCTCCCTGGAAGTGGTCATAAAGAGGAAACGGTTTCGGTCCAGGCCCTCCTGAGCTTGAATCTTGGTTCCCAGCCTCTTTTGGTCTTTGATTTTTTTTTTTTGTCTCATTTTTACTGTCGGGCCACATCTGGTTGTGCTTTGGGCTTCCTCCTGGCTCTATGCTCAGATTCCCTCCTGGAGGGACTCAGGGGGCCTTAGACAGTGCTGGGGACTGAGCCAGGGTCAGCTAGAATACAAACCAAGCACCTTACCTGCTGTACTATCTCTTGGGCCTCTGCTTGGTTTTTTTTGTTTTTTGTTTTTGTTTTGTTTTTGTTTTTAAGACAGTGCCAGGCCGTGAAAGGGTCTTCGCTTCTGAATTTATTTTTGTTGGGAGGGAGTTGGCGAGGGTTCCCCCTGGCCGTGTTTGGAGGCTACAGTTTCAGAGGGTAATTCCTCGGTGTCTGGGGCCCATGTAGACTCGAGAACTGACCGAGGCTTGGCTGCATGAAAGGTAAGTGCCTTACGCGGGGTCTCATGGGATGGGGGGTAGAACCGGCCCTGTTCCCGGCCCTGGTAAGGCCCTAAGTTGCCACCCACAAACTCCTCCTCCAGTTCCTGAACGACCATGATCCCAGAGGTACACAAACCAATCTTGGAACCCAGGGGCTTTGGGCAGTAATCCCTCTAGGTTTATTACTATCAGAAATCCAAATTCGCGTGGCCGCTATTGTGGCCACACGACATCATCTGCTCTTCATAATCAGCAATAGAAAATAAATTATCTAATGATGTCTTTTTGGCAGGTCTGAATGTTGGGGAAAATTCCAAATAATAAATGGTGGGTCTTCTGTCGTAATATTGAATGTGATCAACGTAGAGAGAGAGAGTAAAGTGGAAATCTGCCACACAGGAAGGGGCTGGGGTGGGAGGGGGGTATACTGGGGTTCTTGGTGGTGAAAATGTGCACTGATGAAGGGATGGGTGTTTGATCATTGTGTGACTGACCGAGACTTAAACTGAAAGGCTTTGTGACTGTTCTCATGGTGATTCAATAAATAAAAATTAAAAAAAAGAAAAGAAAGGTAATTGCCTTAGCCCTGTTCTATCTATACAGTCCCTCTGGGGTGGGGGGTGGGCCACACCTGGAGGTGCTCAGGGGCTGCTCCTGGCTCTGCACTCAGGAACCACTCAGGGACCATATGGGACGCTGGGGATCAAACCCAGGTTGGCCGTGTGCAAGGCAAGTGCCCTCCCTGCTGTCCCATCCCTCCAGTCTCTGATGCTGATGTTACTGATGCTCTAATGATGCGGGGCTTCCTTCACGCCTGCCTGTGGTGCTCTCACTGTGGGTGGCACACCAGAGAGGGGTGTGTGCACACTCATCCAGGTTTGCACATGCTTCCCGAGGCTGACACTGAGTCAGGCACACAGGTCACAGGGCTCATCAGAGGCCCCGCAGTGCTCACCCCTGCTTGCCAGGGCTCGTCCTTTTGGGCTAAGAACCTCAGTGCTCACCCACCTTTTCGATTGAGGTGCTTGCCAGGGGTTGCACTTACTCGCACACACACACATACACACACTCACAAACACACACACTCACACTCACATTCACACACGCATCCACACACACATACACTCACACACCCACACACACTCACACACATTCACATACCTTCACATACTCACAAACACACACACTCATACACCCACAAACGCACACACTTATACACTCACACATTCATACACTCACAAACACACTCATACACTCACATTCACACACGCATTCACATACTCACATATATACTCACATACCCACACACACTCACATACACTCACACATCCACACACTCACACATACATTCACACACCCACACATACACACACATTCACACACTCACACTCACATACTCACACACACTCATACACCCACACACTCACACACATTCACACACTTCTACACTCCCACTCACACATTCACACAATCACATACACACAAACACACATTCACACACACACTCACACATTCACAAGCACACACACACACACACACACTATACTGGCAGCAGCATGGCCAGAAATCGTCTATGGTGCCGTTGGCCTCAGTTGGCATGTGTGACCCCAGGACTGAACTGGTGACCACGCACTGGCCAGGCAGGTACGCCACGCCCCTCCACTGCTCCTCCAGCCCCTGTTTCTGAGTAATTTTTTTTGGGGGGGGTGTGTGAGCCACTCCCGGTGTTGCTCATGGCTGACTCCTGGCCCCGCACTTGGGGATCACTCCTGGTAGGGCTCCAGGGGCCATCTGGGGTGCCGGGAACTGAACCTGGGTCTGCCGCATGCATTGCAAGCGCCTGGCCCGCTGTGCCCCTGGTTCTGAGTCTTACCTTGTGCAACCACAAGCATGTCCTGAAGTGCTGTGAGCCTCAGTTTCCCTCCTTGGAACATGGGAGGGGGACCCATTGGGCCGACCTCCCAGTGGTAGCAAGGAGGAAAGGAGGTACCTGCGGGGGAACTGGCCCCCCAGGACGTTTCCTGAAACACGCTTTCATGGCCTGGGGGTGAAGGGACCCGCCCAAAGCCACGGCGCTGGAAGTGGCCACTCTGGGAGTGGACACTGGAGGTGTCTGAGTGCTCCCCGGGCAGCGCCCATGGGTCCCAGTGCCAGAGGGCAGCATGAGGCATGCTTGGCACATAGTCAGCCCTTTAGTTGCTGCCTGTGGGGTTCTTCATGTCCTTCAAAGAAGGAAGTTTAGGGGCTGGAGTGATAGCACAGCGGGGAGGGCGTTCGCCTTGCACGCAGCTGACCCGGGTTCGATTCCCAGCATCCCATAGGGTCCCCCGAGCACCGCCGGGAGTAATTCCTGAGTGCAGAGCCAGGAGGAACTCCAGTGCAATGCCGGGTGTGACCCCCCCCCCCAAAAAAAAGAAAATATAGATCCTGCCCTGCATTGGCTGCCCTCAAAGCAGGGTGGGGTGGGGGAGGGGAGGCTGCGGCATTGGCCCTGTGGTGAGGACTGGGCTTGGGCGGCCTCTCTACCCAGAGGCCAATGACCAGAGAGGGAAAGACCTTCACTCGGGTCACACAGCCCAGACCGCCTCCTCTCCAGGTTCCGGGTCAGAGGCCAAGGTCTCAGCCTGGATGAGAGGCAGCGGGCCGGGCGCTCTCCTCAGGACCTGTCCCCGCCCCGCCCTGCTGGCACAGAGCTTTCCGCCTGTTTTCCATTTCTTTTTAGCCTCGCTCCATTTAGGGACAAAGGGCCCTACTTTACAGCTGAGGAAGCAAACTCATTTGGACCGTTGCCCGCAAGTGAGAGAGTCAAGCCATGTGTGTCCAGCTGCCATCAACTGTCCCATTGTCTGCCCCGGTGGTTCCCAACTCCTGTCTGGTGGCAAGTCCTTCAGTGGCAGGGTGGGACAGGAGGGCTTCCTGGAGGAGGAGAGAAGACAACCTGGAGGTCAGGCAGGAGGCGGGCACCCCCGAAGGGAGCCAACCAGGAAGAGGGAATCACCAGGCTCTGGAGAGGTATTGGGGGGTCCCGTCCTGCCCTCAGGGGCCTCCAGACATGGGAGTGGGGGCGTCCCACACTCACAACTGCCTCCTCAGAAAGGATAATTCTGGAAGCACCTTTAAGAGAACAAACACTGGCCCCCAGCTGCACCCGTGACTACCGACTACCTACCGATGGTCCCCCGCCCTCCCCCGGGGGTGCACCTTCCTCTCTGGGAAACTGAGACAGAAGGTGGTTCCTGTGTGTGTGTGTGTGTGTGTGTGTGTGTGTGTGTGTGTGAGATCCCGAGCCTGCAAAATAAATCAGCAACTCAAGCAGCCCGAGGCCTCCCTGCCCGCCTACCCCCAGCCCCTCCAGCCAGTTCTCAGAGCTCCGCAGTTTGCAAAACCCCAACCTGGGCCTGTGGTTTCCTGGGGTCCTGCCTAAGGAGGGAAAAGGTGGTGTAAGCTTTCTTTCCTTCTCAAGCTCCCCCAGCCCCCACTCCCTGAGTCAGCGACACAGGGCCCTGCCCCCTGGGAGGGGTGAGCCACTGAGTCAGCCTCCGGCACCTTCTTAAAGCCCAGGGGGGCGGCCGGACCCGCCATCCTCACCATGAAGCCCTGGCAGCCCCTGGTCCTGGCCCTCCTGGCGCTGAGTGGCTGCACGGCCGCACCCAGGCCGCGCCCGCCCATCGTGGTGGTCTTCCCGGGAGACAATGGGCGGTCCAACCTCACCGACCAGCAGCTGGCAGAGGTGGGCGGGGGGCAGGCCAGGTCGGGAGGGGTTGGAGGGGCAGGGCCTCGGGGGAGAGGCTCTGTGGGCGAAGGCCGTGCACTGGGCACCCGGCAGCCCGGGATAAAGCACTGAGATTTTGGGGGAAACCTTTGGGAGGGAGTGGTCAGAAATGGACTGGGAGGGCTTTCTAGGTGGGCAGTCTTAGGTGGGGACACAGGGAGTGGGGGATGGGGACTTGGGTGGTGGGAGGTGGGGGACACGAGCAGTGGGGGGTGGGGGTCGCGGGCAGAGAGAGGGTCTGGAGTGGGCAGAGGCCTTGGGCGGACAGGGGTGAAGGTCAGGGGTCCTGTGTGAGGGCTGCGTGGTGCCGGGCTCGGCGCCCTGGGGGCTCCCTGGCAGCGGTCATCTCTGCCCCCCGCCCGCCTGCAGGACTATCTCTTCCGCTATGGCTACACTCGCGTGGCGGAGATGCGGAGGGACCAGCTGGGGTCGGCACTGCAGCAACTCCAGCACCGCCTGAGCCTGCCTGAGACGGGGGAGCTGGACGAGGCCACCCTGCAGGCCATGCGGGCCCCTCGCTGCGGCGTCCCCGACGTGGGCAGGTTCCAGACCTTCCCGGGCAACCTCAAGTGGTACCACCACAACATCACGTACTGGTGCGTGTCCGCGGGGGTCTGGGGGCCTGCTGTGACGCGGGGGGAGGGGGGATGAGCCTCGAAGAAGCCTCAGGGGGAGGTATGGGCCTCGCAGGGACGCCTCCTCCGGGGAGCCCTTGTAGATTGAGGGTCCTGGAAAATCTGACGAGCTAAGAGAGCATGTGAGGCGTGAGGGGCCGAGTGAGTGGTAGGACAGTGGGGGGTGGGGAGGGGTCCACTTGTTTGGCCTGAGCCCCTCCAGGAGTGATTCTTGGAGGCAGAACTAGGAGCCACCCTTGAGCACTGCTGGGGGAGTCCCCCAAGCAAACAGCCGGGCGATGGGAGAGCCCAGAGCAGCCTGAGGGAGTGTGGGTGTCTGCGGCTTGGGGCTCCCCCACCCCCTCCTGACCCCACTCCGCCTGCCGCCTCCCAAAGGATCCAAAATTACTCGGAAGATCTGCCCCAAGACGTGATCGACGACGCCTTCGCCCGGGCCTTCGCCGTCTGGAGTGCAGTGACTCCGCTCAGCTTCACCCGCGTCTACGGCCCCGACGCCGACATCATCATCCAGTTTGGGATTAAGGGTGAGAGGGGGAAGCCGGGGGAGGCCCTTGAAAGTCTTGGCTCCTGTCCAACACCTCTCCAGGTTCCCTCTGGCCCCTCGTGCCCTCGCCCTGGGTATTTGGGCAGTGCACAACCTGCACCGCTGTGCCTGGCCGACCCCCTTTCTCCTCCCCTTGCTCCGTCCAGAGCACGGAGACGGATATCCCTTCGACGGGAAGAACGGGCTCCTGGCACATGCCTTCCCTCCTGGCCCTGGCATTCAGGGGGATGCCCACTTCGATGATGAGGAGTTGTGGACCCTGGGCAAAGGCGTAGGTGAGATCCGGGTCTGCCTGGGCGCCCCCACCCGCCGCCCCGTTCCCTTGGTCCATTCCCTCCCCCTCTGACCCCCCTGCCCTCTCCCGCAGTGGTTCCCACTCGCTACGGAAACGCGGACGGTGCCCCCTGCCACTTCCCCTTCACCTTCGAGGGTCACTCCTACACATCCTGCACCACGGCCGGCCGTTCTGACGGCCACAGCTGGTGCAGCACCACTGCCAACTTCGACGCGGACCGTCAGTTCGGCTTCTGTCCCAGCGAGAGTGAGTGCTCCCCGAGACAGGGTCCAGAACCCTGCGTTTCCTTCCTTTGGGGAGGGCTGCCCCCGGGGGTGCTCCTGGCTCTGTGCTCAGGGATCACTGCTGATGGGGCTCAGGGAACAAGACGGGAGGCAGCCGGGGATCGAACCCGGGACAGCCGCATGTGAGGCCAGCGCTCTCCCCGCCGCCCCATCGCTCCGGGCCCAGTGCTCTCCATCGTTTCCACACGTGGGGGTGCAGTGGCTCCTGGGGCCCCTCTCCAGGAAGGGGCCACGTGGAGGCAGGGAGACCCGGGGGCCTCCCCCAGCCGCTCGGTCATGAGAGCTCACGCCTCTGGGTGCTCGGTGCGGCCGGAAGCCGTGCTCGGGGCTCCTGTCCTCTGCACCCACGCTCCTCATCCATGAGCAGAGAAGTGGGGGGTCGGATCCCCTAGCTGGGGGAGGGGGCGGTCCGTGAGCTCACTCACGGCAGCCCAGGGTGACGTTCTGGGCGTCTCCAGCACTCTACACAGAGTACGGCAACGGCGACGGCAAGGCCTGCGTGTTCCCCTTCATCTTCGAGGGCCGCAGCTATTCCTCCTGCACCACGGCCGGGCGCACCGACGGCCACCGCTGGTGTGCCACCACCGCCAACTACGACCAGGACAGGCTCTACGGCTTCTGCCCCCACAGAGGTACCACAGCCCCCCCGCCCCTTGCCCCCCGACAGTGCCTTGGCCGCGGGTGTGGCGACAACTGTCCGCTCTCACTTGGACTCTCCCCCTGGGCCTGGCCACCACCATCCTCCTTTTCTTCTTCCTTCGAAAATATTTATTTGTTTATTTGCTTTTTGGGGGGCCACGCCCGGCAATGCTTGGGGGCGCAGGGGGGGGGCGAGGGGCTACTCCCGGCTCTGCACTCCTGGCGGTGCTCCGGGAAACCGTATGGGATGCTGGGGATCAAACTGGGGTCAGCTGTGTGCATGGCAGATGCCCTCCCTGCTGTGCTATTGTTCTGACCTCCCCCGCCAAATATTTTATTTATTTATTTATTTATTTATTTTGCTTTTCGGGTCACACCTGGCAGTGCACAGGGGTTACTCCTGGCTCTGCACTCAGGAATCACTCCTGGCGGTGCTCAGGGGACTATATGGGATGCTGGGAATTGAACCTGGGTCGGTCGCATGCAAGGCAAATGCCCTACCCGCTGTACTATTGCTCCAGCCCCCCAAATATTTATTTTTTTAATGCCTCTTTTGGGGCTCCCCTCTCAGAGAGCCCGGCAAGCTACCGAGAGTATCTCGTCCGCACGGCAAAGCCTGGCAAGCTCCCCGTGACGTATTCAATATGCCAAACACAGTAACAACAAGTCTCAAAATGGAGACGTTACTGGGCCCGCTCGAGCAAATCGATGAACAACGGGAGGACAGTTTGGGGCTAAGGCCCACTGTGCTCAGTGGTGCCAGGGATTGAGTCGTAGGGCGAGTAGGACGCTTGCCTTGCATGTGGTTGACCCAGGCTCACTTTTGAGCACCCTTGAGTCCCACTTGAGTGATCCCCCTCAGCCAGGAGCAAGCTCTGAGCACTGCTGGGTAGGGCCCTTCACCCAAATAAACAAAGGGTCTGCCTCACTGCTTGAGCCCATCACCTGCTCCTTCTGTCTTTTCTTTCTCTTCTGTTTTGGGGCCACACCCAGCAATACTCAGAGATTACTCCTGGCGGTGCTCGGAAGACCATATGGGATGCCGGGGATCGAACCTGGGTCGGCTTGCATGCAAGGCAAACGCCCGCCCCCCTGTGCTACCTAACTTTAGCTCCTCTCTCTGTTTTTTTTCCTGGTCTCCAGGTTCAAACTCACCAGCCCCCTAGACTCGACCCCTTGAGCTACATTCCCAGCTCGGCCTATTAAAATAGACCCCCAGGAGAGAGAGAGTCGGGGGCAAGGTGCTTCCTTGCTTCCCATCAGCCCCAGTTCTGATCCCCAGCATCACATATATTCCCCTGAGCCTTGCCAGGGGTCACTCCCGAGTACAAGTTCAAGAGTAGATCCCAGGCACCGCCGGTGTGGCCCCGACACTCCCCAAATCAAAAATAAAATGGGTGGGTGAGGTGCTGGAATGATAGTACAGTGAGTAGAGCGTACAGAGGGTAGGTTGCCTTGCATGCAGCCAATCTGGGTTCGATTCCCCGCATCCCATAGGGTCCCCTGAGCACCGCCAGGAGTAATTCCTGAGTGCAGAGCCAGGAGGAACCCCTGAGCACCGCTGGGTGTGACCCAAAAAGCAAAAAGAAAAAAAAAAGTAAAATAGGCCACTAGCTTCTCTCTCGCTCTAAATTTATTGGACACCCCCCTCCCCGCCCCCAACCTGGCTCACCCAAGGTTCTGGTCTCTCTAGCTGACGCCGTGGTGAGTGGGGGCAACTCGGCAGGGGAGATGTGTGTCTTCCCCTTCACCTTCCTGGGCAAGGAGTACTCGGGCTGCACGCGGGAGGGCCGCACGGACGGCTTCCTCTGGTGTGCCACCACCGCCAACTTTGACAACGACAAGAAGTGGGGCTTCTGCCCCGACCAAGGTGGGCCAGGCCCTGAGGTCCCGGGTGGGCGGGATGGCTGGGGGTGTGTGTGTGGGGGGAGTTCTGCTCAGGTCCCAGCTCTCGACTCTCTCTCCTCTCCAGGGTACAGCCTGTTCCTCGTGGCTGCCCACGAGTTTGGCCACGCGCTGGGCTTGGAGCATTCATCGGTGCCCGAGGCGCTCATGTACCCCATGTACAGCTTCACCGAAGACCCCCCACTGCATGAGGATGACGTCAAGGGCATCCAGTACCTCTACGGTGAGGCTGGGGGCGGGGGCAGAGAAGGGGGTGGCCCGATCAGAGTTCCGGGCCTGGGAAGAGAGGGGAGCTGGGACCTCGCTTTTATCTGGAGGCCAAAGGCTGCCAGGTCAGTGTTCATGGGGCTGGAGCCATAGCACAGCGGGGAGGGCGTTTGCCTTGCACGCGGCCAACCCGGGTTCGATTGCCAGCATCCCATAGGGTCCCCTGAGCACCGCCAGGGGTAACTCTTGAGTGCAGAGCCAGGAGGACCCCCTGAGCATCGCCAGGTGTGACCCAAAAAGCAAAAAAAAAAAAAAAAAGAAGAAGGCATGAGTTCAAAAGCCCTGTCTTGGGGGCCACACCCGGAGATGCTCAGGGGTTACTCCTGGCAGTGCTCAGGGGACTATATAGGATGCCAGAGATGGAATCCGAGTTGAGCTCATGCAAAGTCAGCACCCTACATGGTATATACTATTGCTCAAAAGCCAGTTTAAGATAAAAAAAAAATCACGGAACAAACACGGAGGGCCGGGAGGCAGCTTGGAGAACTGAGTTCATGTTTCAGGTGGGAGCGCCAGCTCCAATCCTTGGCACCGGCAGAGTCCCTTGAGCACTGGGCAGGGAGTAATCCCTGAAAAGCTGGCTGCATGCATTTCACCAAACTCTCCCCCACCTTCAAAAAAAAAAAAAACACCCTATGCAAGCAAATAATGAATGACAAAGCAAGCCAAAAGGAAAAACAAGCCACTTCAGCTGCCTCCAGGCTGGGCCACCTTGATGTTACTCCTTAATTTCCTCATCTATCCTATGACAATACCTGTCTCAGAGAGGCGTGAGGAGGCCACAGTGAGTCAGAATAGTTTCTGGAAGGTTCCATCGTGTCCATCACTGTCACACATGCTACTATTATTTTCCTGCTTGAAACGATGGAAATGTTGGGGCCAAAGAGGTAGTACAGTGGGTAGGGCACTTGCCTTGAACGCGGCCAACCCGGCTTCGATCTCCAGCATCCCATATGGTCCCCTGAGTCCTGCCAGGAGTGATCCCTGGGTGCAGAGCCAGGGGTGACCCTTGAACACTGGCAGGTATGGCCCCAGACAGAACATACAACCACGTGAGGGAGAGAGACATGAGACAGGGCTCATGGTACGTTTCCAGGGAGCAGCTGGCCGGTCCTGGGCGAGAGAAGCAGGATTAGGGGTGCCTCATTGGTTGTCTCCTTCCAGGTGCTCGTCCTAAGCCCGATCCCCAGCCTCCAGCTCCCAGCACACCTGAGCCCACTGCGCCCCCAACAGTTTGCCCCACGGGGCCCCCCACGGCCCTCCCCTCAGCGCTTCCCACGGCTGGCCCCACGGGCGCCCCTTCGGCAGGTCCCACGGGACCCCCCACTGCCGGCCCCTCAGTGACCCCAACCGCGTCTCTGGGTCCCGAAGAGGAAATCTGCCAGGTGGACATGTTTGATGCCATCTCGGAGATTGGGGGGCGCCTGCATGCCTTCAAGGATGGGTGAGCACAGGACTGTGTGGGCGGGGCGGGGCGTGGAGAAGGGACCACCCAACCCCTCCCACTCCATCCCTTCTCCTTCACTGGTCCTCCGGTTCAGTGCTCCCTGTTCCCTTGCCCGTTCCCAGGCGGTACTGGAGGCTGTCTGCGGGCACCGGTGGACAGGTGGAGGGGCCCTTCCTCATCAGGGACACGTGGCCCGCACTGCCCACCACGCTGGACTCTGCCTTTGAGGATCCGCTCACCAAGAAGATTTTCTTCTTCGCTGGTTGGTTCCCTCTGTCCCCCTCCCACTTTTTTTTTCTTTTTGGGTCACACCTGGCGATGCTCAGGGGTTACTCCTGGGTCAGCATTCAGGAATTACTCTTGGCGGTGCTCAGGGGGGGACCCTATGGGATGCTGGGAATTGAACCTGGGTAGGCAGTGTGCAAGGCAAACGCCCTCCTCTCTGTGCTATGGTTCCAGTCCCCCTTCTCACCACTTCTAAGGGGGTCCCCAAGCCAGAGCACCCCAGCATTGGGTTAGAAAAAGGAGCCCAGCACCCGGGATCAAACTTGGCGGACACTGAAGTCCGCTCGGGTGACAGCCAGCACTTTGCTCCCCTGGATCCGGAGGAGGCAGCAAGCCGAGCTCCAAGGGGCCTCGCTGGACCCTCCCTTTCCACAGTGAAGGACACTGAGTGACCCCACCCCATCTCCCCGCTCCTAGCCCCTACACCCAAGCGACCCTTCTCCCCTGCAGGGCGACAAGTGTGGGTGTACTCAGGCACGTCGGTGCTGGGCCCCCGGCGGCTGGACAAGCTGGGCTTTGGCCCCGACGTGACCCAGGTGACCGGGGCCCTGCGGCGAGGCGGGACCAAGGTCCTGCTCTTCAACCAGGAGCGCTTCTGGAGGTGAGCGGCACTCCCGCCGGCCGCCGGCAGGGGGAGCCCGGGCGCCGCCCTCCCGCCGCCTCTCACCTGTCTCCTCGCTCCTTCTGGCAGGTTGGACTTGAAGTCACAGATGGTGGACGCCCAGAGCGCCACCCCAGTGGACAAGTTGTTCCCCGGGGTGCCCTTGGACGCGCACGACGTCTTTCAGTATCGAGGTGAGGGCTTGAAGAAGGGACTCAGAGGAATGTTAGGACGCGGATGGAAATCTCCCTTTTAAGGACAAAGAGACTCCAGAGACTGCAAACAGGGAGCAGGGTTTATTGCAAGACTGGCTAGCCAGGGTCCCACCGCCTGCACAGACACGCAGGTCTGGCAGGTTGGGTAAAGACCCCGAACTTCTTCAAAGGAGATCTTATATAGGCCTTCACCGACCGTTACAGCAGAGCCCGTGCATTTCATAGCCAATAGATTTGTAATAACCCATACTTTCCTGACCAATCCAATTAAGGGTACATCACTTCTTAGCCTATAGTTTAAAGATCAGCATTTTGCGTCAGTGCTTAGGAACTGACAGGTTTTTAGGGCAGTCCTGGGTCTTGCAACATGGGTCTTGTGAGAGACATCCGGTTATCTGGTCTGACCCCCCACCCACCCTTCGAGTACCTGTATCTGAATTCCTTGCTCAGGGGTAGAAAAACCAGTTATTTTGCAGTGCAGGCTCCTGTAAAGCGGATCTGAAAAAGCTTATCTAGACCTGTTCCTTGAAAAAACCAGTTATTTTGCAATGCAGCTTCCTATTAAGCTAAGCTAAATTAATTTTGGTGGTGGTCCATTTTGGGCCTGTCCCTCACAAGGAAGAGCCCCCCTGTCCCCCAAAAATACCACCCTTCCTAGGTTTCCAGCCTGCCTTAGTGTTGTCTGAATTATTTTCTATTTATTTATTTAGTTTTTTTTTTTTTTACCTTCGGAGTCATAGCCAGCGATGCTCAGGGGTGACTCCTGGCTCTGCACTCAGGAATTACTCCTGGCAGTGCTCATGGGACCATCTGGGATGCCAGGGATCAAATCTGGGTCAGCTGTGTGCAAGGCAAATGCCCTCCCCGCTGTACTATCACTCTGGCCTCCCTGCCTTAGTTCATTCATTCATTCATCATCCTGTTAATCGTCGATTGCCTCGAGCAGGCCCCAGTAACGTCTCTTTCATCCTAGCCCTGAGATTATATTCAAGGCTTTTTAGGAGAATGAGACCCATCATTCTCCAACAAACTTGCAGGCTATCAAATATAGCCTGCCCACAGGGCAGAGTCTGGCAAACTCCCCGTGGCGCACCAAATATGCCAAATACCAGTAACCTGCCTTAGTGTTAAAGTCAAATTCTAAGCAAGAGAGACAGGGTCCCTGAGGATTGAGGCAATTGCCACGGCGCAGACAACTTCTGAAGAAGGCAGGGGCTGGCCCTGTATCACGCAGGGCACGATCAAAACTAGAACCCACATTTCTTGTCTTCTTTGGGAAGCACTTTCCTCACGTGGTTTGCAAGCAGGAAAATATTGTGACCTTACAAGTTTCCCCCACACACTGTGACTCGATTTTCCCATCTGTAAAATGGGAACGCTCAGGAGTCATGCTTCCCTTCTCACCGTTTGCAGACAAGACCTGCTGACAGAGCTTGCGGAAACCTTCACGCTCACGGTCCCCTTTGCAAACCCTAATCCCAGCCATGCTGGCTCTCTGAGACCTTTATCATATTCTCTGGGAGTCAGAGTGGAGGAGAGTGGTCTTAAGGGGGAGGGTGACCTACTCCAGGTCAAAGGAATGGGCGGGACGGTCCCTTTCGCTCTTCCCCCTACCCTGTCGTTTGCTTTGCTTCTACTTCTAACTTGGTTCTGGGTCTGGGGGTACAACTATGTGGTCCTGGTCTTAAATCTGGGGCTCCCACACACGGGCCATGTGCTTTACTCTCTGAGCCATTTTTCTCCACTCCTCCCTCCGTATGAACACATCAAGGTCATTACTAGCTGAGGGCCTTGCTCCTGATTGTCCCCTCAGCCCAAAAGCTTTTGCCCCACACTGCCACTGGACTGCCCCCCTCTGTCCTTCATGTCTTAGCATTAAGGCTTCCTGTCCAAAGAATTCTTGCTGGGGGCAGGGGGGGGCAGTTGTGTTGTGCTCAGGGCTTACTCCTGACTCTGTGCTCTGGGACCACTTCTGGTGGGGCTCAGGGGATCCTATGTGATGCCGGGGATCGAACCCGGGTAAGCCCCACATCAGGCAAGTTCCCTACCCACTGTACTATCTCTCTGGCCTCAAAGAGGCCTTTTCTGATCCTCATTATCAATTCCACTATTTGCTAGAAGATTCCCACAGAGATTTTTTTCTTTTTTGCCTGGGGGCCACAGCCAGCTGTGCTCAGGGCTTACCCCTGGCCTTGTGCTCAGGGGTCATTCCTGGTGGGGCTTGGGAGACCATACCTGGTGGTTCCAGGGGTCCAAGCTAGCTTGGCTGTGCAAGGCGAGCACTTGACCCACTGTCCCATCGCTCAGGCGCTCCTGCAGAGAGGTTAGAAGGTGCTTGTCTGGGGCCACTCAGATGGGCACCTTCAACCTCCCCTCCATCCAGCGGGGCCCAGTCACAGAGGGTGAGACCAACACACACATCGAGAGACAAATGAACATGACCTGTCCAAACCTTGGCGTGGCCTAGACAGCCCAGGGGGGGTCCCACAGTCTGGCCATTTATACCACTCCCTGCCCTCCCCCCGCCAATGGATGAACCATAGCTTAGTTGAAAGAGGCCTTCAGGTGGTTAGTTGACACCCCAACATTCAGGAGGTGTGTGAGGAGCAGGGCTGGGGCTCTCACAGCCTGTCTGCAGGCCAAGGCACTGTTACAATAGAAAGCCCTCCAGTGCCCTGTTCGTTCTGTTTTTCCCTTGCTGCTCCAGTGCTAAAAGGCCCTGACCCATCTTACTCTGTGCTTATCCCGGCTTACTTGCAGTATTTGTCATCTATTCTATCCTTTCTGTTATTTCGCTTTTTGGGTCATACCCAGCGATGCTCAGGGATTACTCCTGGCTCTGCACTCAGGAGTTACCCCTGGCAGTGCTCAGGGGACCACATGGGATGCTGGGAATCGAACCCAGGTTGTCCGCGTGCAAGGCAAATGCCCTCCCCACTGTGCTATCGCTCCAGCCCCATCTATTCTATCCTTTCTGTTATTTTGCTTTTTTTGGGTCACACCCAGCGATGCCCAGGGGTTACTCCTGGCTTTGTACTCAGGAATCACTCCTGGCTGTGCTCACGGGAACCCTATTGGATGCCAGAGATTGAACCCGGGTGGGCTGTGTGCAAGGCAAACACCCTCCCCACTGTACTACTGATCTGGGTCCCAGTCTATTCTCTTCTTTCCTGCTCTTCCCTCCCTTCCTGGGTAGCACTGTAGCACTGTCCTCCCATTGTTCATCGATTTGCTCGAGTGGCCCAGTAGCGTCTCCATTGTGAGACTTATTGTTACTGTGTTTGGCATATCAAACACATCACGGGTAGCTTGCCAGGCTCTGCCGTGCGGGCAAGATACTCTCAGTAGCTTGCTGGGCTCTCCGAGAGGGGTGGAGGAATCGAACTCAGGTCGGCCTCATTGGCCATGTACAAGGCAAACGCCCTACCTACTGTGCTATTGCTCCAGCCCCATCTATTCTATCCTTTCTGTTATTTCGCTTTTTGGGTCACACCCAGAGATGCTCAGGGGTTCCTCCTGGCTCTGCACTCAGGAATAACTCCTGGCGGTGCTTGGGGGACACTATGGGATGCCGGAGATCAAACCCGGGTGGGCCGCGTGCAAGGCAAATGCCCTCACCACTGTACTATCGCTTTGGGTCCCAATCTATTCTGTTCTTTCCTGCTCTTCCCTCCCTTCCTGGGTGGGCATCTATAAATCCTTCGCATTCTAAGAATGGAACTGTTGGACCCAGGGACTATGCCCCACCTTGTGCCTTGAGGGGAAACTCCGGGGGCCTAGAAAAACCTGGGAAAGGCCTAGAAAGGGCAACCAGGAGGGTGGCTTGTGCTGTTCTGGGTTCCTACTGTGGCGGGGAGCGGGCGGGTTGAGCCTGGGGTCTTTCTCTCCCGCAGGGAATGCCTACTTCTGCCGGGAAAGCTTCTTCTGGAGGGTGAACAACGTGAACCAAGTGGACTTCGTGGGCTACGTGACCATCGACCTCTTCAAGTGCCCCGAGAACTAGGCGCCCCACCCCACCGTTGTTCAACAGAGGAGGAGGGAGCCGGTTTGCTGGCGATGAACTGGGGGTCTGGAGGACAAGGAACAGTGGGCGTGGGCGGGGCCTCCCTCACCGTCTTCCTTTTTTATTGAGATGTTTGTAATAAACTTAGACTATTAGATTTTCTCTCTCTCCCTTGTTGTTTCTGGGCCACACCTGGCAGTGCTCAGGGCTTGCTCCTGGCAGGCTTGGGGGATTACGTGAGGAGTTGGGGATCAAACCCTGATCAGCCGCACGCAAGGCAAGTGCCCTCCCCGCTGTCCCATCACTTCTTGAATTGTTAGGCTTAAGGGGCAGATTCATTCATCTGTGTTTTCACGCATGTGGCTTTGGGTCCAGGGATGGCGTTTCCTGAGTGCTCCAAGCATTTCATCATCATTGACACTGAGTGTTTCCTATCGGGTAGGTAGAATGTGATTATTCTTGTTTTACAGCCGAGGAAATGGTTGACATAGAATTCATTCATCGCACCCTGCCTGCCTCCGGTCCTGGGCTGGGCTCTGCCCTAGAGAGCCAGGGAGCAGATGGTTTCTGCCGTCAAGGGCTTCTCACTGTTCTTTTCATTTGGGGGTGCCTCTGAGGACCTTCAGAACTTGCTTAAAATGCAGACTCCACACCAGACCATTGCTAGAGTCCAGTTTGGTTTCAGGGTTGACTCTGCGAGGGGGCTGGAGCAATAGCACGGCGGGGAGGGCGTTTGCCTTTCATGTGGCCAACCGGGGGTTCAATCCCCAGAATCCCATATGGTCCCCCAAGCATCGCCAGGAGTGATTCCTGAGTGCAGAGCCAGGAGTAACCCCTGTGCATCACCAAGTGTAACCCAAAAAGCAAAAAAAAAAAGGGTGACTGTGGCATTGGAGAAGGGGTCCCCATGGAGGGGGGCAGTATGTGACCCCCTCATCTGGAGAGAAGCGAGGTGGCAGTGTGCCGTGGCTGCAGTCGGGGAATGTTCCAGGCACTGTGACCTCTGCCGTGACCAAGGAGCCAGAGCTTCTTGGGGGATGGAGGGGGGTCAGGGAGTTGATTGTCTTCATCGAGGGTATTTTACAAGAACCGGTGATCCTAAAATCCCGCCCACTCTCACCTCATATGCCGGTGCACACACACGCACACACGGGAGGGCGCTGAGCTGGGTCCATGGTGAGAAGGGGACCTAACCTGAGAGGTCACGGCAGCTCTGCCCCACAGTCCCAGCGCAGGAGTGACGCTTGCCCTGCCCTGACATGTCCCGGGTTCCTTTCTGGATGCTTGGTCACAGCTAATGCTTAAGAGGATCCTAGCAGGCAAGAATGACTTCTACCTTCTTGGGACTATTGCTATCACTTGCATCCTGACAAACGAGGAAACTGAGGCACAGAGAAAAATCTACTGGGGGGAAGGGGCTGGAACAATAGCACAGCGCGTAGGGAGTTTGCCTTGCATGTGGCCGAACCGGGTTCGAGTCCCAGCATCTCATAGGGTCCCCCGAGCACCACCAGGAGTAATTCCTGAATGCAGAGCCAGGAGTCACCCCTGAGCATCATCGGGTGTGATCCAAAAAGAAAAAATAAACAACACGAAACAAAATCTACTGCGGGCCGGGGTGTAAACAGGGGCGCTGGGGACCTTGGAGGGGGCTTGGAGCTCTGGCTGGCTGCCGTGAGCAGAGGTCCTGGGGCAGGGGAGATTCGGAGCCTCAGAGACGCAGCTCTGAAGGAATAGGGGGCAGAGTTTAGGAGTCAGGGCCTCATGGGGGGCTAGAGGGCATTTAGGGAGGGGCCCAAGAGCTCCCACAAGGTGCAACCCATCTCCTCTCTCACCCCCATTTCTGGATCAGGAATGATTGCCAAGCAAACATCCCTTACTTTGGCTTCTGAACCCCCTGGGGGAGGGGGTGGCCCCAATAGCCCAGCAGGAAGTGCATTTGCCTGGCACGCGGTTGACCTGGTTTCCATCCTGGAACCCCATATGGTCCTCTGAGCACCACCAGGAGTAACTCCTGGGTGCAGAGCCTGGAGTAAGCCCTGAGCATCACCACTGGTTGTGGTCCCCAAACAAACGAAACAAACCAAGCCCTCTCAGGAACCGTCTTTCTCCAGCTGTGGGGCCGTTTCTCTAACCCTCATGGCCAGATACAGTGAAATTATTACGGTGGCACAAGTGTCCTCTACCCACTGGCTGCCAGTACCTACCCCTCCCGCTGTGATGACCAGACATCTGCCAGATTCTCCCTGGAGGGCAACACTGCTGCCCCCCCCACTCCCACCCCCCTAGAGACTATGTGAGGAGATGTTGCTCCAGAGAACACACAGGAAGGAAAGGTGACCCAGCACACACACACACACACACACACACACACACACACACACACACATACATTTCAAGGGGCTGGGATGTAACTCCATGGCAGAGCTCACATGGTGCATATGCGAGGTCCTGGGTTTGATCCCAGTACTGCACAAAACTAAACAGTGCACTTTTCTTTTTGCTTTTTGGGTCACACCCAGCAATGCACAGGGGTTACTCCTGGCTCTGCACTCAGGAATTATTCCTGGCGGTGCTTGGGGGACCACATGGGATGCTGGGGATCGAACTTGGGTCAGCCGCGTGCAAGGCAAACACCCTACCCACTGTGCTATTGCTCCAGCCCCAACAGTGCACTTTTAATACATTCCTTCAAACCACATACAACTGCGTAACTAAGCGGCATCCGGACTAAGAATTGACATCACCAGCGTTTCCAAATCTCCCCTCCTATGTAGGCAGGCAGGCAGATAGGGAAGGCCCCTCCCCAGGCGATGGCAGTAAATTTCTTGGGAAACAATAGCTCTGAGGTTGCCAAGGCCCACTTAGCAGAAAACAGGAACTAAGGCCTGATGAGACCCTCACCTGGCGCCAGCAACAGACCCAGAGAAGCTCCTGCAGAAACCAAAGGCCGGGAAAGGAATTTCAAAGAAGACCCTCACCACTCCCAACTCCCTGGTAACCTCCTTAGCAGAGGACTTTGACCTTGAAGGCCCTCGTGGGGGCAGGTTGGAAAAACCCTATAAAGGTCACCTTGGACAAAGGAAGGGAGCATGGGGCTAGAGCAATAGCACAGCGGGTAGGGCGTTTGCCTTGCACGCGGTCGACCCGGGTTCGATTCCCAGCATCCCCTATGGTCCCCTGAGCACCGCCAGGGGTAATTCCTGAGCACGGAGCCAGGAGTAACCCCTGTGCATTGCCGGGTGTGACCCAAAAATCAAAAAAAAAAAAAAGGAAGGGAGCATATATGCTGCCCGATCCCATGTGCTGCTTGCGCCCACATGGCTGAGCACATGTGTCACCCGAGCTCATGTGTCACCCACGTCTTGAGACGTGGACTTTCATGCCTTCATTTCTAATGCTGGGGTGTGTGTAGAGAGACTCTCTCCACCCTCGGAGAAACCCACGTTCTCTTTTGAGCACGTTACTTTCCACTTTCCCTCCTTCACTTCAAAATCTCCAAATAAAATCTGTGTTACTTCACTGCTTGTCTATTCCTGAAATTCTTTTCTTCGAGGCGAGACAAGAACCCAGTAACCCTGGGTCCCTGGTGGCAGAGGCGAATTGGGAGAAAGTGACCGTTTTTCTCCTCCCTGCTTCACATGAACCACCCGTGGGGCCCACCGACACCACTTCCACCCTTTGCCACCACTGTAGTACTGTTCTCCCGTTGTTCATCAATTTGCTGGAGTGGGCATCAGTAACGTCTCCATTGTGAGACTTGTTACTGTTTTTGGCATATCGAATACGCCATGGGGAGCTTGCTAGGCTTTGCCATGTGGGCGGGATACTCTCGGTAGCTTGCCGGGCTCTCCGAGAGGGACGGAGGAATTGAACCTGGGTTGGCCATGTGCAAGGCAAACGCCCCACCAGCTGTACTATCGCCCCAGCCCTACCCAATTCTACACACACACACACACACACACACACACACACACACACACACACGAAAAGAGATCCACCAGCACTCCTACTAGTGTAGCTAGATTTTGATCAGTTTTCACCTTGATGGGACCCATGCCATATACTCTTTCGAGTCTGGTTTTCCTTCATTCCATGTTTTATTCGTGGGATTTATCCATACTGCTGGGGATCAGTTCGGAGCCATCATTGAACCTGATTTATCTCTGATGGGCATTTGCATACAATGGAGGTGATTGTGATTAGCCTCAGTATTAATAGTGTGAATAACCTCAATAAGGTAAGGTAAAGGCCCTCCCGTTGATCGTGGATTTGCTCGAGCGGGCCCAGTAACGTCTCCATTGGAGACTTTGTTGTTACGAATAACCTCAATATTGTATATTAATATTCTGGAGGGTTTGAGCCACACCTTGTGGGGCTCAGGGCTTACTCACAGCTGTGTGCTCAGGGATCACTCCTGGCGGTGCTTGGAAGGTCCTGTGGGGTGATGGGGATCAAATCAGGGTTGGCTAGTTTTACTTTATTATCTCTCCTGTTCTGAACAATCTTTTTTTCTTTTGGTGGGGGGTGAGGAACGCACCTGGCAGTGATCAGGGGCTTTACTCCTGACTCTGCATTCAGGGATCATCCTGGTGGGGCTTGGGGGATCATACAGCTTGAACCCAGGTCAGTTTTGTGCAATACAAGTGCCTTACCTGCTGTACTATGTCTTCGGCATCTTGAATTTACTGTTCTTTTTTTTTTGCTTTTTGGGTCACACCCAGCAAAGCTCAGGGGTTACTACTTGCTCTACACTCAGGAATCACTCCTGACGGTGCTTGGGGGACCATATGGGATGCCGGGGATTGAATCCAGGTCGGCCGCGTGCAAGGCAAACGCCCTACCCGCTGTGCTATCACTCTGGCCCCGAATTTACTATTCTTGTAAACAGTAAACAAAGGCATCCATTTCTTTGGGGGAGTACAACGGAGTGGAGTTGCTTGAGAGTTAGTGGCAGCTACGTGGCTAGTGTTAATTGAAGTGATGAAGTTTGCTGCAGTGGGTCTCCCTGTCTGCATCCCCAGCATGGATGAGTTTCTTCTTGACCCCTCTTCCCATCAAACAGCCCCCCCTGGCCCCCACCATCGGATCAGCGGCAGGTCCTGTAGGTGTTAGACCGTCACAGCTTATCCGGAATCAGGTGAGCGCTACTCAGCACCAGCCAGCGGCATGTCATCTGGCACACCCACCAGCAGGAGAGCTGGAAATCGGACTCACTCCTGCCCTGTCTCTCCTTGTCTTCACCCGGCAACCAGAGCCAGCAGTTCTGCCGAAATGCTAATCAGATCATAATGATGGAGGCAGGCAGACAGGGAGGGGACCCCATGGCAATGGAATTCCTTTGAAGTAACAAAACCAAAACCAATAGTCCAAGGCTGCAGAGTCCACCTTGTGAGCTAAGGGGCCGGATAAGACTTTCACCTGGTGCCAACAGACCCAAAAAAGGCTGGACCCCCCCATCCACCTTTCACCCCCCCCACCCCCATTCCTCTCCACCCTCTACCAGAGAAGCTCCAGCAGGAACAAAGGCCAGAAAAGGAATACCAAAGAGGACCGTGGACCACTCCCAACTCTATCCCCTTGGCAACCACCCTAGCCATGGACTCTGGCCTAGCTAAAAAGTCCCAGGTAGGGGCAGGTTGGAGAAACCCTATAAAAGCCACCTTAAACAAACGAAGCGCATGTATCTGCTGCCCAAGCCCAGGTGCTGCTTGTGCCCACGTGGCCGAGCACGGGTGGCACCCGAGCACGTGTTGCCCAAGTCTGTCTCCCCTCTTGAGATGTGGACTGGGGCTCTCTGGGGCTCTAGAGAAGCCCGCCTTCTCTCTAGAGTGCAGTGCTCTCTCTTTGCTCTCCCTCCCTCCTTCCCCTTCCTCAAAGACTCCAAATAAAATCTGTTTTTACTTCACTGCTCTTCTACTCCCGAAATTCCTTTCTGTAGATAGGACAAAAGCTGGAGCCATAGCACAGCAATAGGGCGTTTGCCTTGCAAGCAGCCAGCCCGGCAGAGCCGGGTTCGATTCCTCCGCCCCTCTCAGAGAGCATGGCAAGCTACCGAGAGTATCTCACCCGCACGGCAAAGCCAGGCAAACTACCCGTGACGTATTCAATATGCCAAACACAGTAACAAGTCTCACAATGTCACTGGGCCCGCTCGAGCAAATCGATGAACAACGGGAGGACAGTGACAGTGACAGACAGATAGGACAAAGCCTGGAACCCCTGGGTGAGGTACTAGGACCGACTTTCCTGCAAGAGCAATTCCCTGCTCCAGCCTGCGCCTGAGACTCCCGAAAAATTGGGAGGTGGGGATCAACTCCTGTGTGGAGAAGACCAAGTGGACAGCAGGTATGGCCTGATGGTCACCTGGTGGGGCTGGCAAGGCTCAGGCCTGTGTCGTGCAGGGGCTCAATGCAGACTTTTCTGTCCCAGCCTTCCTGGCGGGTCCCTGAGGTGGCAGAGGCAGATTGAGAGAGAGTGATGGTCTCACTCCTCTCCGACTCGCGTAAGCCACCTGTGGGGGCCCACTGACTTCATTGTCAGTCCCAGCTCAAAAACTTTTGTGGAAGGGACGTGGAGAGGAAGGAATGTGGCCCAAGCATCTGTTTTACACTTCCAATCTGTGCTGCTTGCATTGAGCACAGAGTCAGGAATTAATCCGGAGCACCTCCAGGTGTCTCCCCAAAACAAACAAAAAACTTCTGGGGTCTTCCCTTCCTACTCTGTTCCAGCACAGCGGCCTTTGGATTGCTCAAGGGAGGGCCTGGCTCCTACTCCGGGCCTTTGCACTGGCTACTTCTCCTGCAGAAGTCTGCAGAACTGAGCTTCTCATCAGAGGTCTCTGCTCAAACAGTGCTTTTTTTTTTTTTCTTTTTTTCCGGGGAAGCCTTTTTGGCTTGCTCTCAAAGCAGATGGTCCCCTGGTCATTGCCCCTTGGTTTTTCTCGACAGACACCACAATGTCAATGATGTCATTCATAAATATCTCTCCTCCAGTCTCTTAAGAATTTAAGCCACCGTAGGGCAGCTGATCTTTCTTCCTTGTCTCCAGTGCTTAGAGAGCATGGTGCTTGAAATATACTGCAGATGTTGTGTTGGATGAAGGCGTGAAGGAGGGAACAGGTCCCAGAAGGTGTGGGAAGCCCAGCAGAGATGGGCCTGTGCTCCAGGCGTCACACCCGGGGCCTCCAGTGCAAGGATGATGCTCGGTGGCGGGTGGGAATCTCGGGCGCTTTGGGTGGGATTGACAAGTCGGGGCTTTTCCTGAGCCAAGTGGCCGGATGCAGAGGATCACTTGGGACCAGCGGGCACTAGGACCCTGCGCGGCGCCGCGGCCGGCGGGGGGCGGCGGGCGAGGGGGAAACAGCTCTTTCAGCCTCTTGGAGTCGGGCTGCGGCCACTTGTGCGCCCGATCTGCGGCCGCCCGGCCCCTTTCTGCACCATGAGCCGCAGGTTCACCGTCACGTCGCTGCCCGCCGCGGGCCCAGTAAAGACCCCCGACCCGAGGTCCCACCGGCACTCGGCGGCGGACCTCCGCCACCTGGCAGGAGAAGACGCCAAAGGTAGAGGCCGCAGTGGGCGGGGCCTGCCGCGGTGGGCGGGGCCTGCCACCGTGGGCGGGCCTGTCATAGTGGGCGGGGCCGGACACCGTGGGCGGGCCTGCCATAGTGGGCGGGGCCCGACACCCTGAGCGGGCCTGCTTTGGTGGGCGGGGCTGCCACAGTGGGCGGGGCTGTCATAGTGGACGGGGGGGGGGGCGGGGGCGGTGGGCCCTACGCTGGTGGGCGGGGCCTGTTGTAGTAGGCGGGGCTGTCCACCATGGGCGGGCCTTTTGTGGTGGGCGGGGCCCAACACCGTGGGCGGGCCTGCCACTGTGGGCGGGGCTGTCATAGTGGGCGGGGCCCGACACCCTGGGCGGGCCTGCCATGGTGGGCGGGGCTGCCACAGTGGGCGGGCCTGTCATAGCGAACGGTTCTACGTTGGTGGGCGGGGCCTGTTGTAGTAGGCGGGGCTTACCACCATGGGCGGACTTTGTATAGTGGGCGGGGCGACACGGGGGCGGGACAGTGGTGGGCGGGTCTCACCTTGGAAGAGAAGGAGGTGACCAGGACTGGGGTGGGGGCACAAGTTGAGGACCACGAAGGGAAGATGAACTGGGTGGGTGAGAGGATAAGGTGGGAAATTGTGAAGAGGCCAGGCCAGGGGTGGGCGAGGCCACAGGAAAGTGGGTGGGGCTAGAGGAGAAGGGGCGGGTCTTGTGATCCAGGCTCAGGGACTGGGGGGCTGCCCCCGAGGGCACTAAAAGGGAGAAGGTCATCACTGGCAGAGAGCGGATGAAGGGAGAGGGGGCAGCAGAAAGGGTACGGGGTGGGCATAGCGCCTGTGGGGGAGCAGGACTAGCAGGGTTTGGGGACTGAGAAGGGCGGGACCGGGGAGGAAGGGGTGGGGCGCGAAGGGCACGGGCGGCATCTGGGTGTTGGGTAAGATCGAAGGCTTGTGGGTGCCTGGGTGGGGGTCCTGCTCCCGGACAGCGCCCCGGGATCCCGAGCAAGAGACGGGAGCAGAAGAAGTTTGGAGCCCGGGCAGCTAGGTCCGGGGAGGATCCGATGAGGACTCCAGCCCCCCTCCCCCACGCTGCAGGACCCTCTAATCTCCAGCCTCAGCAGGGTCGGGTGGTCGGGCTTCTCTTCCTCTCCGGTGCTGGGTCTTGTGTAATAACGTTACACGCAGGGCACGGGAGGGAGGTGGGGGAAAGGATGCTCCCAACCGGAGAAGTGGCATCCCGACTGCACACACAGTCTCCTCCGCAAGGGGCACGACTCAGGGGTCTCCACCCTGGCTCTGCTGCCCGAGTCTGGGAGGGAACGAAGGGAATCGGTTTGGAAAGGCCCCAGCCGGTGAGGCGAGAGCGCCTCCAGGACCGCCAGGGGGCGCTGCTGAGCTGCAGGTGAGCTCACCCGGGCCCCTGCAAAGCTAGACACCGAAAGCCCAAGAAAGGGCCCTGCAGGGGAGCGGTTTGGGTCCCCCCCCCTTATTTTCCTGGCGAATTTCCACCTCTAGATAACCAGTGGAGGCCAAATCTAGGGCTCCAGCCTTGCGACTGCGTCCTGGAGGTGGCCGGGTTCATCTGTGGACCCTTTCCACATGGGGTACATATCCGGACCCTCCTGCCAGGCTGAAATGTCAGACAGGAATCGCTGTCTCTTTTTTTTTCTTTCTCTTTTGTTTTGGGCCACGTCTGTCAGTGCTCAGGGCTTACCCCAGACTCTGTGCTCAGGGGGCCCTCGTGGTGGGGCGGGGTGCCAGGGATTGAACCCGGGTCGGCCATGTGTGAGGCAAGCGCCCTGCCCGCTGTGCTACCTCTCCAGCCCCTTGGTGCCTCCTTTTCTCCTCTGGATCTCTCTGGTAGGTACATCTTGGCCCCTCCACCCCCCGCCTTTCTCCTGACCCCATCATCTGGTCCAGGCTGCCCTCTCTGCCGTGGCCGCAGCCACCATCCTGACCCATCTGCCCCGATCCCCTGCACACCGAGCCTCCAAGCCTTTCAGCCGGTCATTCTCTCTCTCTCTCCCCCGGCCGCATCTGCTGCTGGTCTACCTGTCTGTGTTCACTGCCCCGTCTCCATCAGTCAGGGAGACGCCTCCTCACTGTCCCTGGGAGCTCATTTAGCCTCTTCCTTTCTCGCCTCCTCCCTCCCTTCCCAGAGGAGGCATTCATTCCTCCTCTGCCCACTGCATCACAGAGCACCTGTCCCAGGGGCCGCCGCTGCGTCACCTGATTCTGGGAGCAGGGACTGGATCCTTTTCTCTCTGTGTTCAGAGGCCAGGCCCCGAGTCTTCGCAGGTGCCTCCTGATTCTAAATTAGCGGAGTGCTCCGGTCTTTGACCCCTCCTCCCCCAGCTTCTCCACACCTGCCCCCGTCTCCTCCCCCCTCCCTGCCTCTCAGCCTGAGAATCAGGATGCTTTTCTGACTTGTCTCAGATCCGGTGTTGGTCTCCCCGTTGAAGTCAAACCCTGGCCCCCACCTTGGGGTGTTGCAGGTGTGTGTGCATAAACCGATGTGAATCCGGAATGCCAGGGGCGCAGGGCAGTGAGTGAGTGAGTGTGTGTATGTGTGTGTGTGTGTGTGTATGTGCGTGCGTGTGTGTGTGCGCGCGCCACCCACATGAGCTCTGATGGCCTGCGGGGCTGTCCATGAGTCAGTGCTGCCGTGTGTCACTGTCTGTGTTGATGGGATGCGGAAGCTGCATTTCTGTGTCTCCGCGCTGTGGGTCCCTGCGTGTGAATGCTCAGGAAATCCTGTCCTGGGGATGATTTGGGGGATGTGTCCACTTTTAGGCTCTTCCTCGTGGGCAGGTCTCAGTGTGGGGAGGTAGGTGAGAACTGCCTCAGGGACCCCAGCATCTGGTTCTGTCTTCCTCACAGCTGTTCCTGGGCCAGGCCTCTGGCCCCTGGGAGAGACTCTCCACCCCGCTGGGCTTCACGCAGGCCGCCAGGGAGAGACGGGGCATGTGTGGGGCGGGCGCTCAGGGGGACCGGACTGGCAGCCCCCCTGTTGGCTAGCATTGCCTCCTGTTCAGGACCAGGGGTGGGCCGGGCGGGAGGTGCTTCTTGCTTCCAGGAGGGAACTCGCCTGGCAGTGAGAGAAGGGGCCAGATGCGGTGCCCGGAAGCTGCCCTTAGTCCTCGTGTTCATCTTCTGCACCACAGAAAGAGGGAGCATGACTTGGCTGGACGGAAGTGGACCTGGGAAAAGCTGTCCCAGCACTAAGCTCCACCCCCCCTTCCCCTCGCACTATGCCCTACCATGCCTCGGTTTCTCCTGGAGGAAGGTGGGACCCTGGAAGGAGCCCCGCCTGGCTTACGGTGGCAGTAGGGACGTGTCTACGTGGAGTGAGGGGAGTCATCTGCCATGGGGCCGAGCCTGCGTCCAGTCTCTGTTTCTCAACCTGTTCCTAGTCACAACCCCTGGTGACCTTATTTCATCTTTCATGCCTGGGATCCTTTTTTTTTGCTTCTGGGCATACCCGGCAGTAACCAAGGTCGGCCTCTGTGCTCTGGGATTACTCCTGGAAAACCGGGGGATGGACCATGTGTGGTGCCGGGGATCGAACCAGGGCCCACCACGAGCACTCACCTGCTATCCGGTCTCTCCGGCCCCCCTGTGGCCGCCCCCTCCTACTGGCCGCTAGTCTCACACTTTCCTTCTCCGACCCCTTGGGAATAACCTGGTGGTCCCCAGAGGTCCTGTAGCCCCCACCAAGAAATGTTAGTCTAGTGCATCCACCCTCTCACTCGGGCTCAATGGTGTGGACTTGGGGACCGCGCAGCCCTTCTCTGGGCCTCAGTTTCCCCACCTGTAGTAGAAAGGAGTTGGACGGGATGTACTCTGAGGGTTTCTCTCTGTGAGAGTCTCGGAAGCGTGGCCCAAGCGAGTCTCATGCCGCACCCCCCACCCCTGCCCGACAGGAAAGGCAGCCCCGGGCTGTGGCTTTGGGCTTAGGTACAGCACTCCGGCCTGCCCGGGGCTTCCTCCCCGACCACCCTCCACTGAGCAGGACTCACACCCTCACTGGCCGGTACCTCTGGCCAAGGTGAGCCCTGGGAATCGCCATGGTAACAAACTGGTTATGAACGGGGCTGCGGTTGCCATGGTGACGGCTGCTTGCTTGCTCTCTCTCATCCTCCTCTCCCCTCCCCTCTTCTCTTCTCAATGAACCAGCGCCATCCGCAGGCCTCAGGGCTCCAGGTGGGGAGGGGCTGGGGGCGGGTGCCCACAAGAAGGGGGGAAGGGGGTCCAGATTGAGAAAGAGGGAAGATGGGCTAAAGCTGCAAGGGAGTGGGGGGCTGTTGAGGTGCCATCGCCATGGTGACAGGCCTGTTAATTAAGCCCCCGGTTGCCACGGAGATGGTGGTGGTTGACGTGCTCTGCGGCGAGCCCTGTGTGTGTGTGGGGGGGGGTTTCTGGGTGCTGGGTGCTGGACTTGCTGGTTCCCGGTGAGGCTTGGGGGTCTGGAGGCTGGGGAGTAGGGCTCCTGTGCCCTGCCTCCAGGAAGCTAGCGCTAGTGGGGTTGGATGGGGCGGTGGCAGTGGTGGGCAGAGGGGCCCCATCCTCTCAGGAGTGCCAGCTTCTGGCAGTTTCTGGTGTCAGGGCCTGGAGGTCCAGGAACTGGGTTCTGGTCCCTTTGCCGCCACAAGTTCACCCTGTAGGGAAAAGAGTGTCCCTTAGGCCGGACAGACAATTCAGGGGTTAAGGCACTTGCCTTGCACATAGCTGACCCCGGTTTAATCCCCGGCAACACATATGATTCCCGAGCACAACCAAGAGTGGCCAAGCCTTTCCCCAACTCCAAAAGTGCCCCTTTCCATTCCCGACTCCAATTACCCAAGAGACGGGGAGTGCAGGGACAGTCCCTGAGTGGTGGGACAGTCTGTAAGTGTGGGTCCAGACTGGGAGTGCGGGGACAGCCCCTGAGTATAGATACAGTCTGTGAATGCAGGTACAGCCCGAGTGCAGGGACAGTCCCTGAGTGTGGATACAGTCTGTGAATGCAGGCACAGCCCCTGAATTTAGGGACAGCCCCTGAGCGTAGATACAGTCCCTGAGTGTAGATACAGTCCGTGAATGCAGGTACAGTCCGTGAGTGCGGGAACAGCCCCTGAGTGTAGATACAGCCCCTGGGTGCAGGGACAGTCTGAGTGTGGGACAGTCTCTTACTAAAGGTGCCAGAGTATAAGACCAGTCAGTGGGAGCAGAGGCAGCTCCTGAGTGACGTTACAGTCCCTGTACATGCAGTCCTGGGTGCAGGGACAGCCCCTAAGTGCTGCTGGGTCCCTGAACGCAGTCACAGTCTCTGACCGTGAGGACAGCCTCTGAGTGCAGGTGGCGTCACTGGGTGTAGTTATCATCTGTGACTGCAGCTCCGTCTGACAGTGGGCCCGGCCCCTGAGCACAGGGACAGTCCCCGAGTGTGGGGACAGTCCCCGAGTCCAGGCAGTCCACGAATGTCGGAATAATCTCTGTGAGTGTAATCCTTGAGGGTGGGGGCCGTCCCTGAGTGTGTGACCGTCCTGAGGGCCGGGAGTCCCCAAGTGCGGGACAGTCTCCGAATGCCAGACAGTCCGTGAGTGATCTCTGAGAATGGAGAGTGTGAGAGCAGGGACAGGCCCTGAGATTTAGAGCTCCGTCTCACTTGCAGACTCCGGGCCCCCAAGGCACAGGGAGGGGAGTCCAGCCCACACGCATCACCAACATCCCTTGCATCTCTCTCTCCCGCGGCCCTTCTTAGGCATCCGGCTCGCTCTCACTCCCCACCTGTCTCTCCAGACTCGTGGGGTGGGGGGACGCGTGCTGAGTTGGGGTGACCAGCACTGGCTGACCACTTGCTCCCCCTCGCATGCCGCTGTCTGAGCTCGTCTCTCCTCCCCCGACCCTTTTCCTTTCTGTGACTGCTCTCGGTGAGTCAGGGACAGTTCTCACCCCGTGTCTCTCAAGCCAGCTCACCCCTGCACAGAGCCCGCCAAGCCCCATGGCAGTGACACCCCACTGGGGGTCCCAAGAAGCCCCTTTACTCAACAACCTCTACGACTGACCCGTTTATGCCACCAAGCAGCGTGCAGCCCTGCTGGGACAGTGGCCTCGTCTGTGATCCCAGCCATCTGGAGGGTGTACGGAGCCCTTTGGGGAGTTATTCCGGTGGTTGGGGGTTTACCGGGATAATACCTTGGTGGCATTAGGGCGGCCATATGGCGCCCGGGATGGAACCTGGGCATGCCAGAGATGCACCCCAGCCCTTTGAGTCAGCTCTCAAGTCTCCCCTTTTTGGTAGTGCCGGGAATAGAGCCCAGGGCCGCCTCCGTGCAAGGCGAACACTCACCACTGAGCCATGCCCCAGCCCGTGAGGGTCCTGGGGATCTTCTAAGGCCACCTCGAGGTGCAAGCTTAGAGGCCCGGCTAGTCGAGACCTCTGACTCGAACGCCGGGGAGTTGAGAGAAAGCTGCTACGCAGTGCTGCTTCTCTTAGCCAAGAATCGGAGGGGACCGAGACCCTCAGGTCTCCTGGAGGCAGGGGGAGGGAAGAGTCAGTCCTAAACTGGAATCAGGCCGAATGCTCCCGACCAGGTTCTACAGTTCATTGCCATTGAGTTCAGAGTAGTTGTTGCTTCTTTGGGGGCCCTTAGCGGGTTTTTGTTGTTGTTTGTTGGTGTTGTTGTTGTTGTTTGGGGGGGCAAGGAGGGCACACCTGGCAGTGCTTAGGGTTTACTCCTAATCTGTACTCAGAGATCACTGCTGGCGGGGCTTGGCGGAACATATGTGACGCTGAGGATCAAACCTGGCTCGGTCACGTGCAAGAACCCTAACTCACTGTACTATCCCTCTGTTCTCTGGACCTTAGCTTTTCTAAAAAAAAAAAAAACCTGTAAATGAAATATATACGGTAGATAACTGACTGATGGGGCCGCAGAGAGATTACAAAGGTTAAGGTGCCTGCCTGGTACACGCGGTGACCCTGGTTTAATTCAGCATGCAGGTCCCGAGCACCGCCAGGCAGGGTGCCTGAGCGCAGAGCCAGGTGTGTGACCCCTGAGCACCAAAGCGTGTGTCCCCCTCCCCCAATAAAGATGATTGATCCGAACATCTCCAGCCCCAGAACTCTCCTGCAATTTCCCCCGGGGAGGGGGAGGGTTGGCGGGAGGGGGGGCGAGGTTAGCGCTGGAAGCTGGGGTGAGCATGGGACTCATTCCCCTTCATTTGTCCTCACCCTGGTATCCGCAGATTCACCTCCCCGAGGCTCCGAGGCTGCAAACTTGGGGTGCTGCTGCTTCCCAGGCTGCCTCCGCGGTGGGCTGGGGTTTGGATTCTTGGGGTTCTACCGGGGTCCCAGAGCAGCCAAGCTTCCCACGGTACCACGGGGTGCCGGGGAGGGGAGGGGCATGGAGAGCGAGTGGGCGCTGGAATCCTCAGAGAGCAATCCCGGATTAGGGGATTAGACACTGCCTGCCCCCCCCAGCAGAAAATCTGGCTCCAAAAATTGACAGGCGGCCTGGCTCCCCGCCCCCCCCTCGGTGGCCGCCAACCAACCCGCCACCAGCCTGCCCTCCCCTGAGGCTGCACCACGCCGGGTGGGGCGGCCTCGCGCCCCGCCACCTTCTGTCCGGGGCCGGCCACCTACTTCTTGGGGTCACTCCACGGCGGCAGCCTGAGGGTCCCTGGCTGTGGGCTCCGGTGGGACCCTTGCGGGCCCGAGCCCCAGAGATCCGCAAACCCTCCACGCGCTCCTCCCTCCGTCTCAGCCCGGGACGAGCCAGACGGTTCAGCCCAGTGACCCTGCGCCGCGCCTGGGGCCACCCCGGCGGCCCGGCCTCTGCGGCGGCGTCCCGGCTCCAACCTCCCGAAGTGGCAGGAGCGGGGTCTCGGCCGGGCCCCTCTTCCGGGCGGGCCTCCCCGCTTGGCAGACGGGGGCCTCGAGGGACCCAGATTCCACGGCGCCCCACCCCCGCCGCCTCCGTTGCCCCCACCCCCCCGGCCTGGCCCCGAGGGGCCACCCGAGACCCCCAGCGAGGCAGCCGCTGCGGGGCCGCCTCCCCGCGGCCGCGACCTAGTTCCCTGCCGTTATTTTTAGGGCGCGGGGATGGCACCTGCCCACGTGCCGGCCCCGCCTGCGCCGGGGAGTGGGGGGCGGGCGGGCGGAGCCGCGTCTGCTCCCGGGAGCCGCGGCCCCCGTCGCCCGCGGCGCCCCTTCCGTCCCACCGCGGCACGCCCTCCCACCCGCCCCGTTTCGGGGCCCGCGCTCCGCCCGCCCCTCGCCCCCTCGCCCTCCTCCCTCCCGCGCTCCTCCCGCCCCCCCAGAACCCCGCCAGTGGCTCACGCCTCCTGCATACGGGATGAGGTGAGCAGCGCCGCCGCTGCGAGGGGGCGCGCGCGGGTGTGAGCGTGTGTCCGTGTGCGAGTGTGTGTGCGCCGGGCGGGCACTGCAGCGCCGGCCTCCGTGCAGCGAGCGAGCGAGCCGGAGCGAGGCCATCCGCGGGCCCGGCGCCGCGCCGCCACCATGCTCAACAACCTGACGGACTGCGAGGACGGCGACGGGGGCGCCAACCCCGGTAAGCGGCGGGCCGCCTCCTCGGGGGAGAGGCCGGGGCGCCGCGGGCCGGGGAGCCCCCCGGCCGCGGCCTGGCGCCGGCTCCGCTGGAATGCGCCAGGCGCTGTCCGAGGTGCTGGAACGCGCCGCGCCCGCCCCAGGACGGGGCCCGGGGGGCTCGCCCGGGGGCGGGGGGATGGGAGGGGGGCCGGCAGGGGTTCGCCGAGCGGGGGAGGCGCTGGGAAGGGGTGGACGTGGGGCTCGACGGGCGGCCGCAGGACCCTTTCCTCCCCTCCCCTCCCCTCCCCGGCCCCGAGGAGGGACCCCGCCGTCCTGGCGTGGAGGGTGGGTGGGCGCAAGGCTGCTGCAGTCCCTCGCTCTGAGACTTGCAGCGGAGAGCTGGGGGCGGGTGCTGAGGGGGGCAGGGGGCGCTGGAGCCACATGACAGCCCCCGTGTGGGCTTCCGTGTCTCTTAAGGGGACACTTGGTGCAATCCGGGGGCCCCCTCCCCCCCAGCCGCCCGAGGTCCGACCTCCGAGGTAGCGCACCTCCGGGAGATTTTCAGCTCCACTTTGCGGTTTCTCTCCCCCCAGCCCCCCAAAACCCAGTCCCCGTGGGTTCCTGCTCAGGACGGGCAGCAAGACCTTCCCCCCTTCCTCCCCTCTCGCCCCTTCCGCCGGGCACCCCGGGGTGGCACTGAGGTTTCCAGGGTGGGGCAGGGTGAGGGGAGTCTCTCGGGTCTGCTCGGTCGCCTTCCCAGGGAGGCCTCGGGACCGGGGTCCCAGCGACTGAACGCTCAGCGCCGCGGCGCCGACACTGCGGAGGCGCTGCGGTGGGTGCGGAGACGCGCGAGGCGCCGAGGGGCTCGGAGCGAGCCCGGGGCTGCTCTGCGCTCCCCGCTCGGCCCTCCTCCGCGGTCCCTCCGCTCCGAGGTCTCGGGGCCGGCCACCCCCTCGGGCTCCCAGGCCCCCCGCCGCCCCCCAGCGGTCTCAGCCATCCATCACGGCTGTCAGCCGCCCCCACCCCCCACCCTCCAGCTGCGCTGCGTCCCCTGCGCACTAGCGCCTCCCGCTCCGGCTGTCTGCGCTCAGCGCCTCCAAACGCTCCCCTGGGCATTGCTTGACCCTCGGGGGCGAGACTTCGGCTGACCTGGGGCACGAGGGGTGGGCGGACAGCGAGAGCGGGAGAGAGTGCTTGACCCAAGGACCCCCAAGGACTCATCAGGCAAGCTCTCCCCGGCCACCGGTCGCCCTGACTTCAAGTCCTTCAGATACTGGATTCAAGCGAGAGTCAAGTGACCGCTTCGGAAGGCTGGACACCCGGTCCCGGGCCTTTGTCTCAGAGGCCCCTCTTCCTCCCCAGGACGTAGTGAGGGGGCAGCGAGGGGGACACACGGTCCAAACTACTGCTGGCAACTCATCCATTCCACCCCCAGACCCTGGGGTGCCTCACTCTGCCGCTGCCTCCCCCGGGTGTAGGTTTTAGGGCCCCCCCTCCTCCCCTTTTCTTCCATTCTCTCTTTCCCAAAGTGGAGTCTGCGCCAGTGCCAAGCAGCCGGACGGAGCCCAGGGAAAGGAAAAGGGTCATTTCCATCCATCCGGAGGGGCGGTGCTCAGCTGCAGAGAACACCCCCTGCCCCCTCACCCACCCGGCTCACACAGCTCCCCCAGCTGTGCTCTCTCTGCCCAGAAAATGGCACTTGCTGGGCCTCTGGGTTCATCCGGGGTCTCCGGAGCCCCAGGGTGGTTCTGGAATGCAGTTGGCCGTTCCCTTCGCCGTGACCTCTGCCCACTGCTGTCCAGACCCGGAGCAGTAGGCGCATCTAGAGGAAGTGCTCCCGGCCCTTCTCCTCGGGTTCAGCACCCACATACCAGGTTCCAGGCCGGGCATTTTCTGTCCCCAGTGGCCGCTGGGGTAGTGCTTGGGGACGCTAAGGACCTGCTGAGCTTGAGTAATGGGCTCCTGGGATCCTGGAGCCCTTGGGTGGTCTCTGATCCTCGGTTCTTGCTAATATGTAGGGGGTGGGCAGCGCCGCCCCCCACCCCCACCCCCAAGCCGTCTCCTCTGGGCTAAAAGAAGAAGCGGAGGATGTTGACTCTGGTCCCCAGAGGTTCCCATTCCCCTTGGGGTCTGCACCCCACCCCCACCCCTGGACCTGGTTTGGGGATTCCCCGGGCCCCGCGGGAGGCGCCTTCGGGCTCCTGTTTCTTCCCGGGGAGCTGTGGCCGCAGCAGCTTAATTGAAAGCCGATTCGGGCTGAGCGCTCCCAGGGGGCGGGCCGGAGCGGGGGCCCCTGGGCTCGGCCTGGGCCTGGCCCTGCCCCGCCGCGCGCCGCTCCACGCTCCCGGGGCCCTGGGGAACCGAGCCGAGCCCCCCACCCGCGCCTCCGGGTCCCTGGGGGCGCCCCCCTCCTCCCCCCTCCGGCACGCGCCGGGGGGAGGGCACGGCCGCGCGCTGGCCCGGAGCCCGGCGGTGTCCTGGGCGGGTGGACAGACGGCCCGGGCCGGGTGGGGGGGCCCCTCCCCGGCCCCCCGCCTCCGCGCCGGGCTCGGGCCCCGAGTCTGCTCCGCGCTGCGCGCCGCGTTACATAAGCGGCTGCGGGCGCGTGGCCTGCTCGGCGCTGCGCTCCCGGCCCGCTCGGTCGCCATGGAGACCGGCGCGGGGCCGCCTGCTTGCGGGGTCTCGGGCCAGGACGCCCCCAGGCCGGTCCCGCTCGCCCCGTGGCCCCGGTGGACGAGGACGGGCTTGGCCCCGAGCGAGAGAGGCAGCCGGGAGGGGCGCTGGGCTCCGGTGGTCCCGGCGCCGAGCCCACCCGTGGGAGAGCCGCCGGGCCCCCGGAGCCCACCCGGCTCCCACATCTCGGGCTGCGGGAGCCTATAAGAGGCCGGGGCCCTGCCGATGCCCCAGTTTAGTAATGACTAAAAGTGGCCATGGCGACTCTGGGCGCCAGGCGCTTCATGTCACCGAATCACTGCAGCCAGGACCTCAGCTCAAGGCTCCCTGTGCAAAGCAGGCGAAGAGTTTAAGGGATTTGCCCAAGCTCGCCCTTCCAGTGAGGCTGGGATTGGAACCCGAATCTCAACTCCATTCCTTTTTCTTAAAAAAATTATGGGAGTCCTTCCAAGCAGCCTCTGAGGACCAGGGGCCACCCCTGACCACACTTGGTGAACAGGGTTGGGATGCAGGGATGCAGGGATGCGGGGCCTATGGCATTACACCTGGTGGTGCTGGGGTCCAGCTCTTTTTATAACCAGTAAGAAAATATCATCCCCACCCCTCGTCCCCTCCTCCAGCCCCCTCCATTCTTGGTGTGGTTAAGAACATGGTGTAGATTTTGGTCACACTTAGGAGGAGAATGCTTCATTTCTCATGATCTGGCCTCAGGCCTCTTCTCTTCTGAGACCGTAGGGAGGGTTTTACCTTCATCCCCCCAGAGAGAGAGAGAGAGAGAGAGAGAGAGAGAGAGAGAGCGCGCAGTGGGCTGACTGCATGGGGATCCTGTGTTTATGGTTCCCCGAGCCCAATGGGGAGTGATCCCTGAGCACAGAATCTGGAGTAGCCATCGACACAACCAGGATTGGCCCCCCAAATCAAGATTTATTTGATGTATCTTTCCCTCGAACACCTAAGATGTGCCAGGAGGTTCCCCCCCCCCTCCCGGGAGAAGGGCCCAGAGTTCTCTGGAGCTCACAGATGTGAGAGGAAACTCTCGCGTGGTCTCTGTGTGGTCGCTGTGGTCTCTGTGTGGTCTCTGTGTCTGGTGCCCTTGGTGGCGCATGAGGCGGTGAAGGTGGCAGCATTGGGGGTTGCTGGTGGGTTTTTCCTGAGCAGATTCACAACTTGGCCTCAGGTCGAGACTGGATGTCTAGTGGGTTTTTCACAGGAGATGGGGCTGGGCAATTAAGGACATTTTCCAGGAGGTAGGGGAGGATTTGAGCAAACAGGCAGGAGGAGAAATATGTCAGGAGCTGAGGGGACAAGAAACTCAATAGGGACGGCCTCAGCTTCCCTTGGAATTTAGGCATGGGGGCGTCTCTGGGTCCAGAGAGATCCACTCCTGTGGGTCTACTACCAGGATTTGTCCCTGCAGTTTCCTGGAGACAAGGAAAGCGCCTATAGGGACCCCCTGGATCTTCCTAAAAGGTTTCCCCCCCTCAGAACCTCAGTTTCCTTTTGCAGTGCCAAGGACTGCACCCAAAATCTCCAGCATGCGGAGGCACGTGCTTTTAACACGGAGCTGCAGCCCTGGCCTAAAAAAGTCTGCTTGATGCCCAAGAGATTTTCTCCTTGGATGATCCTTCCATCCCCAGCTTCTCCGCTTCCCTTTCCCGGCATTTTCCCATCCCCCCTCCTACCCAGTCCATGTCGAGTTCCCGGCTGATCTGTCCATCCAAGTGGCGTCTGGAAATAATTCCCTGAGTGTCCTCCCCTCCACCAGACCCAGCATTGCTTCCACCCCCCAGTCCCACCCTTCCACCCCCACCCCCAGTGATGCAAAAACACCATCACCCACCTCGGGGTCCAAGCTGAGAGCCAGGCATTATCCGACCTCCCTCCTGCTCTGGCCTCAAGCAGATGGCACCGAAGCCATTGCCAAGAACTCTCGAGTCTGCGGAGTCCATTGTCCTGTGTCCGTCTGGCCAGGGTCATCGCCAACCCTCCCCTGGGCCACTGCAGGTTGCCGATAAGCTGCTGTGTTCTTCCTCGGCCAGAGCGATGGCCCCAAGACACCTTTATGGCACTCCTCGCCTGAAACTCCTGAGTGACTTCCTCTGTCCTCTGGACGGGGGCCCAGATCTCCGTCACGGCTTGCCAACTGTTTGGAGGCCCGCGCGGCGCTTGCAAGCTACTCCTTTTTCGCACCCGGGCCTCCCTTCCTCGGACTGCGCCCAGGTCCGACTTTGCTCAGCCCCTCGGATCTGCTCTGAGCACTCGCGCTTCTGGGCCACCAAAACATGCCGTTCTGCTGGGAACGCTGTCCCGCCTCCCTCCCCAGCTCGCTCTTACTCATCCTTCAGAGCTCAGCGGACATGTCACTTCCTCTGGGAAGCCTTCCGTGACCTCAGGCGGGTCAGCATGCCTCCCCGTGTTCATCTCAGTTTAGTGCTCTGGGCTGGAGAATCCCATTCACCCGCTCACGGGCTGCCCTGGCCCTCGGTTTCCTTGGTATAGTCGCACAGGGGTCGTCGGTTCTGTGTTCTGTGCTCCCTCGTGCCTCAATGGGCACGTGGTGCGCGTCTAGAAATCCATGCGGCGTGGAGGTGGGTGGGGGACGGAGGAGGGAGGCAGCCAACGGGTCACTTAGCTAAGAGGAGACGCGTTCTCTGCCCGAACCCTGCCACGAGGCAGCCCGCTTCTGCCCAAAACACTAGGATGCACCAAGTTTTGTTCCAGGAGGGGGTGCTGGAGAGACTTGGTGAATGCCATGGACCCCCAATTCTATCCACCAGACCCCCCCCAACCCCCCAGCGGGGGAAGCATTGTAATCAAGAGGTACCCCAGACCCGCAACGAAGCACATAAAAAATGCTGCCGGGACCGTCTTGCCAGAGAGGCAGCCCCGCTCCACCTCCCTGTGTGTGAACCGAGGTCGGAGAGTTGCATGGCCCCTTGCGTGCACTTGGGAACGGGTTGGGGGCAGACTGACCCCGTTGCCTTTCCAGGCGATGGGAACCCCAAGGAGAGCAGCCCCTTCATCAACAGCACGGACGCCGAGAAGGGGAAGGAGTATGATGGCAAGAACATGGCCCTGTTTGAGGTGGGTCGCTGGGACCGTGGCCGGCCCTGCCCACCACTCCCCTCCCCCAACATCGACTGCTTCCTCCTGCACGGGTTCCACCGAAGTCCCCTTATTCCTGGATCCTGCCCCCCGGGCCCGCCTCTCCTCCTCCTTCCATCCTCTGGACTATTCCCTCTCCTCCTCTCCTCTGCCCCATCACCCCTCCTAACCCTCCCCTCCCCCACCTGTCGCCCTCTACAGGAGGAGATGGACACCAGCCCCATGGTGTCCTCCCTGCTCAGCGGCCTGGCCAACTACACCAACCTGCCCCAGGGCAGTCGGGAGCACGAAGAGGCGGAAAACAACGAGGGCGGCAAAAAGAAGCCCGTGCAGGTGAGTAGGGTTCCGGGAAGAAGGGACGGGGCGTGGGCCAGGGCCCGGGGAGGAGAACGGAACTCAGAAGCCACACAAGAGGGCGAGGGACAGGAGAGAGGGACCGAGGTGGAAGGGGAAAGGGTGGCTTGGCGGGTCGGGGGTGGAAGCTGGAGGCCAGGAGAGAAAACGAGAGGCCAAGTGGATGGACAGCAGGGTTGGAAGAAAGGGGAGGGTTGGGGCCGGGGTGCTGGCGGTGGCCAGAGGCTCCCCACCTGACCCTGGCTTCCCCCCCGCAGGCCCCGCGCATGGGCACCTTTATGGGCGTGTACCTGCCGTGTCTGCAGAACATCTTCGGGGTGATCCTCTTCCTGCGGCTCACGTGGGTGGTGGGCATCGCTGGCATCATGGAGTCCTTCTGCATGGTCTTCATCTGCTGCTCCTGTGTGAGTGACTCGCCACCCCCCCACCCCCCCAGCTGAGGCCGAGCAGGGGCCTGGGCGTGGGCCGTGAGGGGGCAGCCCCGGAACGGAGCTTTTTATAGGAACCACTGACTCTGATCGCAGAGCGTGAATTGTGCATTCCGTCTGACTGGTCCTTCCGGCCGCTGCCAGGCTGGGCCGGCGGGCTGGAAAGAGGGTGTCCCTGGATCTCAGCGGCGTGCCCACGTATGGCACCCTGCCACAGTGCAGATTCGGTGGTGGGAAAGCTGTGTGTGCAGAAAGAAAATTTCAGGGGCCAGAGAGATAGGACAGGGGTCAGAAAGCTCTTGCCTTGCATGCGGCCACTGTGGGCTCAATCCTTGGCAGTGCCTATGGGCCCCAGAGCACTGTCAGGATTTTTCCCTCAACACAAAGCCAGGACTAAGCTCTGGGCACTGCCAGGTGAGGCCCAAAATCCCCCTTCTCTCAAACCTCACACAAAAAATTTTTCTCTATCATCTAGTATTTCAGTAGGTCCAGACTCCCAAAACTTGGGGTGAGGGGTCTCAGACAGGTTTGTGACTACATTCTTTGAAGCCTCTCTGAAAGGGAATAAACTCTGGGGGCACTAGGGGTGCCAGAGCTCAAGCCCCCTCACTACATGCTCTTTGAAGTACTGCTGGAAGTGCCCCCTGAGCACTGATCAGGTGGAGTCCTCAACAATACTGGGTGTAACCGACCCCCTCCCTCCCCCCCAAAAAATCAAATATTCATCGAACACCTCCTCTTAGCTTACTTAAGACTTCTCATATGTGACCCCCCACTTTTATTTTTTTTGCTTTTTGTGGCACACCCGGTGATGCACAGGGGTTCCTCCTGGCTCTGCACTCAGGAATTACTCCTGGTGGTGCTTGGGGGGACCCTATGGGATGCCGGGGATTGAACTCTGGTCGGCTGTGTGCAAAGCAAACGCCCTCCCTGCTGTGCTATCGCTCCAGTCGCTCACTCATGACCCCTTTGCTGCCTCGGTGTCCTGGGAGCTGGAGCGGGTCCTTATGCCTCCCTGAGCTGGGAGAAAGGCAGGGTTGGGACTGGCCAGAGCCTGGACTGCCCCCCCCCCCCCCGCCCCCGTACACGCTCGGTGAAGAAGAGGTTTTCTTGGCGGGAGTAGAAGTTGGAGCAGGACCAGGGAGCGGATGGGGGAGGCAGCCTGGTGGGTTTGGAGGTGGGGCTGGGGGCAGCCCCCACCCACTGCCCACTCACAACCTCTCAAACTCTCTCCGCACAGACGATGCTCACGGCCATTTCCATGAGTGCAATCGCAACCAATGGTGTGGTGCCCGGTACGTCGCGGGGGGCTGCCCACAGGGCGAGGGGCTTTGGCCGTATGGGGGTGTGGTGTGGCTGATTGGATGGAGGGACGTCCGGGGCTGGGTGTGGGGGTCCCTGGGAGCAGCACCTTGTGGGATGGGGGCAGGGGTCAGTTCCTGTCTGTGAGCAAGACACCACACCGCCTCTTCCTTTGGCCAGAGACCCTCTTTGCCGTCGTTCAGTTTTCCAAGGCCTGACCTCCTGGGAGCGGGTGTTAGGTGGCTAGTGACTAGAGAGCCCGGGGGTGGGCGTGGGGGGTGGTCTCTGAGCAGACCCAGGGCGGCCGCCCCTGGACAGAGCTGCCCCTCTCCACCCCTGCCCTCGTACCCCGGGAGGCAGCCCCAAGGGCCCCTCAGCCTCTGGGTGACCAAGATTCTCTCCGCAGCCGGCGGTTCCTACTACATGATTTCCAGGTCTCTGGGACCAGAGTTTGGGGGCGCCGTGGGCCTCTGCTTCTACCTGGGCACGACCTTCGCTGGCGCCATGTACATCCTAGGCACCATTGAAATCCTGCTGGTGAGAGGGGCCGAGAAGGGGAGGAGAAGGTGTGGGCTCCCCCCCAAGTCCCCTCCCTCAAAAAAACCATCACGTCTCCCTGCAGTGGCTAGAGGCTGTTCAGACACAAGAGAACCAGGCATGAGACCCTCAGGACCCTCCGGTGTAGCTGGGGAGAAGAGGCACCCCAGTTACATAAGGGACAGCTGCCACCCCGGGCCCCCCCGGATCTCCCCCCCCCCCCCCCCGCTGTGGGGCCCCGAGGCCTCTAGATTCCGTCATCTCCAATCTCACGAGGCTCAAGGAGCAGGATGCTCGTTTTACAAATGAGAAGCTCAGGAAGGTTGAGTGACTTGCTCAAGGTCACACAGCTGCCTGGGGGTGGGAGGGGGGACCCAGGCGGGGCGAGGAAGAGTCACGTGTCAGGGGTGCGAGAGCTCTCGTCCCCTCACTGAGCCGCTCCTGCTCTGGTGGCTGCTGCCAGGTGTGAGGGATGCCTGAAAGTCCACTCTCACGGGCTGAGGGCCCAGGGAGGGCTCTGGAGAAGAAGGGCATGGGAAGGACAGGGTGAGAAATGCGTCAGGGTCGGAACTCGTGGCAAGCATGCACCTAGCAGGCGCAGGACCTGAGTTCAATCCCCAGCGCCACGCGGCCACGGAGTCCCCAAAACAATCCCCCAAATCAAAGAATTCTGGAGCTAGAGCCATAGTACAGGGGGGAGGGTGCTTTTCTTGCATGTGGGCAACCCGGGATCGATCCCCAGCATAGGGTCCTCTGAGCACCGCCAGGAGCAATTCTTGAGTGCAGAGCCAGGAGGAACCCCTGAGCATTGCCGGATGTGACCCCCAAGCAAAAACAAAATAGATAAATAAGAGAATTCTGCTAGAAAGGACATGTGAGCGGTCACGGGGGGTTGGGGGCTGGATGGAGTGTGGCGGTCACTTGTCTGTTTCTTCCTGTCCCTCCTGGAGGAAACAGGCATGGACGAGGGTGACCTGATAGAGAAAGGGTCGCGGACATTCCCCAGGCCCTGCTGATCCGGTGGCCCTCGGGTCAGCAAACTGTTGCTTTTCCTTTATCCTCACGATGCTACCCAGGAGTTGGGAGACAGCTGTTCCACACAGAGGGGAGAAAGACGGTTTCGGTGGATGGATTTCAGCTTGTACCTATCCACTCTACCACACTGCCTCAGAACACGAGGCCGGAAGGTGGCGGCACAGCTTCTGGTCTGGGGGAGGACGGGGGAGAATGGGGCTCGAGGGAATAAGCAGGAAGTGAGAGACCCCAGGGCACAAAGCATAAGGGAATTCAGTCTGTCCCCCAGCGTTCTCGAATCAGAGACTCAAAACAGTTCTGTGGGGGCCAGAGAGAGATAGCACCGCGGGGAGGGCACTGCTTGCCTGTGGCTGACCCAAGTTTGGGCCCCAGCACCCCAGGTGGTCCCCCAAGCCCGCCAGCAGGGATGGTGTCTGAGTGCAGAGCCAGCAGTGAGCTCTGAGGACAGCTGGGTGTGTGCCCACAACAAACACAAAAATACCGTGAAAGTGAATCTTTCGACCGCATAAAGTTGGAACAACAGTGACAATGGAAAAGGAAATAACAACTACCCTGAGAAAATCACCGTGAACACTTTGGTATCTGATTTCCTCCTGGTTTTTGTTTTCTCTGGGTGATGCTGTGTTCTGTGATTGGAGAGTTCCCTACACGATTCGGGACTCTCCTGTCATTTACACGTGAAAAAGACTTGAGGGATAGAAACATTAATCCAGCCCTTGTCCAGACGGATAAACGGAGACAGCCCCATACTCAGAGCAAGCCATGTTTTTTTTTCTCATGCACAGATACCTGTGACTCAGTTTAATTTCGAAATGAGGCATGGTAGAGAGGGAGAAGCAATAATTAATAATAAAATAGAATAATTGCAACAATATAGCATAATTAAACCACAAGGATGTGGTTTTCCTCTCTCAAAATAACTCAGAAAAAAATAACAGCATTTTCCACATGCAGTGACCACAGCTACCTGACATGCAAAATGAGGCAGCAGATAAGTGTCTGCTCTGTTTAGTACAGAAATTCTGGATAAATACAGAAGTTCTTGATAAATCTGGATACACTGGAAGAATAAGGAAAAGCTACAATGAACTTTTTTTTTTTTTGCTTTTTGGGTCACACTTGGGGATGCATAGGAGTTACTCCTGGCTCTGCGCTCAGGAATTAATTCTGACAGTGTTCGGGGGATCATATGGGACGCTGGGAATCGAACCCGGGTTGACTGCGTGCAAGGCAAATGCTCTCCCCACTGTACTGTTGCTCCAGCCCCTGAAATGAACATTTTCATGTATCGGCACACACACATATGTATGTATATATATGTATCTAGGTGTATATGCTCTTTATTTACAAGTTCATGTGTATTCATGAAAATGAGATCATAGACACAATTTTAAAAAAAACTTTTTTTTTTTTTTTGCTTTTTGGGTCACACCCAACGATGCTCAGGGGTTCCTCCTGGCTCTGCACTCAGGAATCACTCCTGGCAATGCTCGGGAGACCCTATGGGATGCTGGGAATCGAACCCGGGTCCGCCGCGTGAAAGGCAAATGCCCTACCCGCTGTGCTATCACTCCAGTCCCCCCCAAAAAACTTTTTATCTAAAGTAAGAATAACTTTATCAGTCAATATAAATATATGTCACCCTTTTCCCTTTTGTTTCCTTTTATGTATTTTTTAAAATTGGTAACATGGTCTACAACTTTCCACAGCGTTGTTCTATTCTTGCCACGAATTCTTCGCCACATCCACTCCCAAAGTGTCACGAGCTCCCCCAGCCCCAGTGCCCTGAGGTCCCCTCTCTCTCCCCCACTTTGTCACCTTAGGTGGCTTTGGTTAGTCCACATGAGTGGGGTTTTTGTCTTGTTCCTTCCAACTAACTTCTCTTAGTGTGACACTTTCCACTGCACCCATGCTCACTCCCTCTCGGGCACGGTAGGGAGGGCGGCTGGGGTCTGGGAAACATGGAAGGAACTGTGGGTTAAACAGCGAGGACCCAGTGATTCTTGTGGGAGATTCAGTTCCATTCAGTTGGTGTTAGTTGAGCATCTACTCTGGACCTTATCCTGGCCTTGGCCTCATGGAGGGATAGAGAGAAAAGGGAACCTTCATGTGTCCTACCGCACAGTGGGACAGGAAATCATTGCCAGGTATCCACTATATGGAAACGGAGCCCTGGGTGCCCTGGGTTCAGTAGTGACTTCTCTTGAATGTTTTTTCCGCCTTTCTGCCGGACAGGATACAAGTGATCCACAGTTATTAAACATCAGACTTCATGTAAAAGGGTAGAAATTAGTTTCAAAGAAGCCAATAGTTGAAGGAAAGTTGAAGAAAATCTTGCTGATCTTGTTAAGTGAACGACTGCCCACATCATGGTAGTGATGGCACAAACTTCCCAGCGGGATGGTACAAACCACTCCAAGCTCTGGGTCATTTCCTGTCTTGCATTATTGCCAAGAGGCTGCCCTGAGCATCAATTTTTGGTTTGGGGTTTGTTTCCGCTCTGCCCCGAGTCTTCCTTGCGCTTAGATGATCTCCTAGGGGCTTCTCTGAGGTGGTCATTCCTGGGGGTCCTCACCCGGTCCTTTCCCTCTCCTCCCAGGCTTACCTCTTCCCGGCCATGGCCATCTTTAAGGCAGAAGATGCTAGTGGGGAGGCCGCGGCCATGCTGAACAACATGCGCGTGTACGGCACCTGTGTGCTCACCTGCATGGCCACCGTGGTCTTCGTGGGCGTCAAGTATGTCAACAAGTTTGCGCTGGTCTTCCTGGGCTGCGTCATCCTCTCCATCCTGGCCATCTACGCCGGCGTCATCAAGTCCGCCTTCGACCCCCCCAACTTCCCGTGAGTGCCGTGGCTCTGGGCCTCGGGCAGCCTCCGTCATCCTCTGGGGCTAGGTTTTGGGGTCCTCAGCTCCTGCCACCCCGCCCCAGCTCTCCCCAATAATTTTTCTGGCCTCTCCTGTGGGAGGGAAGATGGCTCCTGATGGGGAACTTCTGGGCGGGTAATGTTTGTGCCGGTGGGCAGAGTGTCGCATTCTGGACAGTCGCTTGCTGATGCAGGTTGACTGAGAGGAAACAAAAATAATTTCTGCGGGGCTGGAGCGATAGCACAGCGGGGAGGGCGTTTGCCTTGCACACGGCTGACCTGGGTTTGATTCTTCGATTCCCAGCATTCCATCCCATATGGTCCCCTGAGCACCGCCAGGAGTAATTCCTGAGTGCAGATCCAGGAGGAACCCCTGTGCAACATCGGGTGTGACCCAAAAAGCAAAAAAAAAAAAAAAGATTTCTGCAGGGATGAAAGGGATGCAAGAGAGATCTTTTCTGTGTTGTGGGGGACAGCCATGGTGTCGTATGCCTTCTCTGGGATGGGAAAGGGGGCCCAGGAGAGGGCCAGGGGTGGGGGTGGGGTTCCTCTCCCTGTGATGGGGCAAGGCTCAGCCACAGACGAGGCCGAGCCCGCTCTCCATGGTCCTGAAACGCACCTTGCCCTAAGTGCAGTTCTCTGCTCTGGGAGCGTTGAGACACTGGCACTTGGAGCTCTGTCCCGAGGAGATCAGAATCTTCGAGATGGTGCCCGGGCACCCGTGACTTCAAAAGGTCCCCAGTGCTTCTGCTGCCGCGCCCGGCAGGGTCAGAGCCCCCCTCCATCCCTCCCCCTGGTCTTACCCCCCTCCCCCAGGATCTGCCTCCTGGGGAACCGCACGCTGTCTCGCCACGGCTTTGATGTCTGTGCCAAGTTGGCTTGGGAAGGAAACGAGACAGTGACCACACGCCTCTGGGGCCTCTTCTGCTCCTCCCGCTTCCTCAACGCCACCTGTGACGAGTACTTCACCCGAAACAACGTCACGGAGATCCAGGGCATTCCTGGGGCCGCCAGCGGCCTCATCAAAGGTCTGGGGCAAGGGGGACAGCTGGGGTCTGGGAAACATGGAAGGGACTGTGGGTTAGACAGTGAGATCCCAGGGATTCTTTCTGGGGGACTCAGTTCCATTCACTCGGTGTTAGTTGAGCACCTACTCTGGGTCTTTATCCTGACCTTGACCTCATAGAGGGGTAGAGAGAAAAGGGAGCCCTTATGTGTCCTGCACAGTGGGACAGGAAATCACTGCCAGGCATTCACTGAGCACCTACTAAGTGCCAGGATCACAGGAGTATGGAGTCACAGCCCCTGTCCTCTAGGCATGGGAGCAAAGGAACTACTAAACGAACCGGGAGGGGACATGTGCACCAGGAGGCAAGAAAGGGCTCCCTGGAGCCTCCTGCTTGGAGATTTGGAAGGCAGAGGGAGATCTTTCCGCTCCACGAGGGGAATTACAGGCACAGTGGCCTGGCTGGAAGCACCAGATGGGGGCGATGAGTGCAGAGGAAGAGAGGGTGGTGGGAGAGAGGCCGTGTGGGCATGGGCAAGACATGGCCGTGTGTGCCAGAGGGTTTGGAATAAGGAGCTCGTGGCGAGATGGGCCTCCAGGAGTGCAGAGGCTGGCATCGGTGCAGGCAAGAGGCTGCCTCCTGACCCAGGCTGGTGTCTGCGGGAGAGGAATAGCCATTCCCTTGGGCGCTTTTTTGCACCCGTCACATCTCAGGCTGTCTGGGGACCATCTTGTCATGACTGGGGCTGTCAGGAGTGAGGGGTGGTGGCTGACTCCTGGCGTGGGGAGCAGCCAGGGAGTCGCTGATCACCCCAGTGCTTCGGGGCCTCCCTCTGCAACGGAGACTCATCGGGCCCCCAAATGCTAAAGGGGTCAGAGGGGAAAGCTGAGCAGCACGTAGGGGTCGTCATGGTGAGGGGTGGGAGGCTGGGTGTGGAATGAAGATGGGGGGGCTGGAGAGATAGCACAGTAGGTAGGGCATTTGCCTTGCATGTGGGTGACCCAGGTTCGAGTCCCAGGATCCCATCTGGTCCCCCGAGCACTGCCAGGAGTAATTTCTGAGTGCAGAGCCAGGAGGAACCCCTGAGCAATGCCGGGTGTGACCCAAAAACCAAAAGAAAAATGAAGACGGGAATAGCGGTGGGCGCCAGTGATGGGGCACTGCCCCCTCCACCCCCCATGAGAGATATGGATAAGGGGCTGGTTCAGGAAGGGTCCATTTGGGAGATGCTGCTTCTACCCGAGGTAGGCCCATAGGTGTCTGTGACCCCTGTCTGGGACTGTTGGGGGCAGGGGTGACTGGATTTGGAGCTGGGGCCCCCCACTTGGCTGGGAAGTTGGAGCTCGGAAAGCTCAGTGGGGATGAGGTCTTGCAGTGACGGGGACAGGGGCGGTGGAAGGGGTTTGCTACACACTGCTTTGTGCCATGGCGCGTCTGCCCCCCCACCCCCGAGCTCACCGACCCTTCAGTTCAGACTTTCCCGTGTGCCCCCCAGAAAACCTCTGGAGCTCCTACCTGACCAAGGGGGTGATCGTGGAGCGGCGGGGCATGGCCTCCGAGGGCCTGGCGGACGCGGCCCCCGTGGACATGGACCACCCCTACGTCTTCAGCGATATGACCTCCTACTTCACGCTCCTGGTCGGCATCTACTTCCCCTCGGTCACAGGTGACAGGGCACAGAGAGGGGGCAGCTCTGGGCACATGTGGGCAGAGACTCTGCATGTGTGGCGAGGGGGAATTTCTTTTGGGTTTGGGGGCTACACCTGGCAGTGCCGAAGGCTGACTCTGGGCTCTGCACTCAGGGATCACTCCCGGCGGTGCTCTGGGGACCCTATGGGATGCCAGGGCTGGAACCCGGGTCGACCGCATGCAAGGCAAATGCCCTCCCCGCTGAACTCTGACTCCTGCCCCAGAATGGGTTGTTTCTTAGTGCAGCAACTGCATGCTATGTGCAGAAGCTGATTATCCTGGCCTGAGGGGGCGGACGAGGGGAGGCGTGAAGAGCTTTAACCAGGCCCAGATCCTGGACCTGGTAACATCAGGACCAGATCCCAGTTTTGGAGCTGGTGCCCTCCCTCCCTCCCTCCCTCCCTTCCTTCCCTTGATCCATCCTTCCTTCCTTCCTTCCTTCCTTCCTTCCTTCCTTCCTTCCTTCCTTCCTTCCCTCCCTCCCTCCCTCCCTCCCTCCCTCCTCTTGTTATTTGGGGGGGATTTGGGCCACATCTGGTGATGCTCAGGGGTTACTCCTGGCTCTGCACTCAGGAATTACCTCTGATGGTGCTCAGGGGACCATATGGGATGCCAGGGATCGAACCCGGGTCAGCTGCGTGCAAGGCAAATGCCCTCCCCGCTGTGCTATCGCTCGGGCCCCCCTGGTGCCCTCTCTCCCCACTGCCTGACTGCCCGTCCTAGCCGCTTCTCTGTTCGCAGGTATCATGGCTGGCTCTAACCGCTCGGGGGACCTGCGGGATGCCCAGAAGTCCATCCCCACGGGCACCATCTTGGCCATCGCCACCACCTCCGCGGTCTGTATCCTGCGCTGCTGGGCCGGGGCCACTGCGGGCCGGGCGGGCAGGCGGGAGGGCAGCTGGAGCTGCTGCCTGTCCAGCGGGCTCCGGAGCGCAGGGCTGTGCGTCCCCAGGTTCTCCTTGACCCTGTACTGCAGACATCAGCTCCGTGGTTCTCTTCGGAGCCTGCATCGAGGGCGTCGTCCTGCGGGACAAGTAAGCGGGGAAGCATGTCTGCTCCCTCCCGGGAGTTGAGATGGGGGGACAGGGAGAGCCAGGAAGAGATGGGGCAGGGATGACGGGCAGACCTGTGCAAGGCACCTGGTGAGCACGAGACGGGGACGACCTTGACACTCACCTTCTTATGTTCTGTTTTGTCTGTACCAAGTCATCACGGCTCAAAGAGCCTGACCGGCAGCTCGTTTCCTTTAGGATAACATGCTTGCTTTAAAACAATTGGGCCAGGCTGGGGCTGGAGTGATAGCACAGCGGGTAGGGCGTTTGCCTTGCACGTGGCCAACCTGGGTTCAATTCCTAGCATTCCATATGGTCCCCTGAGCGCCGCCAGGAGTAATTTCTGAGTGTAGAGCCAGGAGTAACCCCTGTGCACCGCTGGGTGTGACCCAAAAAGCAAAAAAAAAAAAAAAAAAAAACCAACAATTGGGCCAGGGGCTGGAGCAATAGCACAGTGGGTAGGACGTTTGCCTTGCACTCGGCCGGCCCGGGTTCGATTCCCAGCATCCTATATAGTCTCCTGAGCACCGCCAGGAGTAATTCCTGAGTGCAGAGCCAGGAATAACCCCTGTGCATCGCTGGGTATGACCCAAAAAGAAAAATAAATAAATAAAATAAAACAATTGAATCAGAGAGATAGTACAACAGTTAAGGCACTTGCCTTGTAGGCAGTCGACCTGGGTTTGATTCCCGGCATCCCATATGGTCCCCTGAGCATTGCCAGGAATAATTCCTGAGTGCAGAGCCAGGAGTTGTCCTTGAGTATTGCCAGTTGTGGTCCCCCAAACAAAAAAACAAAAATAGATAAATTAATTTTAAAAAAATCTATGAATTCTGGATTGGAGAGCTAGTATAACAGATAGGGCATCGTCCTTGCCTGCGGCTGTCCTAGGTTTGATCCCCGGCATCCCATATGGTCCTCTGAGCACTGCCAGGACTAATTTCCTGAGTGCAGAGCCAGGAGTAAGTCCCGAGCATTGCTGGGTGTGTCCCCCCACCCTTCCCCAAGTATCTGTGACTTTAGGCAATAGTCTCTGAGGGCTGTGTGGGGGCCACTGCCCAACTGCCCAGCGTCCAGGGAGGAACGAAGCCCCAGTACCTGCAATTCTTCCTCAGAAGGAGCTCGTGGGGATCAGATCGGGGGGAACCACGCTTGGCCACACATGGGGCTGTCCGGGTGAAAAAGCAAAGCCTTCGGAAGTTCCCTGGAGGCTGCAGCCCCTGCTCAGAGGGGCAGGAAAGGCTTCGGCAGGGAGGTGGGGGGTGCCCGTGTGGGCCTCGCTTCGCCTTCCTGCTTCAGTGTGGAGCAGAGCACCCTTAGGCGCCAGATGGTGGGGTGCGCTTTGTAGGTGTGGAGACACGTGAGCAGAGGTTAAGGGGAGACACTGCTGAGTGTGTGTGTGTGTGTGTGTGCACATGAGTGTATGCGTGTTTGTGTGCATGTGCAGTGTGTGTGTGTGTGCATGTGTGTGTTTGTGTGCATATGCATGTGTGAGCACGTGCACACACGTGTACGTACATGCATGTGCATGTATGTACATACACGTGTGTGCACGTGCTCACACGTGTGTGCCCAGTGCTTTAAGCAGGTAGTTCTGGGTGCACACTTCCCTGCAGCGTTGGGCTGTGTGTGCACAGCCGCAGGAGAGGTAGAAGGTGCAGCCCCGAATGGTGACCTCCGTGGCTCCGTCCTGGCTTCTGCAGTGTCAACTGGGCACTTAAGGCCGGAAACTTAGGCTGGAGCCGGTCCTGGGGCCTGATTTGCAGTGCCAGGAACTGGAGCTTTGTTTCATTTTTGGTTTTGTTTTTGGGCCACACCCGGTGATTCCTGGCTCAGAAATTACTCCTGGCAGTGCTCGGGGGACCATATGGGATGCCAGGGATCAAACCCAGGGTGTGACTGTGTGCAAGGCAGTTGCCCTCCCCGCTATCCTATCGGTCCGGCCTTGGAACTTTATTTCATGGAAAATGGGGGAATACTCAAGGTTTTAAGTGGGGTGAGGGTAAATGGGATCATGAATGAATACGTTTGCACTTATCAAACCAGTCGGTGTTGTGTTGGGGGGCTAAAGTCACCTCTGCTTATTTCTTTTTCTATTATGCTTTTTTTTGTTTGTTTGGGGGCCACTTCCAGTGGTGCTCAGGGTTGACTCCTGGCTCTGTGCTCAGGGCTCAATCCTGGCAAAGCTGGGGTATTTTATTTTATTTTTTTGGGTCACACCTGGTGATGCACAGGAGTTACTCCTGGTTCATGCACTCAGGAATCACTCCTGGTGGTGCTTGGGGGACCAATTGGGATGCTGGGAATCAAACCCGGGTCGGTTGCATGCAAGGCAAACGCCCTACCTGCTGTGCTATTGTTCCGGCCCCCAAAGCTGGGGCGTTTTGGAGGTGCCAGGGATAGAACCTGGGTCAGCTGCATGCAAGGCAGGCACCCTGCCCTCTGTGCTATCTCCCTAGCTCCTATTATGTTTGTGACCTCCCACGAGATCACAGGGGTGCAGGGGGTATCAGGGTGTCCTGTGCCTGGTCCCCGCAGTCCTCACAGCCTGCCATCTGGCTTGCTGCCACTCCCACGTCTTAGGGAGAGGCCCTGTGAGCTGTTGAGGCTGCACCTCACACCCAGGGCAGTTGTCACTGTCAGATAGTCCTTGTCATTGATTCTCACACTGTCACCCCAGGAAGAGGCCAGAACCCCAGTCCTCTGATGGAGATGCTGCAGCCCCGACCGGCTAAGGGAATCCCCGTGACATTACACAGGCATTTCCGAGGTCTTGGAGTGTGTTCAGGCCCAGGACTCAGAATTCACAGGCCCGGGACTCAGCATTCCAGACCCAGGACTCAGCACTCAGGTCCAGGACTCAGCATTCACAAGCCCTTGGACTCAGCATTCATAGGCCCAGGACTTTGCATTCACAGGCCCAGGACTCAGCATTCACAGGCCCAGGACTCAGCATTCACGGGCTCCTTGTATTCTCTTATCTATCACAGAGGATGGGTTGACCATAAGCTTTCACAGCTGAGGAAACTGACACAATGTTAAACCTTACCCACTGTCACACAGATAAATATAGGGGTCTGAGAGATTGTACAGTGGCTAGGGCACTTGCCTTACATGCAGCCGACTAGAGTTTGATCCCCAGCATCCCTTATGGTGCCCTGAGCACTGCCAGGAGTAATTCTTGAGCAGAGCCAGGAGGAACCCAGTACTCCTGGGTATGGCACAAAAATGGAAGGAAAGAATGAAGGGAGGAAGGGAGGGAGGGAAGGAGGGAAGGAGGAAGGAAGGAGGGAAGGAAGGAAGGGAGGGAGGGAAGGAGGGAAGGAGGAAGGAAGGAGGAAGGAAGGAAGGAAGGAAGGAAGGAAGGAAGGAAGGAAGATGCATTATCTTTATTGGACAAGCAACAGACTTTTACAGGTCTCTAGAAGGAAACAGACATTGCAAAAATATTCAGGAATGTTCAGGATACATTGTTGGTTTAGAATGTCCTGGGCTTCTAGACCTCAATGTTGTTTTTCTATAGTTACATAGTTTCATGATATTTGCCTTGGTTACATATTGATACACTTTAGCAACATGTTCTGCCATAAGAACTGGAAAGAGCCAGCTAGAAAAACAAGGAAGTCAACCCTTAGATTGTGTAACCCCAAGACAATGGTTTCTATAAACCAGCTTTTAGACAACATGTCCCCAGGACAAGAACTTTCTTTTTTTTTTTTTCCTTTCTTTTTGGGTCATACCCCGTGATGCTCAGGGGTTACTCCTGGCTCTGCACTCAGGAATTACTCCTGGCGGTGCTCAAGGGACCAAATAGGATGCAGAGAATCCAACCCGGGTCGGCCACGTGCAAGGCAAACGCCCTCCCTGCTGTGCTATCGCTCCAGCCCAAAGACTTTCTTAATATTAACTAGAGCAGACTCCCAACAGGAATGTAATGGCCATCCTACCTTGAAAGCATCTGATCTCAGAAGCTAAGTGGGGTTGCAGTTTTAGGACCAGGGAGATAGTACAGCAGATAGGATGCTCCCCTTGCTCGCAACTGACCTGGGTTCGATCCCCAGTACCACATATGAATCCTTGAATGAACCAGGAGGTATCCCTGAATGCAGATCCAGGAATAAGTCCTGAGCCAGGTGTGGCCCAAAAGCTATAACCCAGACAACAGGGTCTTGAATTTTCCCCTCCACTCCTGTCTCGCTGTTTCAGAAATACAGTTGTGGGACCAGAGAGGTGTACAGCAGGAAGGGTGTTTGCCTTGTCTGTAGCCAACTGGGGTTTGATCCCTGGCATCCCGTAGGGTCCCCCAAGCACCACCAGGTGTGATTCCTGAGTGCAGAGCCAGGAGTAACCCCTACGCATCACTGGGTGTGACCCAAAAAGTAAGAAAAAAAAAAAGAAACACAGTTGAGGGCCTGAGAGATAGTACAGCGGGTACGGCCCTTGCCTGGCATGCTGCCAGCCTGTTCTGGTTTGATCCCGGACCCCACCTATGGTCCCCTGAGCATTGCCAGGGCTCTCTTCTGAGCACAGGACCAGGCACAGCTCCTGAGCACCACTGGGTGTGACCCCTCAAGGCCTCCAAATGATGATGATGATGACAGGCTGGGACAGTAGCTCAGTGCACGGGCGCTGGCCTTGCGTGCGGCCAACTCCCCTGCTGTCCCTTGCAGGTTCGGTGAAGCTGTGAACGGCAACTTGGTGGTGGGCACCCTGGCCTGGCCGTCCCCCTGGGTCATCGTCATCGGCTCCTTCTTCTCCACCTGCGGGGCGGGGCTCCAGAGCCTCACGGGGGCCCCGCGCCTGCTGCAGGCCATCTCCCGGGATGGCATCGTGCCCTTCCTGCAGGTCAGTGAGCACCGGCCACGCTGTGCCGGCTAGCCAGGCCCCAGGGCCGAGCCATAGCCAGCCAGGGGTTGTGACGGGGCTGGGCGGGCCAGGTCTGTGTGGGGAAATCTGTCTCCTGTCACAGCGGCCTCTTTAGTTGGGGTGACTGGGTAGGGACTCGGGCCGGGGGCCAAGGGGCGAGAACAGGGCAGCTATGGCCCTGGCACTGCCCAGCCGGGCCGTCTCCTCCCTCTTCATCTCACAGGAGCCCCCTGGCTCCCCCGGGGTCATTTGAACCTCATGGCACTGGGGGTCCCAGATAGGGGGCAGGGTTATACAGCGGCACCTGGTGGGGGTTCCAGGTGGCGGGTCATACAGCAGCACCTGGTGTTCCTTTGGGATGGACTCTCCCGGGGGTCGACCCTGAGAGTCTGCGCCGTCTCAATTTTGGGGGCTCCTGCTGCGGTGCCCCCCAGCTCAGGGCAGAGAGGGAGAGACACGGGGTGTCCTCGGGGACGGCGGCCTTGGTGACAGCGGCTGTGTTGCAGGTCTTTGGCCACGGCAAGGCCAACGGGGAGCCGACGTGGGCCCTGCTCCTGACCGCCTGCATCTGCGAGATCGGCATCCTCATCGCGTCCCTGGACGAGGTCGCGCCCATCCTGTCCATGTGAGTGCCCGGCCGGCCCCTGCAGCTGTGGCAGGGCAGCCCCGCCAGCTGGCCACGCATCTGTCGGGCGTGTGGATCACACAGCAACTCCAGAGTCCCGGGTGCGGTCGGGCCCCTTCCCGAGCGCCAAGCCTGACGTGGGGGGGTCTCCCCGGCCTCTTTCCTCCCCCACTCCCCGCGTCCCGCCCGTCTCCCCCGGCCACTCTCTGTTCCAGGTTCTTCCTGATGTGCTACATGTTTGTGAATCTGGCCTGCGCCGTGCAGACGCTGCTCAGGACCCCCAACTGGAGGCCGCGCTTCCGTTACTACCACTGGTGGGTCCCCTGCACACCTCCAGGCCCCGCCCTGACAGATCCCCAATCCTCTGCCAGTCCCCACCCTGCCAGCCCCAGGCCCCGCCCACCCCTGCCTTGCTGACCCCTGACCCCATTGACCCCCATCTCACCGACGCCCAGCCCTGCTCACCTCCTGGCCCCGCTGACCCCCGTCTTGACTGACCCTGACCCCACTGACCCCCATCCCATTGACCCCTAAGCCCTGCTCACCTCCTGGCCCTGACAACCCCCACCCTCAGAATCCCCACCCTGACAGACCCCTAAGAATCCTCCGCCAACCCCTGCCCTGCCAGCCATCAGCCCCACCGACCCCCAACCCCGCTGATCCCTGGCCCTACGAACCCCCCACCCCCCCGTCCCTGCGACCCCTAGCCCTGCTGACCCCAGTCCCTTTGACTCTCCGCCACACCTCCGCCAGCCCATTGTCTCCCACCTGAGGGTCCCAGACTTACACAAAGGCCTCCCCACCCCCCATATCCCAGCCAGCCCGAGAAGCGGGTCTCCTGGTCGCGGCCAACAGTCAGGTCCGGCAGTATAAGCCGTCGTGGCCAACTCTGTCCCTCTTGGGAGCCTTGTCTGTGCGTCTGTGTAAGGGCCCCGTGACACTGCCCAGTCTACTCTCAAGAGAGGCCAAGACGTGGGGCGCGGTGCCCTCCCTGCCCTTCTCCGTCACCACGCCCCCCCCCCCCAGCAATCAGGGCAGCGTCATCCATCCTGTTTTTACTGAAGAGAAAGACCCCACACCGGGAAGGGCTGCAGGCACACTGCCCCAAAGCCACGCGGCGAGACCGTGGCCCCAGTGGGTCAGAACTCCCAGCCTGGCACCCCTTGGGGCTCCTGCCCTGTCCGTGGCCTCTCCCCTAGACGCCCCTGCCTCAGGGCCCCCCTGGGCCCAGGCATCGAGACAGCTGAGCGGTGGGGAGGGCGGTGGGAGATAGTATTGACAGTGCCCCTCCCCCTGCCATGCCCCCTGCTCCTGCCCCTCTGATGCTTGCCGTCTGGGTGCGAGTGGCCGCCCGGCCAGGACTCAGCGCCCGTCCCCCCCTCCCCGGCGCAGGACTCTCTCCTTCCTGGGCATGAGCCTGTGCCTGGCCCTTATGTTCATCTGCTCCTGGTACTACGCGCTGGTGGCCATGCTCATTGCTGGACTCATCTACAAGTACATCGAATACCGTGGGTGAGTGTGGGGGTGGTGGGGGGCGGGCCAGCTGGGATGTGGGGCGGGGTCCGAGGCTCAGTGGACGGGGGTTGGGGCAGCCTTGGAGCTCGGAGGGGCCTGGGAGGGGGGATTTCAGTGATGTGGAGCAGGGGCCTGGCCACACCCGGCGTCCGCAGTGAGTGGCTGGCTAAGTTTGGGGTGGGGGGGTGGCCCCCTCTGATTCCCGGTTCTGGCCCCCAGGGCGGAGAAGGAGTGGGGTGATGGTATCCGAGGCCTGTCCCTCAGCGCCGCCCGCTACGCCCTGCTGCGCCTGGAGGAAGGGCCCCCGCACACCAAGAACTGGAGGTCAGCGGCGGGGGTGCTGGGGAGGGCCGTGGGGTGGGGTGGGGGTCTCCCTGCCCCGCTGTCAGGGCGAGTGGGTGCCCTCTCACCGCCAAGAGCCTGGAGTCACCGCTCGCCCTGGGATCTCCGCCGCCTCTGACCCTTCCTGCATGCCCCCCTCGCACCCCGACTCGTCCCCGAGGACAGGGCCGGGCAGTGCTGTCTGCACCCCGCTTCTCCCGGCCAATGTCGGCCAAGCTGGGGTTCCATTCTTGGCTCGGTTTTCCCACGGTTTTGCCATCCTTACGGGTGGATTCGCCGGTGTTTTGCGTAGGGTCAAGCCGCAGCCTGGTTGCTCAGAGAATGCCGGGGGATTGGATGGGTGGGGGGTCCTCGAGAGGGGGGGCTCAGTGGAGAAGGAACGGAGACGCAGGTGTTCAGTGATGGCTGGCTCCACTTGGGGGCGCCGGGGATGATGCCTGGAGGTGGGTATGTGGATGAGTGAGTGAATAATCACGTGTAGGTAAACTTGGAGGGCTGTCGGGCGGGATGACTAAATGGAGAGTGGATGGGTGGGCGTCGGGCTCGCAGAGAGGAGGTGAAGGGGGTGGAGGGAAAGTGGGCAGATGTGTGGCTGGGAGGGTCGTGAACCATTCCGGTGGCCGAGCTGGGCTCCTCCCAGGTTGTTCGGGGTGGAGGATGGATGGTCAGTGGACGCGCCCCTGGGTGGCATCCGAGTACATGGTGGTGGTGGTGGTGGTGGTGGGTGGGGAGGTGGGGGGTGGATCACATGACCCCCGCTTCCTCAGGCCACAGCTGCTGGTGCTGGTGCGTGTGGACCAAGACCAGAACGTGGTACACCCGCAGCTGCTCTCGCTGACCTCTCAGCTCAAGGCAGGCAAGGGGCTGACCATCGTGGGCTCCGTCCTCGAGGGCACCTTTCTGGACAACCATCCCCAGGCTCAGCGGGCAGAGGAGGTGAGCAGAGGCTGTGTGCAGGGGGTGGGGGGTGGAGGGGTGGGGCACACCTTAAGAGTCCTCACCTGTTCACTCCCTGCCCTTACCCTCTGCAATCGAGGGCCCGTGCTCCTCTGTCCTGGACACTCTTGGGACCCAAAGTCCAGCGGTCAGAGGGGCCCAGTTCATGAATGGGCAGAAGTTGACTCTGAGGCCGGACGCTGAGTTTCAGACCTGGACTTCTCTCCTGCCCAAATCTAGATCTTTCTTCTTTTTTTGGGGGGGGGGTCACACCCAGAGATGCACAGGGATTCCTCCTGGCTCATGCACTCAGGAATTACTCCTGGCGGTGCCCGGGGGACCCTATGGGATGCTGGGAATCGAACCCAGGTTGGCCGCGTGCAAGACAAACGCCCAACCCGCTGTGTGAATGGATGAATGGGCGTCGGGCTGGCAGAGAGGAGTGCCAGCCCCGAGTCTAGATCTATCTAAGGGTTTCCACTCCCTGGCTCCTCCCTCGCCCAGCATGGAGGACCTGAGGCCCGGGGAGGGCAGGAGCTTGCTGGAAGCCACAGAGCTGGCTGGCGGCAGACGCGGGGTCCCTGCCTCCCGCTCTTGTCCCTGTATGACTCCGTCCCTGGCCCGGGGCTGCCCATGCAGGCTGGCAGGCAGTCACGGGGGTGGACAGCAAAGGGCTCCCGGGAGTAGAGAGTTGAGCCGGGAAGGGCGGCCCCCGAGGCTGTGCCGGTTGCTTTCTGCCTCACCGGGCTGTTCACTCTGATCTGTCAGGGCTCAGGCCCGGGGCCTTGGCTGAGCTCATTCCACTGAACACGTCGTGGCCGAGAATGTGCCGGGCGCCAGGCTGGCCTCCGGGGAGCGGGAGACAGAGACAGCCCCGCCTTCCACTGGGCACGGGTTGCCGGGCCAGAGAGGACAGATGGGGTCAGCCCTGCACCCCAAGTTTGACTCATTGGTTCCAAAACCCCCAGCAGCCTGGGTCCGGTGGCGTGTCTGAGCCCTTCCCACCCAGTCCCATCCAGAGACGGGGAGAGGGGGGGCTCAGCGACGTGAGGGGGGGGTGTCTGAGAGGTGGCGGAGGCAGTGTGGACACTAGGATCTTGGCTGAGAGTGTGGGGGCTGGAGTCCCACCCCCCCAGCCCGAGTCCCTAAATCACATCCCCTGGCTATGTGCCCTGGGGCGTGTCCTAGTTGCCCAGAGGCTGCATTTTAGTCTGTCAAAGGGTAGCGGTGCTCCTGCACACCTGGGGGTGCAGATCGGTGTCCGGCTTAACAAAACCCCAGGAACAAATGGCCCTCGGAGGACACTTCCTTCCGGTCTAGCCTGGGCCATGTCTGAAGAAGGGGATGGTTGAATTGAGAATGGTTAGTGGGGAGGTGGATGAGGAGCTTGCAGGAGGTCCATGTGACCAGTGGGGTGGGGGTTGGGCAGTGGGGGGGTCCTACCATGAAGTGCTTTAATTGGACCATGAGAATGGGGGTAGGATTCTGGCTTGCCGGTGGTTGCAGTAAGAGTGGGTGTCCCCGGGGCTGGAGCAATAGTACAGCAGGTAGGGCATGTTGCCTTGCTCGCAGCTGAGCCGGGTTCGATTCCCAGCATCCCATATGGTCCCCTGAGCACCGCCAGGAGTAATTCCTGAGTGCATGAGCCAGGAGGAACCCCTGTGCAATGCCAGGTGTGACCCAAAAAGCAAATAATAATAATAATAATAATAATAAAGAAGTTGTCCCCAAGACAGGGACCGGGGGGAAGGAGGCCGAGAGGGGACCCCAATGTGCAGGGGCCTGACACTCACACCCATCCCCCCATCATCCCCCCATCCCCAGTCCATCCGGCGCCTGATGGAGGCGGAGAAGGTGAAGGGGTTCTGCCAGGTGGTCACTTCCTCCAACCTGCGGGATGGCGTGTCGCACCTGATTCAGTCTGGGGGCCTCGGGGGGCTGCAGCACAACACGGTGCTGGTGGGCTGGCCCCGAAACTGGCGGCAGAAGGAGGATCACCAGACGTGGAGGAACTTCATCGGTAAGGCCGTGTGTGTAGGGGGGCGAAGACCTGGGTGGGGGTGGGGGGAGCCCGGCGCGTGCGCGGCCGTGTGCGCCTTTGCCCGCCCCGTGAAGGACCCCCATGGGCTCCCCTCGCCGAGCCAGGTTCCTCGGCAGGAGTAACAGAGGCTGCGCCCCAGCCCACTGACGGCCACCCGGGGCCTCCGGGGCCGTGCACTGTTGTCTCCACTTTATTGGTGTGAAACCGAGGCCCAGGGAGGCCTGGGCTGGTCACGCGGCTGCAGAGCCAGAGGCCGCTCCCCGCTCCTGGCGCTGCCTCCTTCCTACGACTACCGTCCGCGGGGGGGGGGGTGGGGGGGTGGAGGGGGAGGGTGGGGGCGTTGCCAGCCGGGGGCACGGAGAGGTGTGGGCCAAGATCGGTGGGTGGCACGGGGGAGAGGGGCGGTCCCCTGGGGCGAGGGTCACTCTCGTGCCCACGGGCCCTCTCCTTGACCTCCCCGTCTCCACCCCCTCCCCCAGAGCTGGTCCGGGAAACCACGGCTGGTCACTTGGCCCTGCTGGTCACCAAGAACGTTTCCATGTTTCCTGGGAACGCGGAGCGCTTCTCGGAGGGCAGCATCGATGTCTGGTGGATCGTGCATGACGGCGGGATGCTCATGCTGCTGCCCTTCCTTCTGCGCCAGCACAAGGTGAGCCCGGGGGACAGCGCGTGCGTCCCCGGCCCACCGCCCTACCCATCCGCGTGCGTGTGCGTGCCCTGCGCGCGCGTCCCTAGCCCACTGCCCTACCCATCCGTGCGCGTGCATGTGCCCGGCGTGCACGTTCCCGGCCCACTGCCCCACCCATCTGTGTGCGCGTGCCCTGCGCGCTCATCCACGGCCCGTCGCCCTACCCATCCGCGTGTGTGTGCGTGCGCGTCCCCAGCCCATTGCCCTACCTATCCATGTGTGTGCGCGTGCACGTGCCCAGCATGCACATCCCCAGCCCACTGCCCTATCCATCCGCGTGTGTGCATGTGTCCTGCGTGCGCGTCCCCAGCCCACCGTCCTACCCATCCGTGTGCATGCGCGTGCCATGCACGTGCCCAGCGCTCACATCCCCGGCCCACCGCCCTACCCATCCGCGTGCACGTGCCCCGCATGCACGTCTCCAGCCCACCGCCCTGTCGGTGCTCCCTTGGGGATCCCATCAGCTCCCTCAGTTGGAGATGGTGGGTCTCACGTTCGTTGGCGCCTACAGGAGAGCATCGCTTACTTACCCCGAGACCCTCGGCCCTTAGACAGGGGTTTGTTGTTTGCGTTGTTTTGCTTTGGGTAGGAAGGGACCCTGGAGACATTCCCGGTCTGCAGAAACGTGTGGGAAGAAGGTGGGAAGGGTGAGGGTCGGGTTCTTGGGGCCCTGGACCTCCTCCCCGCCCTGCCCTGAAGCGCCCTGGTCCCTCCTCGGCCCCTCACAGGTCTGGCGGAAGTGCAAGATGCGCATCTTCACGGTGGCGCAGATGGATGACAACAGCATCCAGATGAAGAAGGACCTGACCACGTTCCTGTACCACCTGCGGATCACGGCGGAGGTGGAGGTGGTGGAGATGGTGCGTCCGCAGAAGCCTCTGCCCTCCCCCCCCCACCCCGCCCGTTTTTGAATCCTACCCAGTCCTCTGGCCCCAGCCCTCCAGCCCCCACTGACCTGTGATGCTCGGTTCCCTTTGCCCCTGGAGCACCTTGGGCATAACACCTCCGCCTGGAAGCCCCCCACCCCCACAGCACTTTATGGGAACAGCCTCCCATTTGAGGGAGATAGCGTTTCTTGGTGCTAATTCATTCTCCCCCACTCCCGGTGAAATGGGTACCCTGATCAGCGTTTCCGTGGCCAAAAAGTGGAAGGCTGAGGTGATTTGCCTTCAGCAGCAGGGCTGGGGTTGAAACCCAGCCAGAGTGGCCTCTCATTCCTCCGTCCCACCCCGCCCCACCCCGCCCCACCCCGCCCCATTCATCCCTTTGCCCCCGTCTTTTTTTATCCATCCTCTTGCCCCGCGCGCGGATTCATGGGTATGAGTTACTGTCTTCATTCATTCACGCAGCCATCCATTCATCAGTGCGCATGTTCATTCATCCCTTTGCGCTTCTCCCTTCACCCGGCTAATTAATTAACCGGCTCGTTCATTCATTCATTCACCCATTCATCACCTGGCCCTGTGCTGGGCTGAGGCTGGGGAGGGGGCGTCTCAGGAGGCATCGCCCTCTGCACTGACCTTTCGTCCCTCAACTATTGCTCAAAGGAGGCCCCTGTTCCGGGAAGGGGGAGGCTGGCGGAGGTCGGGTGCCGCCTCCGTTCCCTGGCTCTGGGCTGCGCTCAGCGCTCCACTTCCTCTCCTGCCCCCTCCCTGCGCCCCCGCCTTCCCCCACAGCATGAGAGCGACATCTCGGCTTACACCTACGAGAAGACGCTGGTGATGGAGCAGCGTTCCCAGATCCTCAAACAGATGCACCTCACCAAGAACGAGCGCGAGCGGGAGGTGAGCGGAGCCGGGTGGGCTCAGCGGGGACCCTCCTGGCCACTGGCACTGCCAGCTTACCTTGGAGCACCCCCTGCCCCAGAGTGCCTCCCCTCCCCCCCCTCGCTTCCCAGCAGGCAGGGTGCACACTGCAACCAAGTTCTCCTTCTGGGTCAGGAAGCAGAGGGCTGGGTCCGGGTGACAGAATGTCCCCTCCGGATTGTAACTCTGGGGACCCAAGGGAGAACATGACTGCTAACTATGGTCCGGTGAGGGTCCCTCAGGCCATGGGCTGTCGTACAGAACAGAAGGTTGAGGCTGAGGGGGGGCTGGGGTGATGGTGTAGCAGGGTCCTTGCCTTGAATGCTGCCCACCGGGTTTCATTCCTGGCACTGCATATGGTCCCCTTGATTCCTGAGTGCAGAGCCAGGAGGAAGCCCTGAGCACAGCCAGGTGTGACCCCAAGACCTCCCCCCAAAAGAAAGTTGAGGCCTGAAAAATGGGGGACAAGACCCCATGTGTCAGACCCCAGTAACGGGACCACTTGGGGTATGTCTGAGGGTGTCAGTGGATGGTTTCTCAGGGGTCGTATGTGTGTCAGAGCTTCCAGAAGTGGGGTATGGATGAGATCCCCCCATTCTAGGGAAGGGGACCCTTGGGGGGCAGGGCTGGGTCCAAGTTGTCCCAGAGGCGTTGGCAGTCAGCCCTGGAGACCGGCAACTGGTGCTGAGGCGGGTGGATCAGGGCGATGGGTCTCCTGGGTGTTAGGAGATTGCCCTGGGCTTGTGGCTGAGGCCTCCTGAGGGGACTGAGAGACCCCTCCGAGCAGTTGCGGCACTCTTGGGGGGCAGACGTGAAAATGGCTAGAGGGGCTGGAGCGGCAGCACAGTGGGTAGGGCGCTAGCTTTGCACACGGCCGACACTGTTCAATCCCCAGCATCCCATAGGGTTCCTCCCCGAGCACTGCCAGGAGTAATTCCTGAGTGTAGAGCCAGGAGTAACCCCTGAGCAAAGTGGCGAGAAAGGGCCTTTGTGCTGAGCACTCAGAAGGATGCCAGCCTCAGTGGGCAGAGCCTGTGGGGACAGTTGTCAGGGAGGACGCTGACCAGGGCAGCGGCCACTGGCTCCTCAGCTGGTGAGTCTGGCCGTGTGGCCCGTCCTGCTCCCTAGATCCAGAGCATCACGGATGAGTCCCGTGGCTCTATCCGGAGGAAGAACCCGGCCAACACCCGGCTCCGCCTCAACGTCCCAGAGGAGACGGCGGCTGACAGCGAGGAGAAGCCAGAGGAGGAGGTATGTGGGGGCACGGAGTGGCCCTGGATGGTGGGGACGGAACCTCAGGGCTCCCGAGGGGACACGAGCTGCGCCCGGCCTCCCCCTGCAGGTGCAGCTGATCCATGACCAGAGCGCCCCCAGTTGCCCCAGCAGCTCCCCGTCTCCCGGGGAGGAGCCCGACGGGGAGGGGGCCGCAGACCCCGAGAAGGTGCATCTCACCTGGACCAAGGACAAGTCGGTGGCCGAGAAGAATAAAGGCCCCAGCCCTGCCTCGACCGAGGGCATCAAGGACCTCTTCAGCATGAAGCCGTACGGGCCTGGGGGGGGCTAAGGTCCGAGGTTTGGGGTGAGCTGCAGGGTCTTTGCTGCCCGCAGAGAGCCAGCCGGCAGAAGGGGCGCGCTCTGGCTGTGGGACTCGGCCCAGGCCTGTCTCTGTGCGGGGACTGATGGCAACGGCGGGGGGGTTGGAGCTGGAGGGGGCAGGACCCCCGTGCGCTCAGAGTGGGTGATGGGGCTCGGCTCCTGAGCGCCGCCCTCTTTTTCTGATCCTTCTCTCTTTGCTTCATGTTTTCTGAAGGGAGTGGGAAAACCTGTAAGTATTCCCATGAAATTAAAAAAAAAAATCTCAGGGGCTGGACCAATAATCCAGTGGGGAGGAGGGTGTTTGCCTTGCACGTGGCCAACCCGGGTTCGATCCCCGGCAACCCCTAGGGTTCCCCAAGCACTGCCAGGAATGATTCTTGAGCGCAGAGCCAGGAGGAACCCCTGAGCCTCCCCAGATGTGATCCAAAAAGCCAAAAAAAAAAAAAAAACCACTCTCCCCTCCCAAGAGTCAGCCAGATTTCTCTACTCTCCTGTCCTGACCGCCTCCCCCCCCCCACCCCATGGGTGGCCCAGACCTTTGGGGCGTCTCAATAGCTGGGCCCTGAGCGGTCAACCAGCCCCCAGCCCCGCGTGCCAGCTCACGTGCTCCTGTTGGCGCCCACAGGAACCAGTCGGACGTGCGGCGCATGCACACGGCGGTGCGGCTGAACGAGGTCATCGTGCAGAAATCCTATGACGCCAAACTTGTTTTACTCAACATGCCGGGGCCTCCCCGCAACCGCAACGGCGACGAGAACTGTATCCTGGACCTAAGGCAGGGTTTGCTGGGGGCAGGTCTGGGGTACACAAGCGGACCAGGTTCAGGCTCCAGGTCAGCACCACGGTCAGGGACGTCGCGACCCCCATAGTGGGGGAGGGAGGGGCACACCCTGCGTGCTCAGAGATCACTCTTGGTGGGCTCTGGGGTCCATAGGGGTGCTGGAGACCACATCCGGGTTGACCTCATACAATGCAAGAACCCTACCTGCTGTACTGTGATGCCTGCCTTCCTTCCTTCCTTCCTTCCTTCCTTCCTTCCTTCCTTCCTTCCTTCCTCCTTCCTGCCTTTCTTCTCTTCCTTCCTTCCTTCTCTCCCTCCTTCCTTCCTCCCTCCTTCCTTCCTTTTCTCCTTCCTTCCTTCCTTCCTTCCTTCCTTTCCTCCTTCCTTCCTTCCTTCCTTCATTTCCTCCTTCCTTCCTTCCTTCCTTCCTTCCTTCCTTTCCTCCTTCCTTCCTTCCTTCCTTCCTTCCTTCCTTCCTTCCTTTCCTCCTTCCTTCCTTCCTTCTCTCCCTCCTTCCTTCCTCCCTCCTTCCTTCCTTTTCTCCTTCCTTCCTTCCTTCCTTCCTTCCTTCCTTTCCTCCTTCCTTCCTTCCTTCCTTCATTTCCTCCTTCCTTCCTTCCTTCCTTCCTTCCTTCCTTCCTTCCTTTCCTCCTTCCTTCCTTCCTTCCTTCCTTCCTTCCTTCCTTCCTTCCTTCCTTCCATTCTTCCTTCCTCCCTTCTTCCTTCTTTACTTTTTCCTTTTTTACATTTTTAAGATTTTTTTTTTTTTTTTTTTTGCTTTTTGGCTCACGCCCGGCAATGCCAGGGGTTACTCCTGGCTCTGAGCTCAGGAATTACCCCTGGCGGTGCTCAGGGGACCATATGGGATGCTGGGAATCAAACCCGGGTCAGCCGCGTGCAAGGCAAACGCCCTACCTGCTGTGCTATTGCTCCAGCCCTTTTTTAAATTAAAAAAAATTTTTTTTTTGCTTGTTTGGCTCACACCCCGATGATGCTCAGGAGTTACTCCTGGCTCTGCGCTCAGGGATCACTCCCAGTGGGCTCTGGGGACCATACGCGGGTGCCGGGGATGGAACCCGGGTCTGCCAGGCGCAGCAAGGCAAGAGCCCTCCCCGCCGTTCCGGACCCCCGCCACGCGGCTTTTCTCCTTGACGGGCGCACAGACATGGAGTTCCTGGAGGTCCTCACCGAGCACCTGGACCGGGTGATGCTGGTCCGCGGCGGCGGCCGCGAGGTCATCACCATCTACTCCTGAGGGCCAGGACCTGCCACCCGGGCCGAGCGCGCCGGCCGGCGGCCCCGGAGCCCGCGCCGCGCCCCCCCGCCGCTGTCACCGTTTACATCCAGACCCGCGCCCGCGCCCCTCCCCACCCCGCCCGCTGCCTGCAGCCCGGAGGCCACGTCCGTCGGGGCGGACTCGGAGACCACCGTCCCCGCGCGGAACCCGGAGCCCCGGCGCCCGGCCGGCTCGGGGGCGCGTCCGGCTCGGCTGGGCCGCGCTGCCCCGTTTTGTAAAACCCGATCTCGCCCCCCGCCCGCCCGCCCGCCGGAGGAGACGCTGCAATAAAGGGCGGGGAGGGGGGCGCGGAGAGCGGAGGAGCTGGGGGGGGACTCGGAGGACCCCCGGGGAGCCCGCGCCGCCCCTCGCCCCCCGCTACCCCGCGCGCCCCGTTCCTCGCTCCGCGCTCCTCCGGGCGTCCGGCGGGGCGCGGGGCGCGGGGCGGGGAGGCCGCTGCGCCGTCGCCGTCGCCCCCAGCTCGCGGAGCGGCCGCGCGCGGGCCGGCCGAGCCTATATATAGTGTACAGGAGACATCGCGTGTATTTTTAACGTCCCCATATTTCTGTGACTAGAAGCGCAACGGACTTGGCGCCACTGTCGCGCTCTCCCGCGGGGGGCGCCCGGGCAGGCGGAGCGCCGGGGGGTGGGGTGGGGGGGAGGGAGGGGGTGGGTGTTGGGGGGGATGGGGGGCCCGGGACGCCCGAGAGTGGAGAGCAAAGTGCTTTAGGCCCAGGCGGGCGTCGTGGCCCCGGTCCCGTCCCCCGCCGCCTCGCCCGCGCCCGCGCCCGCCCCTGCCCCGACCCTCCCCGTCTCGTCCTGGCGGAGAAGCGGTGGGACGCGCGTCCCTCCCGGCGCGCGCGCGACCGACCTCCTCTCTTCGGCACTCAAGCTGGGCCAGGGCGGGGGAGAGGGGCGCTCCTCGAGGGGGGCACACCGAGAGGCCCTCGCCCCACCGAGGGAGCCCCGCCCCGGTGCCTTCGCGGGGGCAGCGGGCGTCTCTCCTCTGCCGGCCTGTCGCCTGCTCACCCCACCCCCCCACCCCGCCCCCCAGCCCATGGCTCCTAGCCAAAGACTGAAATCCGGGAGCTGGAGGGTGTCCGTCCCCTCCCCGGAGTTAGCTCCCCGGGACACGTGCGAGAGGAGGGGCGCGATTCCGGGGTCAGCGCCGCCGCCGGGCCCACCGCGGAAGCCCCCCATCCGCACCGCCCAGGATGTCCCCTCCTCCCGTCCCCATCGGCAGCTCTGGCTCGGCTCGGGGGACCCAGCCGCCTGCCTGCGCGACACGGGGCCAGGCTTCGCTGCCTAGCAGCGTCTCCCAGAAACCAGGGCCCCGGGAGGGCCCGAGTGGCCACGTGTGCTTGGTTCTTAGCGCCTCTCTGCCCTCCCAAGGACCAAGGCCCTTTGGCTTCTCCCGTCGTAGGCGCTTCTGCCCCACCGGCCCGGTGGGAGGCACCTTCTGTCCCCAGAGAAGGCGCTTGGGGCAGGTTCCTTTCCCCCCAGGGCACCTCACTACAGGGGACAGGCACTGCATGCTCGGTCCACCGGTGCCCTCGGGGACTGGGCACGGGACCTCCACCCGAGGGCCCTGGACCCTGACTCTCTCGCACCTAGTTAGACACCCTGCCCCCTTCGCGAGCTGGAGCCGCTGGGAACTCCTGACCTCACCACCCACTTCCTTTGAGCCCAAAGCAGAGCCGGAGCTCAGGGCCACCGAGTCTCGGTCACTAAGGCTAGCACTGGAGCCGAAGGCTGGACCCATTCTTCCAGGCAGCAATCAGAACGTTGGAGGGTTTCGGACACCACCGCGCCCCGTCCCCAGCCTTCACAGGTGGCTGAAGCCCTTGGGGGCCTAAGAAGCCCTCAGGCTTACGTGATGGGCCAGGCAGAAGGGCAGGGGGCCGCGTGAACACCAATTAGGGAACCAAAGTCGCACTATCGGGGCCTGGACCGTCTGGTTGGCTAAGAGCAAAGTTTCCGTGGATGAAAACAAACGTCCCACCACAGACACCCAAGTTTTCTGTGCTAAATGTGCAATATTCGTTATGAATGTCCTCACAAGTCATCCATCAGACCCTCCTCATGGCCACTGTAGCTAATGTTCCATGTTCATTCAAGTGACTTCAATTCGGAGTGCAATATTTCAATAGCCTTGTAGTGATAGTGTTGCTTTTGTTTTAGCCCATCTATGTGCAGGGCAATGCAATGAAGTTGAAAACCCTTGTAAATAGGAGAGGTTGCAAACCAAATCAAGAGTATTTATTATTATTAGGCCTGCCTTTAATTTCCAGTGTAAGTGTTTCGGTATTCCGCATTCTGCCTCAGTACTGATCTTGTGTTCTTTGTGCCAATATGAAAAGGAGAGGGTTGGTTCTTTCCTTTATTGTTGAATGCTCCCATTTAATGCTTTACAGCTTTTACTGTATTAATTTTTTAGACTCCCGTCTGCACAAAATGCAATAAAAATAATTTTATTATACCCTTCACAGCTGTTGGAACCCTCAAGGAGGAAGAATTACGTGGGACAAGAATTCGAAGTGGTCTCCCAGGAGAAAACCTGTTTTGGGGTGTGTGTGTGTGTGTGTGTTGCCGCTCAAGTGTTGTGTGTGTGTGTGTTGCCTCTCAAGTGTTACTCAGGCCTGGGGCAGGTGCCGAGGCCTGGGGCTTCCACTGGGTCCCTGGCATTATGGGCACAGCAGAGTGGCGAGTGTGGCACTGGCCAGAAAGGGTCTTGGCCTCCCTTTCCTAAGCGCATGGGGACAAGGCTGCGACATACCGCAAGCCCGTTCCAGCAAGGGGGGCCGAACAGTCCTATGTGTCAGCAGACATGTTCCTGGAACTTGTTCTGAAGGCTCCTGACTGGACTGGGTGGGTGCACAAGGGCAAGAAGTGGGGTCGAGGGGTTCTGAGGGCTGATGGGTGAGTGAGGACATGCAGACCGGAACCCGTCAGCGCCGCCCAGTGACCCCCGCTTCCCCACTCCAGAGGGGACGCCCTGTGAAGACACGCATACCCTGCAGACAGTCAAACGCCCCAAAGACAACACAGCTTTTGCTTTTTCATTTTAATTAAAAAGTAATCATCTCATTTTATTAATAACACAAGAGTTCCGAAGAGGGGGCAAAAAAAAAAAACCACCAAAAAACAAAACAAAACGAAACAAAACACCCCACTATGTAACACAAACAGGTGAGAACATTAAAACGCTGCCGGCTGGGGAACTTGAATTTTAAAACCACTGTTTGTTCAGTCACTGGCAGGGACCCAGCTGAAGTCACTGCTCTGCCTCCTTCCTGCCAGGGGCCCTTGAGGCCGAGCTCCACAGAGCTCCAGCGAGCACCACCCCCAGGGGGGAGATTCCTGCGGCTGCATTCAGAGCGGTAGCCAGGAGTCCTCCCTCTGGTAAACTTCATTCTGGCTCCAAGTTATGCTCAGCCACATGGATCAAATTCCTGACCCCGCAATGGTCCCTACCTCCTGCTGCTCGAAAAGAGTCAAGATTTTGGTGAACCTGACATCGAAGCCCACAGCTCCAAACAATCACCCTCGAAAAACCGGGCATTCACTGCCAGATCCTAGAGTTGCCTTCTCAGAACAGAAACGTAAACGGGGGAGTCGGGTTGGGGCCTGGTTCACAACTCGGGTTGAACTGCTGGTGACCGGAGCTCTTCAGTCCACTGGAGTCTCCAATGAAATGAAAACAAAACCCAAAAAAAAGCCAGCCTGGCTGGGCGTGAGGTGCCGCCGGGTCTCTGCGGCGGGCGGGACAGGGCAGGCGGCACTGTGCCTGCCAGGCGTGGCCTGCTGCTCCAGTCCTGCGAGGAGCTCAAGCCGTGGCCAGCCTGCCCGGGGCGGGAAAACCCGGGTGGGCTCCCGAAGAAGAAAGGCAGCGGCTAGGGACAAGAAGACGCCACCCCACACTCAGCCCGGGCGGCCTCGCTCCACCCACGACCCCCAGCCCGGAGAAAGGTGTGAAACAAACTGAGCCCAGACGCCTATACTGTCTAGAGAACCCAGAGGTATCTCCTGCCCCCCGCCCCCCACCCAAACCAGCAAAAAGATACACCCCAGATGCAGTTTCAGCTCTGACGGGATAAGCAACACAGCCTGTGTGGAAGTGACAGCAGGTGGCAGAGACTTATGACATTCGACGTGGCCCTGGGTAGGCGCCAAGAACATCCTCCGAGTAACTCTTAATTAGACCGCGGTACACGGGAGGAGGCCGGGACGGGGCGGCTGTGTGTGAGCCTCAGTAATGCCTCTGGTACGATCCCAGGGGGGCCTGGGGCCGCCCCACCTGTGCGGTGGTCTGGCTAACCAGGTGGGAGAGTGCCGGGCCACTCTGGATCAGGGTGTCCAGCGCCTTCTGTACACTTGGATTGTCAAAGTTGATACCTGTGGAGGACACGGGCCTCTGGCTGGCCATGTTGCTGGCGGGCGCCAGGCGACTGGCCGACTGGCCGAAGAGGCCCTGGGAAGGGGCCCCAGGCCTGGGGCCCATGTTCCGAGTCGACCCCGCCTGTCCCAAGAGGTTTGGGGGCTGACTGCCAGAGGTCTGTGCCCTCTGCTGAGGCTGGCTGTTCACCGCCGTGGAAAAATTCTGGTTCTGGTTCCCGGCAGCCACCGAGGGGGAGGCCGAGCTGCTGTTGGCCGCGACCGTGCCACTGTTGAAGAGGCTGAGGATTTTGGCCTGAAGCTCCTGCTGGGAGGTGGGGGGTGCGGTCGGCGTGGGTGCGGCGGAGGGAAGCCCTTGGCTGCTCGGGAGCGACTGGGAGCTGGGCTGTGTCTTCAGTGAGGCACCCGAAGTCGCCCCGAGTGACTGGCGGGATATCGGCCCTAGGAGACAAAGCGGGGGATCTGTTGAAAGCCCCTGCCAGGGGCGGAGGCCTCACACCCAGGGCCGCACAGCAATCACTAGTCACACCCATCACACAGCCACAGACTAGGACACGGGCTTCCCCACGGGGCCGCTTCCAGGAAACAGCCTGGTTCCCCCCGAGAACGAGTCAGGAAACAAAGGCATCCCGCGGGGCTAGCAGGGAGCCGGCAATACTAGCCCACCCACCTCCACCTTCGCTGGAGGGATCAGAAGTCAGTGCCCCCCGTCCTCAGGGATCAATGCATTGTGTCAGCGTGGACGGGTGCGCGGCGCCCACGGTGGGGCTCCTTTCCCCCAGCTGACCCCCCCTCCCCGACCGGGGCCCGCCACCCCCCAACAACGCCTGGGGATTAGAGAAATGCAGAGTCAGAACTTCACCTCGGCCCTGCCACGTAGCTCACCAGGCAGAGAGTCGGTGCTGCTCCTCATCAGCCGCTCCTTCCGCTCTCGCAGGTAGTTGATGATCTTGTCCGTCTCTTCGGCGGTGAGGTACCGGTTGTCGGCCAGCAGGTTGATGAGGCTCTGGATGGCCGGGGGGTGCCCGCCGCGCATCCCCTCCTCCGGGCCGCCGTGCTCCCGTTCCTGGAGGATGGCTTCGTCAGCCATTTTGGCTGCCTCTCGGGCGATCTCCTCCCGTTCCTTCTCCCGGCACTCATTCTTGTAGCGCTCATAATTTCTGGCCACCAGCACCATGGCGTCTGCCTGGGGCATGTTTCGATGCTCTGCGGGAGGGAACGACAGGAGTTATTTTCTCCAGCAACTGATCTGCATGCCCAGCGGCTGGACACCACTGAGCCTTGCCTGAGCTCAAACCCGATGAGAGCCATTTCGAGGACCCAAGTCTTGGGGTGGCAAAAGTCTTGGGGCAGGGTGGGCTGGACCACAAGGGAGACCCGGAAGATGCTCACCACCTTTGCTCAGGGCTGGTTCTCTGGGAAACTTTAAGATCACAGACTCAGAGTGAAAACCAAAGGAACATGCCATCTCCCACGGACTGACAAATACCATGTGAAGAACCAGCATGGAGAGCAAGCTCCAGGGGGCCGAAAAGCCCTTCTGGAAAGCCCAGCTCTCCGCTGCGCGCCTCAGGAGCCAACCAGCCTTCTGCTTTTTAATTCATTAGTTCAAAGGTCATGGATTAAAATCCAACCGTGACCCGAAATAACCCCTTTTCCTCACCAATGAGCAACATGATTTACAGGGTGGTGAGGTTTCTCGGCACTTAATATAAATGTCCTCATACATCTTCAGGACGATCTGAGAGACAGGCGCGCAGCGCGCAGGCCCGGGTCTATCTGCAGATAATGATCTGGCTACGCTGCGGAAGAGGAGTCTGCGCCGAAGACCGACAAGGCAGGCATCAGCTGCCGGAGTGGGCGCAAAGCATTAAAAACGGCTTCAGAGAAGAGCTGGAAGAACGAATTTTGGGCATCCGCCCTGTCCTTCCGGTCCGCTGGCTGTCTTCCCCAACACACGTAACAGTTGTTCCTCTGTCCCTTGGGCAGGTTCGGGGAGAGCAGGGGTTCGAGCCCACCGCCTGCTGCTGTAAGCACCGCGCTGTGCTGGAACCGGCTCTCACCTGCAACAGCGAACTGTGCCCGAACTCTCTGGAGCGCCTGCACGTGGGAGGCTCGAAACCGGCATCTTTACATTCCTCCCACTTCCTGAACTGTCCGTTAAACATCTGCCAGCACACTGTACCATACACCTCGGGGCTAACACTGCGCCAAGCATTAGCGACCCCAGAACCATGTGCACCGAAGAGACAACCAGAGTCATCGAAGACAACATCATCTGGAAGTTATACCACACTTGAGTGGCCACGCACAAATCACTGCACAAAACCCACTTCTGAGTCCGGCCCCACAAGAGTGAAGGCCCGTACCTGCGAGTCCCGGTAAATGGCTGTTCTGGTGCCCGTACCTTGTGGGGTCCCGAACATGATGTTGACTGTACAGGAGCGGTGAATCTGGTGCTGCTGGGTGATGACGATGGCGAAAGGAGACCCGCCCCTGCTGACGTCCTCCAAGGCCTGTGACAGCGACACCTCTGTGTTGAGGAAGATCAAGTCCACTACCATGCCTAGGTCTCGCACCTTGCGCCCCACAGACTCGGCGTAATCTCTGCGGACAGAAACAGTGTCCAGGTGAGTGCTCCCTGACGAACTCGCCAGCGGCACCCGGCAGGACTGCCACCAAGAGCTTAAATTAGGCTGGCCTGGCCAGGGCTTCGCTGGTGCCGAAACCAGACCGCTGCTTATGATGGGCACAGCAAGGCTGGAGGAAGTGGCAGGAGCACAGGAGCAGTCTTTCGTGCCGTCGGCCCTCCTGTCTAGTCCAACGGTCCTTCCCTCTCACTAAGACTTGCAGCACAAGTCGAGTCGGCTCTCTAAGCCCAAGCTGCTCGATGATACACAAGGTTACTTACCCATCACCTAAGGAAAGGAAGCGCTTAACTGCCCAGCCTGCGAAGTGCTAGCCTCCAAGGGTACCAGTACTACAAACTCTGGCTCGGTTAGCAGGGTAGCCTAACTGTCCTGAAAGCTGCGGTAGACCATAAAGAAGGCCAGGGGATCTCCCAGCCAGTCTACGTGGTTCCTTCAACAGGAATCCCACCGTTAGCTTGAAAGATGGTCACATGATCTACCCCTGGGCAGTAAGATCATCCCAGCACAGCTGGCCAACGTTCAGAAATGGAAGAGGGAGGCCAGGTCAGGTCAGTAAGAAATCCAGGGTGTCGGATGTAGTACCGGGGAAGAGAAGCACTCTCCCCACGGGAAGTGCTGAGGCATGCATGGGGCCAACGCCCTGGCGCCTTCCCAAGCAGAGGCCCCCCCTGAGAATGAGGGCGACTCAGAGTCCAGGTCTTGAGAGCAGGGCGGGGGTGGGGAACCCCAGATGCAGCCTCACCTAAACTTCCCAGTCAAGCAAACGTTTCCCTTCGGGGCCTAAGCCAGTTCTCAGTGGGCTTTCTGTGACCTAAACCCGGAAAACGCTGGCCACAGCAGTGCCAGGACAGTCCAAACTCAGCGCAGAGAGCCGTGAGAGCCTGAATCTCTCTTCCGGGCCTTCCCCTTCCTCAGGAGGAGGGCTTCTTACTTAGTCTGCTTGTTCACCACAATCACAGAACAATCAACAGGTCGCTCCGCGTCAAATCGTCTCTGGATTTCCTCAAAATATTGACGATAAAGCTCTTCTCGACGCCGCTCTTCCCGTTTCAAACGTTCTGCAAGACACCAACCCGGGAAAATGAAACAGACTGTGCCTTTCTATAAAGTCCGTCACGGAGCCCCGAGCGACCTGCAGGACAGGCTGGAACACGCACGCGCGCAGACTTGAAATTAACTCTCGAGACTAATGACTTCCAACTGCTGCCTCTGCGGAGTCGCTGGTTCACAGCTGTAGTAAAAAGGTTTAAAGCCACTGCTCTAGGCTAGGGTCTATTTGACTTTTCCACTTGCCTTTTTGCCAGAGAAATTTTTGAGCGACTCTGGGCAGATAAATGTAAAAGATATACATGTACTGACAATACAGGATTAAAAAAACAACCGCCCTCATTCAGTTGGAGCCATACCCCACATTTCCAGTCTCTAGCTAGCATTCTTCATCCTCTATACATCTGCAGACTGGCGCCCATCCTGCATACTGGCCCACGGCTGGCAGGCGGCAGAGCCATGGTGGAGGGACGCTGCCCGAGACAACCTCCTAAAAAACACTTTCTTCCTAGTATAAGTACACAAAACGGAACGGCGGGAGTAGGGGCATGCCATAGTTAGAGGAATGCTTCATCTGATACCCGTTGCCCAACTTTTCTTCAGAGAGGCTGTTAAGAAGTTATTCTTCCCAGCTGTGGTTCACCTAATGCTCGTTCACCTCATCGTAGTCAGAATTAGGTGTTGGCATTTAAAAGGAATTCCTGCCAACTTGACACAAGATGGATTTTTGTTTGTACAGAGGCCACACCTCTACCTCTGTACTCAGGGATCACTCCTAGAGGGATTCATTCAGGGGCTATATGAGGCGCTAGGGATCGAACCCAGGTCAACTGCACCCAGGCTATTCTCTTTCTCTAGCCCTTACACGATGGCACTTAGTATTATTTTAATATGTTCTTGGAACAATTATCTAAGATTCTTATTGACAGTAAGCACGTGTAATCTGCTTCTACTCTGGAGAAAAAAAGGTAGTAAAGTTTTAAAACAAATTTAAATGAGGTTCTGAAGCCAACGTGTCCGTGTATAAAACTTAATTATAACAATTTTAGAGATGTGTTGAGAAAAAGAAAAAGCAGGTTTAAAAAAGGCCGTATCTCTCTTTACCTAAAAAAGGAGATGCTATGTAAAAACGATGAGAAAACCCCACGGGTTGCGTAAATAATGCTGACATTTGTACTTACTTGGTCAATGGGCAGAAAGCAAGCCCTGAACTTCTTCAGCTCTGATTTGGGGCTAATTTCTTACTGCTGGGATGGAGCGATAGCACAGCGGGTAGGGCGTTTGCCTTACACGCGGCCAACATGGCCGACCCAAGCTCGATTCCTCCGCCCCTCTCGGAGAGCCCGGCAAGCTGCCGAGAGTATTCGATATGCCAGACACAGTAACAACAAAGTCTCCAATGGAGACGTTACTGGGCCCGCTCGAGCAAATCGATGATCAACGGGAGGGCCTTTACCTTTTACCTTCTTACTGCTGGGATTGCAGATTTACTTTTTGTTAGTGGACTAGACTTGATGAAGATTCTAACCTGTGTCTAAAATTTTAATTTCAAGCTGACTATTCCCTATCCACTAAGAAGCTATTTGTATTTCTTCTTTTTGTGAACTGTTTAACCAAGACATTTACTCTTTATATCTAGTTATTAGTTTCCTCTGTAAAATTCTATCAATAACGTTTCTTCTACTTTACCTTTCGCACGGGACTGACTGTCTGGGCCCGGAGGGCCTCGTCCGTCGAAACTATCTCTGTAACGGTCAAAATAAGAGTCATCTTTCCTCCTGCAATAGTCATCCATGCGTAGGTATCGGTCATAAGAACCTTCTCTCCTGAAAAGTTAAAGGAATTTGTACAAAGTTATACTGTCCTATCCTTAAAAAACAAACAAACAAACAAACAAACAACAACAAAAAAAACAGACAGGATTCCTCCAGTCTCAGTAAGGAAGTAGGCACAACAAGGCACGGACTTTGATGAACTACACGAGGCTCGAATCCAAGGCTCACCGCTTATCACCCTGCAGCTGCAACTGAGCTGAGCTGCCTTGGAAAACAATGTGCACAGCTCCTGGCACTTAGTAAATGCAAAATACTGGTAGTAATTATTGATGTGACCTTTGAGAAACCATTCCACAGCTCCCTAATCCCTATGCGTATATAGATGCTGGGGAGGTGAGTTCATGCTTCATTTTTTGAGGGGAAGGGGCCACACCTGGTGATGCTCAGGGTCTACTCCTGGCTCTGTCTCAAGAATCACTCCTGGCAGTGCTTGGGGGACCAAATGGGCTGTCGGAGATTGAACCTGGGTCAACTGTGTGACGAGGCAAAAGCCCCCCCACTGTCCTATCGCTCTGGCCCCGCAAGTACAGGCTTTATATGTGCTCTGGGTTTAATCCCCAGTACTGCACAGTCCCCTGCGCCCCGGCAAGTAAATCCCAAGCATCACCAGGTTTGTTTACTCGTTCTGGTTTTGGGGCCACATGTGCTGGGTGCTCAGGCCTTGGGGACCGCTCCCTGTGCTCACTCATGGTGGGGCTCTTGGGATATGTGGTGCCAGGGACTGAACATGAGCTGTCCATGGGAAAGGGAAGCGCCCTGCCCACTGCACTATCTCCCCGGCCCCCTGTATTCTCCTTTCCTAAAAACCCTGTATAGGGGCTGGAGCAACAGCACAGCAGGTAGGGCATTTGCCTTGAACGCGGCAGACCCAGGTTCGATTCCCAGCATCCCATTTGGTCCCCCAAGCACCGCCAGGAGTAATTCCTGAGTGCAGAGCCAGGAGTAACTTCTGTGCATTGCTGGGTGTGACCCAAATAAAAACAAAACAAAACAAAAAAAACCCTGTATAAGTGCAATCTTTATCTTTTGTGTTTGGCTAATTTCATTTGGCCTGGAATTTTCAAGTCTATCCATGTAATACTTCCTTCTTCGGTTTCAATATTCTGTGTAGATACATAAAAATGTAAAAAAAAAAAAAAGCAAAAACAAAACAAGCCCTCTTACTGCTGGACATCTGATAGTTGCAAACAGTGCTGCCATGCACAACCACAAACAAACTTATCTGAATGTATCCCTCTTTTCAATTCTGGATATACTCAGGAGTGAAACTGGCGAGTCACCATAATTGATAAATTTTAATTCTTTGAGGGATCGCCAACCTATTTTCCACAGCAGCTATACTATTTTACATTTTCACCAGTATGATATGAGGGCTTTCATTTTTCTAAACATTGTTAACACATTCTGTATTTTTATTTACTCAACTTTCACAGTGCCCACACACTATGCACTGCATTTGTTTTCCCATCTGCACAACGCCGCCTCTCCTGGGACAGAGGGAGAGAGAGACACCCAGACTTCTTCAGTGAGCACACTGTCAGTCAGTCACATATTCACAACGCACCGAGCAGCGTTTTTCCCACGGCCCACTGGGACCTAAGGCCGAGAACATCACTGACCTTCCACTTTCCATTAGAGCGCGCCCACCAGACAGACTTGACGAAAAGGAACCAAGTCGTACCTGTACACCGGCTCTCGGGAGTCTCGCATGTCTCTGTATCTGTGGTACACAGGGTCCCGGTGCTCTCGAAAGTCCCTCGAGTCTCTCGGATCACGAAAGTCTCTGAGGTCCCTCATGTCCCGAGCATCGCGCATGCTTCTGCCGTCCCTGTGGTCGCGCATGTCTCGGCCGTCCCTGTGGTCGCGCATGTCTCGGCCGTCCCGGGCATCCCGGCCATTCCTGCCATCCCTGGGTTCTCGCCTTGGACTTCCTCGAATTGGGGACCGGTCACGTCTGGTATCTCGGGTGTCTCCAAATCCATAGGGATCTCTGTAGGAGGCGGCGAGAAGACTCTCAGACAAAGACCAAGTGGCGAACCCCACAGCTTTTTACTGGCAAAAGATCCCACCCTCCAAACATTTTTTTTTCCCTCTGAAACATAGTTGAGAACACGATAAAAATTTTTTTCTTAAGTATATTCACTCATCTGGTCAGCAAATAGAGAAAAGACATGAAGGTTCTAGAATCTGGAAAGATTGGAGTATCAAAAGAAGACTGTATGATCTAGAGCCAAAGGCTTGAACAGTCAGATTTAGGCTTCAGGATTACTTCAGGATTAGTTCTGCTGGCCCAACTGCCACTTCAACCTCAGCAGGTTTGTAAAATGAAAGGAACCCTCTGATCCCCAGGACCTATTTCCCCCCTCCACGCTTGTCTGATTTTAAAAGGGGAAAGAAGTTGGGGGGATTTAAAGACACAAACAAGAGTCTTAAGAAAGAACCAATGGCACACTCTCTACAAAGAAGCGGTTCCAAATACAGAAAGCTCTGCTTAAAAATACTCAAGGGCTGGAGGGCTGGACAGCACAGCAGACAGGGCGCTTGCCTTGCACGCAGCCAACCTGGGTTTGATCTCTGGCATCCCATATGGCTCCCTGAGCACCGACAGAAGGAATTCTTGAGTGCAGAGCCAGGAGTGATCCCTGAGCATCAAAAGGCATGGCCCCAAAACAAAACAAAATAACCAAACAAATGAAAACCAAAAAACCTTTCTAGTGGGAAAATCGAGTGAAAGGAGACAGATCTGACAGTGAAGTAGAAGAACGCACAGAGTCTGTCTCTCAACGTGGCTGGGGAACAGCACACTTTTTCCACCTGAGTTTTATGTGGAATTTGGTACTTCTGTTCTTATTTAGAATAGTATTTAAAGTCTGAATACGCTTGGCTTGCTCTAATTGCTCATTGGTATGTGTGTGGAGGGCACTTGGACCCCGCAAGGGCTCCTCCCAGCGAGGGGCCAGAGGGGGAGGTCATTACTGACAGTGCTCAGGGGCCGTGTCATGCAGGGACTGAACCTGGGTCTCCCGATGCAAAGCAGAGGCTCAGTTCAGCCATCACTGTGGCGCTCTGGCTTCGCCCTCTTCCCAAGACAGACACCATCCTGGAACTCGCCCCCCAAACAGCTAGAGTCAAACTTCTTTAACATAGGGCCCCCTTCAGACTTTATCAGCTCTGCCAAAAATCATCTTCCTAGGTGCCAAGATTACAGTCCTTAAAAGTCTTTCCTCCCTGTCCTGTCACTTGCGTTCTAGGTACTTTCCTTCTTCATTCCCACTGGACTCATAAACTCACTCTAAAGCCTTACTTCTATGGACATCAACAAGTTCTCAAAACACAAATGCCCTTCTCTGCGCGATCACCCAGATTTCAGTTCATTCGACCTATAACTACAAGACTGACCACTCAAATTTCTCTACCTGTTCTCAACTGTAACTCCGCCTTCATACTTCGGGCACCCCCTCTCTGTGTTTCTTGGTTCAACCCTCACTTTTTTTTGGGTGAGCAATGGGGGGTCAGCCCACACCCACTGTGTTCAAGGGAGCGTATGTGGTGGTAGGAATGAATCAAACTCAGCACAGCTATCTGCAAGCAAGCGCCTTCCCTGCAGCATCTTTTTCTGGCCCCAACCCTCACTTCTGCTTATGCTGCTGTCCTGCTGTCCCATGGTTCAACTCACATGACAGGTGTGTCTCAACATTTCTGTTCATTGTGGTTTCTCAAGCTGGGATTTTTTTGCTTGTGCTAAGTGTTGCCCCATCCTCATGAGCACTTTACCTAATCTCTCCTAATAAATGCTGCTCTTTCCTCCGCATTCTTGGAGCACTTCCAGTACTCATCTCAATGATTTGCCTTTGCACATCTTCTCTGAGCCACTTTCAGGATTATCTCCCACCTGAAACTTGGATGAACGCTTGAACTTTCCCAGCAGGCTGGGCCTCCCGCACCCTGTCTGAGCCCAGCAGCGCGGCACTGGCGCTGGCCTTGCGTCTTTCTCGCCCTTCCCATTTCGCGGCTCTCCCGGGCCCAGCCTGCCACACCGCTGTTAACTAGGCAAGGGGTTTCCATCTGAGGCTTTGAACTGAGCAGCAGAACAGATCCATCCTCATTTCCAGATCTGGTGAAGTTTCCTTTCGTCCCCTATATCCTGGCCACATGCTCCCCCGGCATTGTGGACGCCACAGTCCTGTTGACTTGTGTCATGGTTGTCCCTTCCTCGGCTGCAAGGTCAGAACAACAAGGACCGTTAAGTCTGACTCTCCACTCTATTCCGGCTATGGAGACACACGGCTGATACTCGCAGAGGTTCAATGGATGTGTTGGCTGAATCTTGTCCCTTGACGTATTTCTATCATCGCACTTAACGTGCTGTGCTGTAAGAGTCAACACTGCTTCCCTCCCTACCAAACAGAAAGCCTCTCATATCCCTAGGGCAGAACAGAGTTCAGTAAGTGGTTAGTAAGCTTAACTAAGCTTTGTTTATATTTTTATCATTTACCACAAATACACATTCACCATGAACATTAGAAAAACCTTGGCAGAAAACCTCAATTTCACCACACAGACATAACACTGCACTGCACTGCCATCCCGTTGTTCATCGATTTGCTCAAGTGGGTACCAGTAACGTCTCCATTCGTCCCTGTCGCGTGCTAATGTAGCCCAATGGCGTCTGCTTGCTCCAGGAACATGAAGTGAGACTTGTTACTGTTTTTGGCATATCGAATATGCCACGGGTAGCTTGCCAGGCTCTGCCGTGAGGGTGGGATACTCTCGGTAGCTTGCCGGGCTCTCCGAGAGGGATGGAGGAATCAAACCTGGGTTGGCCGCGTGCAAGGCAAACATCCTACCCACTGTGCTATGGCTCCAGCCCCCACATAGACATACCAAAAACAATTTAAATACCAGTCATATTTCTATGAAGGCTCCTGATTTGTGGGGACATACAAGAGAGACCAGGGAATGTTATGAGGGCAGCTAAATAAATTTAAAAACTTTTAAAAAGTACAGACTAACCTTTCTTCCTGCTCCGTGAAGAAGAATTTCGCACGAAGGAGACGGTGGTCTGATCCCGTTTGAAATTTTGGGACAACAGAGACATCAGTCAGGCAAAACCGTTGATTGTATATGACGTGGTCAATTTCACTCTGGAACTGTCCATCGGGAGACTCCCATGTCCAACGTTTAGATTCGGCCTTCTGGAACTGCGAGTTACCATGGATGGTCTCGGTTGCCATGATGAACTCTGACAGTCTCTCACCCTGTTCATCCCATTCTAGGCCATTGGTCCCGATGTGGAGTTCTTCGGGCGACCTTCTCGGTCCTATCTTGGCATTAAAATCACCGACAATGATCTTGTAGAAGGTATGGTCTTCTTTATAGAACTTCTCCAGCTCCATGTAGAACTTTTCAATTTCTTCGTCGTAGATGGATGTTGGGGCGTAGACGACGAAGATAGAAACTGCCGGCAGTGAGTCACATCCATTCAAACGTAAAAGTCCGATTCGGCTTGTTAAGCATTCGAACGAATTGATGAGCACGGTCAAGTTCATGTTGACGAGGACCCCAACACCACCGACGCCTCTCCTGTCGCATGTTCCGAGGAACAGTTCTTCTCCAGTGTCGAAAACGGCGTGATATGATTGATGCCTTCTCGTCTCGGTCAGTCCAATGACGTCGTACTTTATCTGTCGTGCTTGCACTATCAGGGCCTCGATGGATGCTTCCGATGCCAGTGTACGTGCATTGAAAGTACAGACAGCCATTTGAGTCCTTCTTCGTTTGGGCAGCATGGTTCTGTAGGATAACATTGAGTTTATCCTTTCAGCCTTGCTGCAGAGAACTTAGGTTTATTGGGTTACACCCATCACAGTGCTCCCATTCCTTTGTTTAGCCATAAACTCTTCTCTGTGGCTCCTCCCCAACCAGTTAACACCTTTTCCCCTAATCAGACTCTGTTAACTTGTAAGATCAGATCCTTCTAAGGACACTGAACTTATATGGTATGTCTTTTGCATAGTTTACCTTAAAGCAATGTCCTTTCTGTATGAACACAGTTAATATTATGCTTTTAACTTGGGAGTTGATTGACTCCGAATAATATTCACTCCTAGGCATCTGCTTTCTTGACTCAGTTTCCCTTAGTTCCTAGCACCGTAAAAGCAGGGTCCCGATGAGGGACTGAATGGACCCAGGGCAAGCTGTGAGCTACCCTGGTATTGAAATGGGCCAGGCCAACGTGCCACAATACTCAGCAATAAGTCAAGAGCATGGTCCTGGACGAACTCTGTCATGACACAAAAGAGGTAACTGAATAAGGGCCCTGCTGGGGTTAGGAAGACTAATCTGGCCTGAGGACTGTGGTCTGGAACATATAGTGAGATGTCCTCAGGAAGAACCAAACTTTAAGCTTGGTACATCTCTTACTGTGCTCATACAAAAACGACATTGCTAGGAATGTTAGAAGTAAATTTACTACAACTATTTAAGTGGATGACTAGCTGGGGAAAGAAGCAACACACCCTGAATGGAATCCCGCCCTTGAGCAGATCTCCTAGTAATCTGGACTAATCTCCTTAGATGAGATTTTACCCCTGAGTTGATCTCCTGAAGGAGTGGCAATGTTCAACCCCACATTGTATCCCCACCCTACAGGATTTCTACATAAACGAGGCTGAAAGAGTGGGCGGGGGAGCGAAGGAGAACAAGGAGGATCCAGAGAGAAGCAGAAGGGGAATCGGAATAAACTGCAACTGATATCGACCAGCCGGGCCCTCGCTCCTTCCTTCGCCTGCCCATCACCACTGGCCTTGCCGGGGTGGGCGAAGTGGAGTCCACCGAACGCAGGCGGCAGAGAGACAGAGCACCCCTGCCCTATAGTAATACACATCTGGCGTCCCTGAGTGTACAGTAATACCCAAGTTCGGCCCTGAGATTTTATCAGCCTCTCCTTGCTTGTCCTTCCTAATGCTGCTGTATTGGGGGCTCTCTCAGGGTCAGGGGAATGAGGTCCTTTATTGTTACTGTTTCTGGCATATCAAATACACCACGGGTAGCTTGCCAGGCTCTGTCGTGAGAGCGGGATACCCTCAGTAGCTTGCCGGGCTCTCCGAGAGGGACTGAGGCTTTTAGGGCAGTCTCTAATCGCCCTTACAGGTGCTCCCAGTCTACTGAATGCAAGCTTATGGTCGACCGTTGTAATGAAACGCTCACAAACACGTACCTGTGGGTTCACTCTTGGCTGGCTGGCACCATTGCCACCCCCTGCCACGATGAGGTGGTGAACCATTGAGGGGTTTAAAACTGCAAAGTTTAAGAAGAGAACTCCCAGAACAACCGCCAACTGGGAGCTCTTTGGCACTACTGCGGCATTATGGGAAGAAGAATACGATCAACTGGTCCAGCACCTCCATGACTATGCGAGGCATGCCGAGAGCGAGAAAACCTGTCTCAGAAACTCTCAAGCTCATTTGCCACTGTGGTTTGGCGCAAGCCTCAGGCAATCACAAGCTAACATCCGAGCTCGCAAAGCTATGCAGAGAAGCAATAAAGGAAGACCTCAAAAAAAGAAGAGCAGCGGTGTTGGCCAATGTGGCAGAAGCCGGGAAAAATATTCGCAACGCCTGCCTGCCTGTCCTTCACCAACTATTAAGACCAAGATGACTGCCCCCCGATATCCTGATGAATCTATCACATCTTCCAGAAGGGCAATGGAGGTTATCCACAACTTCTTATCAGATCTCTTCGATAGCCATGTCCACCTGCCCACATACCACATTCCACAGGATGGATATGTCGTTCCCAGAGTTCTTCCTTCCAATATCCAACACGCCATTTAGTCGGTAAAGGAGCATATAGCACCCGGTCCAGACAAAGTCAGACCGGAACACCTGAAGAATCTGCCGCCAGTACTCATCAATACACTGGCTCGGCTCTTCACATGCTACCTGTCTGAATGCAAGGTTCCATCCCAATGGAAAACCAGCAGGACCGTTCTGTTGTACAAGAAGGGAGACATCCACGACATCAGCAACTATCACCCGATCTGCCTGTTGTCTGTCATCTACAAGCTGTTCACTTGGTCATCCTGAATAGGATTGGCAGAACACTAGACGAAGGACAACCATGTGAGCAAGCTGGGTTCTGAAAAGGATTCAGCACCATCAACCATACCCACACAGTGACCAAGCTCATTGAGGTTTCACAAAAGTTCAAGATGCCGCTCTAATGTTCATTGATTTAAAGAAAGCCTTTGATTCTGTTGAGACTGACGTGGTCACTGAAGCCCTAGCCAAACAGGGTATTCAAACTCAGTACACATCAGGATCCTCCTTGAGCTGTATTACAAATTCACCACCAGGATCTCACCATTCTACAAGGAAGTGATCATCAATGTAGAGAGAGGGAAGGTGATACCATTTCACCAAAACTCTTCAGTGCCACCCTCGAGAACATCATGAGATGACTGGAATGTGAAGGAATGGGAGTGAAGATAAGACGGTCAGCAACTACACCACCTCCACTTCGCTGATGACATCGTTCTAATAACACCAAACATCAGCCAAGCAGCATGAATGCTGGCCAACTTCAACTGTGTGCGTGGAAAGGTTGGACTGCAGCTGAATCTCACGAAGACAATGTTCATGAGAAACGAACTAGTTCCTGACGATCCACTTGCTCTCAATGGAACAAACACCTCCGAATACAGCAGTTATGTGTACCTGGGTTGAGAACTCAACATGACGAATAACTTGGCTTCAGAACTGTGCAGGAGGAAGAGAGCGGCGTGGAAAGCCTTCAAGAACGTCAAAGAAGCTGTTAAGAGGACGAATAACCTCTAGCTCTGGGCACATCTTTTCGACTCCACCGTTCTTCCTGCACTAACATATGCCTCAGAGACCTGGGCCGTATGAAAACAGGATGAGAACACTATTCGGGTCTCCCAAAGAGTAATCGAAAGAGTATCACGCTTCACTCAAATGAGAGAAGGGAATCTGGAGTTCCAACCTCCGTTGACAATTGAAGATCAGGGACACTGTCTCGTTTGCCATGATGTCGAAAATCAGATGGGCTGGACACATAATGCGATTTGGAGACAACGGCTGGACTAGAGTTGTTACCGACTGGATTCCACAGGACGTCAAAAGAACGCCTGGCTGCCCACCTATGAGATGGTCGGACTTCTTCATCAAGACCTTGAATGAATGGTTTGATGCTCTTCGTGTTTCTGGAGTGAGCAGACGCCATTGGGCTACACTAGCGTGCAACAGGGACAAATGGAGATGTCACTGGTGCCCGCTCGAGCAAATCAATGAGCAACGGGATGACAAGTGATACAGACTAACCAAGATTCTTCCACTTTTCTTACTGTCATGTCATTTGTCAATTACATGTAATACTTTATTTAGCATAGACAGTGGGCAAACACTCAAAACCCAACGGGAAGAGGCAGCTGTATTTTGGATTAATTATCAGGATATAAAACTGCCCAGGGGAGCAGTTAGCAGTCATTAGAGGTAGAATCGGGATTTCAAATGTTCTTGGCACTAAGGACTGAGCCAAATCATGAACCCAACAGACCACAGACCACACACAAAACCTTGGGCCAGGAGAAATGAGGGGTAGGGACACTTATAGTAAGGGCCCCATGTCAACACACGATTCAGAGTTCACAATCATCATGACACATTTGGTTCTCACCCTTCTGAGTCCACTGCAACACCTTAGTTACCTGTTAAGAGTTAGGATCTGAGCATAACCCCAGTTTCCCAGTGTCTAGGTTCACGTTTCCCACCTGAGAACACAAGTACCCTCTTCCCTCAGTGATCCTTAAGTCCATATGCAATAAAACAACTAATTTCCCCTCAACTGCCTCCTGGATTAAAACTGTGGATGAGAGGACATACACAAAGAAAAAGAACCAAAGTAGTGGTGGATATAGGGGAAAGATCACTGTCATCCCGTTGTTAATCGGTTTACTTGAGCGGGCGCCAGTAACGTCTCCATTCGTCCCAGCCCTGAGATTTTAGCAGCCTCTCCTTACTCGCCCTTCCCAACGCTGCTGCCGCATTGGAAGCTGTTTCAGGGCCAGGGGAATGAGACCTGTTATTGTTACTGTTTTTGGCAAATTGAAGATGCCAACGGGTAGCTTGCCAGGCTCTGCCGTGCGGGAGGGAAAAGATAATCCTCTAAAATGAAAAGGCTTTCCTCCTTTCTCAAAAGACAAGCAGTATGCAGACTGCTCATCTTCTAGAGACAAAAAACAAGTTAGGGTCATTTTAGGACTCCCCAGAAATAAAGGGCTTCTGCTGTTGTCCTCAACATCTTTCTCAAAACAAGAGCCAGCTGACAGAAGTGTGGTACGGTGTGCAGGACTTAAGAGACACACAAGGATGAAGCCCGCTGAGACGCTTGGACTCCAGTAACGAAACAGGCGAGAAGGAAGTTTCTGGAGAACAGTAAAGTTCACAATATCATCACACAGCATGAGAGGAGTTTTACTTGACTGCAGTGTACCCTCAGGCACCAGGTCACCAGAGGCTAAAAAAGAAACTGAAGAGGAGTTAAATAAATGTCAGCACTGGCGTCCACAAACTGAAGGTAGGTGAAAAACACCACTAAACTTCCACTGCCACGACCTCGCCTTTTCAGCCGGGGGAAAAACACCAAATGCTCTTTGCTTGCAGAGAAACAGAGCCATGTCATTTGGAATCATTTGAGAGGTAAGGGAGGGATGGGAGAAGAGAAGAAACAGGGTTCAGATGGTAAGTGATAGTTTCTGGCAGAACTGCTTCTCTTCCTGGGAACGAAAGGGGTGTTAGAAAATCAGGAATCTGAGAACGACGGAGTAAGAACTGACAGATGCTCGTCTGCAACGACTGTGATGAACCTTCTTAGTCCAGAGACTAAAACCTGAAACTTCAAGCTGTGGCATCCTGTGGCCAGGACGGTACAGAGAGGCCACCAAGGCAGGGCTGTCCTTCTCTGTCAACAACATCTCCTTCCCACCAGCCCTTTTTTGTTCCTGGAAAAAGTCCTTCATCAGCTCCTGGCATCTCAGCGGTCCAGACACTGGCCACAGATACCATTATCTAAATGGCTGGTTGTTTGATGCTGATTCCCCACCAAGACGGCTCCATGCTGTGGAGACGGAAGATCTGCAGACTTCAGCCACGAAGTGCAGGCTGGCATCTCATAGATCCAAGTTTCCTAAGTGCTCACGCTTCTTCCTTAGAAGGAAGCATGCTAATGAGTTTTCTCGAGCACAAACATGATCTCTCTGTTGGTCGAGGGTAGAGGTGGCTCTTGCTGAGAATGGACATGTCGTTGTTACGCTGGAATCTTTCACTGTGAGGCTCACCTAGGGCCAGGGCTTTCTCATCCCAAGGAACAAGCAGTCACCCAAGGAATTAACACAGGACATGCAGAACATCTAAGAAACCCAGCTAACGCTTGGTTATTTCTGATGCGACCATCTCAGATGACTTTCATCGGAGGCACCGGGCCTAACTTTCTTCATAAATAGATGGGAAATATTTCTTTTGGCGGAGTTTTTCGTGTAGACGGGCTCCTTTCCTCTTCCTAAGGTCACGCGAAGATTAGGAACTGTAGTCTCACTAGAACTATCAGATAGGCTCCAAGACCTGAACTTCCAAAATGGTGAAGATGAAACTGAGAACATGTGAGTTATGACCAGAATCGTGACTCTGAAGGTGAGGATTGATGCCTAGCACCAGTGTCTTCACAGGTATCCGATGACGTGGCCCAGGAGTTAAATGCTAAGAGTTTGGGCGGAAACTTGATTCAGAGTACGGAACCCTGGATGTCGAGTTCTGTGTTGGGCTGGGCCAAATACAGTCTGTGTCACACACTGACAGCTGGAGTCATCAGGGAGGCTGATATGGAACAGAGAGCAAGGCCAGCTGAACAGTAGTTTAGAGACATATGAAGAGGTGCTAATCCTGTGAAAATTCCCGAAGAGGTTTCGACACTCAAGGTGAAAGTCCAGCAAAACAAGGTGTTACAAAGGTCTTAGCAGTGTATTTAAAAACAATTTTCTTATTAAAAGCAGCAGCAGCAGCAGCAGCAGCAGCAGCAGCAAAGGAATGACTTACGGGACCTATCTTCCAGAGGCATGGAGAGCCCCGACCCCTTGGCTTGAACAATGCACCTCCAGCACTAGAAGCTCACCAGACACAGTTACCAGAGGAACAGTTTGGTCTTTGTCAACACACTGGCACATGTGGAAACCTCAAGGCTTCAACTGGACTCCTGTACCCGAAGTGAGTGAGATCCAATGTTCACCTTCAGGGAATGAGGAGCCCCTTCTGGGCTGACCACTCACCCGTCTTGTTTACTGCCTTTTGCATGTGCCCTTGTTAGTGCATCTCAACAGAGAATGCCCGGTGAGGTCCACAATCCAAATGTTAAACTTTCTATTTTGAATACAATGTTTAACTTGTCTGCCTCAAGAATTAGACTTATTATTACTATTAAAGGGAAACAACTCACTTGGATTTTAGATTTTGGATAGAGTTCAGAATAGACTTTAGTGAATATGATCGTCTCTCATCCCTGACGCTTATTTAGCATGACTGTAAGACATTTTGCCAAGTTATATGCAAAGGAAACTGGTTTAGGGACCCATCACTGAGGGAAAGACTTATGGGATTTGAACCAAGACTAGCTGGCCCTCTTATCAACTGCAAATAAAGCAGGAAGTTAATGTCTTATTCGCATCCCAACCTACCTCATTTTTAAGCTGATTTCTGAGGCGATATTTAAAAAGTTGTTCTCCAATGCTGGATGTCTCTTTGGAGGGTGGGGACCAAAAAAAAGCATTTTTTTTTTATTAAAGAAAAGAGGCATAAAGCTTTCTCTTTGAGTGTAGGTGAAATTATGGCGCTGTATTTTAGGTTGGGATAAAATTAATACCTGTAATTTAATACGCTGGTAATGGCTATACCATATTACAGTCAGGGGCTTTGTTTATTGCTCCAACATTCCAGTACTGACAATGCTTGTTGCAGACTGACAACTGGAAATGTTAAAGGAATTTGCTTAAGGAGTATCAACACAAAACATTCTTTTAACTCACAAACAAGAACTACTCTGTATTCTGTAGTGTGCTGTTTGCCTAAAGAAATATAGACAGCACTATCCAGAGACCAGAAACATCTATGGGGACAAGGGAAATGAAGGATGGGTGGAGTCCGTGGCTATAAAATCCCATATTCTTGTTAAACACACAAACTCTCCCCCCGCCACCACCGCAATTATCCATGTGCTTAGGAGCAATGAGGAGCAAGAGCTGGGGTCGCCCAACATCTGCAGCCTAGATGCAGTGTAACGGAAACAAAAATACTATGGAGTTGTTGAAATTCTGCACGGTTTATGTTCTTCAGGATATTCGCACAAACACATCAAAATCAATCACAGAGTAGTTCCCCGCAAGTGCAGGCATTCCTTCTGGTGTTAGAGAGAACAGACCGAATATCAATGGAGACGCTCACCTCTGCGGTGAAACCAGTGTATGGCCAGGACATTCAACTGGACAGCTACCTGTGGCTGAGTTAGGTCATTTTCAATTCCTCTGTGCCTACTGAGAATCGTCAAATAATCCAACTGAACCCCTGGGATCTGCTCAAACTTTTTTTGGCCACACCCGGCCATGTCCAGCGCTTACTCTTGACTCTGCATTCAGGAATCACTCCCGGAGGGCTCTTAGGAGACCAGACGGGCACCAAGGATCGTGGGTTGGCCATGTGCAAGGCAAACGCCCTCCCCCGCTGCACTCCCACTCTGGCCCCGGTCTGCCTGCACTTTATGGGGCAGACATGTACAGTCTGCTCCAGGGAGGGGATACCTGCCCTTCACGTTCCAGTGGGGGCAAATGGACACATATACAGCTGCAGTTTTCCGCTCTAACAACAAAATGAAGGTACTTTGGTGCCAAGCAGGCCGGCTGTGTGTACTGTGCAATTGCTCCATTAGTTGGCTTTACTCCAGGGGACTTGTAGAATTCCAGCGCAGACTAGATTCACCATATGCAAGAGTATTTCGTTAACTATGTAAGGATTTAGAAAAGTAATCTATGGTGTTATATAGCTTAGGATGGAAAGTTAGCATTTTTAGTAGGGACAAAGGAAAATCCTTATTTACCTGCCCCCAGATAGGAAATACAACAGTCCTGTCTGCATTTCACACAAAACCGTACATACTGCATCCACGGGTGTACTGGTTTGTGGCCAGACAGTTTAAATATAATCTACACATCTCTGGTGTACGTGGTAGCACCCACGAGGCTCTTCGCCAAGAGAAAGGGCCAATGTGGTGCCCCACTGGACAGTTGGCATCAGGACTCTTCCACAGAAAGTGCGAGGGAGGCTATTTTGAGAAACGTTTTAATTTCCAAGGAAACTAAGAAAAAGGGAGACTCCTGAGAGGTGGTGTTTTGCCCTTTTGATTTTCCCTCAGCAGGTGACTCGCGCACGTGAGCACATGGGGTCAGCGACACGGGCACAGCCGCGATCTCTCAAGCAGCACTGGCTGTAGCCCCGGGTCACCATCTGGACCGGCAAGCATTTGGAATGAAGAGTCCACTCCGGTGCCGGCTGCCGGGCAGCTGGGCATGCACCAGTGACCCCAGGGCCGGTCCTCCTGCCCTGCGGGGCAGCTGGCCCGGGAGCTGGGGACAGACAGAGGTTTCTCTTCTTCCAACTGCCTGCTGCTTGCGTGGCAAGCTGAGCTTGCTGGCTTTGCCACTGAAAACACCAAGCTTCCTCTGCATCTCCTGAAGTTCGAATTGTTTAAAAAAGGCAGCAAAGGCCCTTCACACATGGCTCACGTTCTGATCGCTGGCTTGAGGTTTCTGATTTGGTTGGGGGGAAGAAAAGACCCTTGAGGTGTGACACTGGGCTTAACTCCCCAGAGCCCAACTCTCCCAAGGGAACTCCCTGCTTCGGGGTACTTTACCTTCTTGTGGGACTGGGTCTTGATGGAGCCGTATTCATATTTCTTCTTTCCGCTGCCTTATTAATATCTGAAAAGAATAATCAACCCATCTGTTCAATGCTATGGAATAAAAACAAAATCATCAGCACATTTCAAATGAAAGCAACAACAAAAAACTACAATGACAACCAGATGGTGTAAGAAAATCCATTCAGCAGACACACTGTCACTTGGGAATTTTTATTAAGTTACGGCAGTACACTGTCACGGTTTGGTAAGGAATGTCCTCGATTTTTTAGCCGACACGCAGTTTTTGTAAAATGAATTACGTCAATATCTTAACACACTGCCAAGTCCTAAACCTGACACCTGTCCGCTCCAAATGGGAAAAGGTTGTCTTCAAAGCGCTAGGAGAGCCAACGATTTTGAGGGGACGTGAGTACGACAACGATAAGGAATAACAAAGGAAAGAAGGTGCAAATACTTCGATTTTGTTACCATGTAGTAAAGGCTGGACTCCCGCTGCCTCAAAGTTTCCACTACTCCACGAAGTGAGACCTCCTGACGTACACTGCGTGTTGCGTGCCACCGGACAGAATCTTTCAGAAACAAGTAGATGACACATTAACACCTCTCACCCTCAGAGAAAAGTGCTTACGGACAAGAACTGACATCTGGTGTAGTAGTTAGGTAATGAAATGATCCTCCTAAGTTTTATTTAGAGACACCTGGCATAGGAATCAAACTTAAAGCCAAGTTGTGTTGCTAAAAATAAAGCAAGCTGCTCTGTGAAGCTAGAGCAACTTACCAAGTACAGCCCTTAATGACGTATCTAAGGAAATGCCCACTGCATATATGCTCAAAGAGAATACCTGAAAATCTTTCTGTAACTTAAAAGCAAGCACGTCTCACTCAAGTTTTGTCCTCTTTGCTTCTTACTACGCTAACAACTCATCTAATGACATGCATATATAAAACACATAGTTAGAAAGTTTTAAAACAGTGTTCATGAATTTGAAGAAATCCAACTGGTCTTTTCACGTAAAAGACTATATAACAGCAAAAAACTTCAGAGGTCTGACAGAGAGTTCGCTATGTTGCCAACTTTTGACCTCCTATTTGAGTGATAATAATTTTCAATTAAATTTTAACTATGTCTCCTTCTGTTATATCTACAAGAATGACTTGTGACCAACAACCAATCGAACTCATTGGATAAGTTTGTTCTATTTTTTTTTAAAATTCTGATTTACATTTTTTTTTTTTGGGTCACACCAGAGGATGCACAGGGGTTACTCCTGGCTTTCCACCCAGGAATTAACTCCTGGCGGTGCTCGGGGGACCATATGGGATGCTGGGAATCCAATCTGGGTCAGCCCTGTGCAAGGAAAATGCCCCACCCGCTGTACTATTGTTCCAGCCCCATTTTATCTATTGTTGCCTTCAACCTTCTCCATTAAGCACATATATAATAATCACTATTTTGTTTTGGTGCCACATCTGGAGGTGCTCAGGACCCTATATATGGTGGCAAGGATCAAACTGAGACCAGTGACATGCAAGACCAGAGTCTTAATCACTCTGTTAAGGAATGTTAAGGCTCTTCCCCCGGGTCAGAGTCCTCCATGATTTTTCTAAATAAAACCATCGTACTTTAAAAACAAACCATTACCACCACCAACAAAACACCAGAAATTCTGCTACTGGGTATCCAGCGTAGGGTCTCATACATGCAAGGCATGAGCTTTATTACCAAGTCACATCTTGTGATCAGAATTTTTTTTTTCCTGGTTTCAAGACCAAATCTGATACTTTCCCAGCCTGAAATACTTTCTGTACATGACCTGGCTAGTAATACCTAAGTTTTTGGTAAAGGATGTGATATTATCACAATTTTTTTGGGGGGGGGGGTTGTTTTTGGGTCACTCGTGGCCGTGTCCCGGGGATGGAACCATGCTGTTATGAAAGGTAAGCATCTCAACCCCCCATACTATCTCTCTCAGCCCCATGTTCTCACAACTGACAGCCCTTAAAAGCTTATTAATGAATGTATGAACCACATATTATGTAAGCATAGAACTTACAGGAAATCTACTGTTTTGTTGTTGTTGTTATTGTTGTTTTTTGTACTACCAACCAGGCCAGGTTTAGGAAAGCTCAATGACCTGAGCTGCTCATTTATAGTTTCTAATACAGGGTGATTGTGATCCAAGATAAAAATGTCATGTATTTGAGTTTTAAGTAGTTTTCAAAGTATTGCAATAATATACTGGGGAGTGGTGGTGGTGGTGGACGCTTTCTTTTACTTCTAGAAGAATCCCATGTTTTGCTCTGATTTTTGGTTTTGGACTATATCCTGCAGTGCTCAGGGTATACTCCTGGCTCTGTACTAGTGATCATTCTTGGAGAGGCTTGGGTCAGACTGTACTAGGTGCCAGGGATTGAACCCAGGTCAACCACATGCCAGTACTATCTCTCCAGCCCGAATTCCATATAGTACTAAATGGTCTTATGACAAATGGAAACTAATCCAAACATGGACTTGACCTAGCAATATTTAGGGGAATGTATAGCACACAGGTACTACTTAAATCACTGGGTTTCATTAATGCTATAAATTTTTCCTCATCATATGAATAGGACTCTTGCACTCTAAAATTATACCCAGTTCTGTGAGTGCCTACATATACAGGACCCGAGGAGACCAAAAAAGACCAAAAACAGCTACATGAAATATACTTCTGGGGAAAAACTAATTCCAGTTAGAACAGAGGACATATTTTGTGTGTGTGTGGGGGGGAGTGTTTAGGGCTTACTCTTAAGTTTTGCACTCAGGATTCATTCCTAGCAGTGAGTTCGGAGATCATATGGGATGCTGAGAATCAAAGCCTGGGTCAGTCACATGCAAGGCAAGTGTCCTACCAGATCTACTATCTCTCCTGCACTACAAATAATTGTTTTAAATGAAGAGTATGCCTTTAAACTACCTTGACTGTAACTTGTACCCTACTATCAATTCTCATCAAGAAGTCCCACGCAATCATAATTCAATGGTATAGCTTATGTTTCTTCTGCAAAAGAGAGCCAGCAGAAAAACTGTAGAGTGGACATCAACTGTTTCTTGATTCACTCCTATTTAAGAAGATACCTTCCCCCAATTCAAGATACCTCCTCCATTTTGAGACAGAGAAAATAGGCCTAGGGGAAATGTTACTTAATAGGGATCACTTCCTTCAGGGAAACCCAGGGTGTGACCAACCTGGTGGTAATTAAGGATCGACATAGTGGGGGAGGGGGTGGATAAGATTAGAAAAAGAATGGCCCCAGGGAAAAATCCCCAGGAGTATCACAAGAATGGATCCAGGATATTCAAAGGATAATCCTCCCAATCCCTTTGTTTTACCACCCTTCAAGCCTTAAACTCAAGCAATCAGGGCTTGCTCCTGGCAGTACTCAGGGGACCATCACGATCACATCAGGACCATCCTGTTGCTCGATTGCCTTGAGCAGGCCCCAGTAACGTCTTCTTCATCCTAGCCCAGGGATTTTTTAAAAAGTGCCACATTCAAGGCTCTTTCAGGGTTAGGAGAATGAGACCCATCACTGTTACTGGTATTTGGCATATTGGGTACACCACGGGGAGTTTGCCAGACTCTGCCGTGTGGGCAGGTTACATTCGGTAGCCTGCCAGGTTGTCCAAAGTTGGAAGAAGACATAATAGGAGGTCTTTCACAATGGGAGGTTCCCAGACATCCCAAAGGAACCTCCAGGCTCCAGCTACTCTGCGTGCTCTTCCTTTCCTCAAAGTTTCTACTGAACCCAGTGTCGGTTCTCTAATTTTTAATCCTGACAGTGTTCTGAGGAAACTCACCGCCATCCATCAGGGATGCTCAGATTAGGAATAGGATTTGGGAAGGTGAGAGGAAAGTTGTGGAAATCTAGCCCATTTCCAACCGCAAAATAATCCTCACATACTGTACATAAACTCTGAGTAGGTGACTGTCAGTTCAGATACACATGAAGAGAGACGTCACTGAGAATATAAACAACATCAAGGAACTAATCAAAGTATACTATGATTTAAGAACGGAAAAAAAGATTTGTCCCATCCCAACTTTTTATCACAGAATTTGAAAACTATTAGTAGTACGTTCTTTTGAACAAGTTTCCTTTTGAAAATATACTGGACAAGTAGTTAATCATATTTTCTTACTAATCTTATTCATTTATTTAGCTTTTTGGGTCGATGCTCAGGGGTTACTCCTGGCTCTACACTCAGGAATTACTCCTGGTGGTGCTCGGGGGACAATATGGGATGCCAGGGATCGAACCTGGGTTGGTCTCATGCAAGGTCTACCCACTGTGCTATTGCTCTGGCTTCAAATTCTTGTAATTTATACCAGAGATCACCAAACTTTTTTTTTTCCCTTTTTTCCTTTTTGGGTCACACCCAGCAATGCACAGGGTTACTCCTGGCTCTGCACTCAGGAATTACCCTGGTGGTGTTCAGGGGACCATATGGGATGCTGGGAATGGAACCTGGGTCAGCTGCACGCAAGGCAAACGCCCTACCCGCTGTACTATCGCTCCAGCCCAAGAGATCTCCAAACTTCTTTGGCCTACCACCTCTTCAAAACCAGGGGAAACAATGAACATTTGTGGGAACTTTCTGTCAATCAGATGGGGAGCAGCAACAACACACACGTTTCCAAGGAGAGCTAAGAATGCTTTTTCGGCACTGCAGGAAACCAGAGGAAAAGAAAGAAATGGTGCTTCTTTTTCTTGCTCTATTTTATCCCAATCCTTATGCAGCTTGACTATCTCTATACTCTTAAGTGTACATAGCATGACACAGCACGGATGAATTTCATTCAAAACCACCATTCCCCGACACATTTTCATTATCTCTCACTACCAAATGCCTTCTGAAAACAGTTAAAAGCATTTCTCAGGTAAAGATTTTTTTTTCGTAAAAAAATAATAACACCAATGGAATGGGATTTACATAAAAGGAAAAACAGAAAACGTGATGTTACACAGGAAGTGGCAGAGCTGTTTTAAATCACAAAAGAATGGGAGCAAAGAAACAATACTTTATCTTTTATTTTAGAACATAAGTCAGACAGGATTCACACAACAGTCCTTGAATAATGCTACAAATAAAAATGCATTGTTTCATTCATCATATCAATACTTTGCTCTATTTTTCAATCGTACCAACATAAATCAACTTTTTTTTTTACCTTAAAATCATTTGTCTGTTTGTTTGGGTGCTCAGGTAACACTCCTGGAGGGGTTCCCATGTGCTGGGATCGAACCAGGTCGGCGGCAGTGTGTAAGACAAGCATCCTACCTGCTGTACTATCTTTCCTGCCCGTTACAGCCATTTTCTTTAGTACTTCACAGGCTACTGCAATGGAAAACAGTGAAGACTATTCTAAACAAGAGCAGTAAGAACTAGAGCATTCAGTGACAGTACTACCATTAGCCGTTGAGAGAATCCATAAGCCGAGATCACCTCAATAAGTGAAATCAAATGGAACAAGACTCCCCCAAAAGCTTAGTTAAAAACAGACAACCAGATGTTACTAAACTGTGACTACACAATAAAGATAATGCACTTGGAAAACCATACCAACAGATGCGGGTATCACACATTAAACCAAACCCAAATTCGGAAGGGAAAAGGATCAAAAGTTCTCTCTTAAACTGTATTTACTTATTTATTTATTTTTGCTTTTTGCGTTTCACCCGGCAATGCACAGGGGTTACTCCTGGTTCTGCAATCAGGAATTACTCCTGGCGGTGCTCAGGGGACCATATGGGATGCTGGGAATCGAACCCGGGTTGGCCACGTCCAAGGCAAATACCTTACCCGCTGTGCTATTGCTCCAGCCCCCCTTAAACTGTATTTATTAATTGAACTGAGAGTCTACTCAACATCAGGGATATTATAGCTGGTTATAACAAATCAGGAATATGAGAACGTTCTGAAAGCTTTGGAAATGTGCCCTTTTAAGTTCATTTTGAAAACTACACATTCCCTCATACTCGATAATAATTCTTACTCTCTAATTAAAATAATCAATATATCTGTAATGAGTCAAAGTATTATTTCTGGGAATAGGAATGAGGATGGGTGGGGATAAGTTACATTTACAAACTGTGAACTCGGTTTTGCTTTGTACTAAGAACATTATTTGCATTATGCCTCTCATTCCTTTCTACAACTCTTGGAGTCAAGTACTACTCTATCACTAGCTGTGAAAGAGGAAATTTAAGGTTTAGAGAAATTACATGGCTTATCTACATTAAGATGAGGACGCACAACTAATGTCAAACCTGGGTCTGTCTGACCCCACAGTGCTTCGACACTCTGTCATGCTGTCTTCAGCAGAGGGGAAAGACACGGTTTCTCTTACAAACACGTCTGCTACTAACTCCCAGAAGATGCTGAAGGAACACGGAGAAAAATCTATGCTAGTCATTCAATGTTATTGCACATCAATTCTTCAGACAAAAATTTTCTACCAAAACAACAAACTTTTTCAATTCTTTTTTTTTTTGGGCTTTTGGGGTCACACCTGGTGATGCTCAGGGGTTACTCCTGGCTTTGAACTCAGGAATTACTCCTGGCGGTACTCGGGGGACCATATCAAATGCTGGGAATCGAACCCAGGTCCGCCGTGTGTAAAGCAAACGCCCTACCTGCTGTACTATCGCTCCAGCCCAAACATTTTATTTTCTGCCTGTTTTATTTTAGAAGAAAGAGCTAAGTGCTCAGCTGGAATCAGGAATCTGAGTTCTAGTTCTCCTTATGGGAGGAGGGAGATTAAATCATGTTAAATGATTTTTCTTAACCTCTATGTCCTTCTTCGTAAGTGGATAGTTTTGTGTTGGTTACACTAATTGAAGGAGAATAAAATCTGAAGGAAACATTTACTGTTGAATTCACAAAGGTTGGATGAATTTTAAGTTTGAGCTACAGACATTCAGAATATGGTTTCATTCAAACCAAGCCAATTAAAACTATTATACATACAAGCAGATCCTTAGAGAACTAAATTAACAAACTTGAGAAAACTGTCATCGTATATCAAATGCCTCTTATTTCCATGTCTAATCTCTGCCTCAGAAAAGTTTACTACCTAATAAAGGATAAAGGCAGAAGTACACTATACGGTCACAGGATGCTCTAAAGTGGGATTATGACAAGACTGTTATGTGCACGGCAGAGGAGAATAGTAGGGCAGTCATTTTTTTTCCTTTTTCTTTTTGGGTCACACCCGGCAATGCACAGGGGTTACTCCTGGCTCACGCGCTCAGGAACTACTCCTGGCGGTGCTCGGGGGACCATATAGGATGCTGGGAATCGAACCCGGGTCGGCCGCATGCAAGTCGAACGCCCTACTTGCTGTGCTACTGCTCCAGCCCCAGTAGGGTAGTCATTTTAACATACAAAGGCACAGGAATGGTGGTACTGAAGTGCTGCGTTTTTGCGGGGATGGCATGCCAGGCAGTGCTCAGGCCTTACTCTTGGCTCTGTGCTCAGGGAATCCTAAGTGGAGGAGGGGTTCAAAGCAGGGTCAGACACATGCAGGGTAAGCGCCCCATCTGCTGCGCTCTCTCTCGGGCACCTGCAGTGCTGCTGGGATAGTGGGCTGAGGTTCTTATGCTCACACAGGCCAGAGTGGAGTCGGTGAAACTCAGTACAGACTTTGAGGGCAGGGAAGCTGGAGCATGGGGTTTCCATAAGGAGGATGACTGGGAAAAGTGAAAAACCTTCTATACCTTATTTTGGGGGAATGGGGTGGGGGCTACGGGGAACCTCCGAAACGGTGCTCAGGCGGTCTGGGGGCTGGGGGCAAGTAGTCCACCAGTGACTCTGCCTGACTAGTCATTGGTTCAGCACAAAGGCCCCACCTAAGGATGTGACGCTCCTATGCCACGCTAGAGGTGCATGGGGGACCATGTGAGAAGAACCCAAGTCAGGTCAAGTGCATGCTAGGCATGTGGTCTAATCACTGTTCTATAACTCCCAGCACCCGCATCCCTCCCCCCCAGTCCCCATCCTAACTATGGAGACGGGGAAGCACTTTGTACTGGGTTTAAAGGTAAGCAAGGCAGTAAGACAAAGGGGTTGAGAAAGGAAGAGCACGATGGGGGTTGGAGCACTAGCACAGTGGGTAAGGCACTGGCCTGGCACTCAGCTGATTTGGGTGTGATCACCAGCATCCCATATGGTTCCCTGAGCCCCCAATAAATACACACTGAAAGAAAAATGTATGAGAGGATCGTCTCCTATCCTGGGTCCAGTCTCTTTCTAATTTCACCGGAACTATTTCTGTCCCATTCCTATATTGCTCTGATTCCATGTGAGAGGCACAGGCCATTAATTACAAAAACACTGCTGGGGTCGAAGATGTAGCATGATGCGAGAGTATTTCCCTTTTATGTGAGAGACCAAGGTTTCAATTCCTGGCACTGCAAACAAAGCAGAGCCACAGAAAAACCTTTGCAATAAAAGGGAAGATCCCCTGCACTGCGTACAGTCTCCTGAGCCCACCAGGAGTGATCCCTGAGCACAGACTGAAGCGTGAGCACATCCCAGTGTGGCCCCAAAACCAAAATAAATAGTTAATAATAGTCAACAATCAAGTCAACCTACATTCAAGAAGGTAACAAGCCACCCGTTTCCCCCTCAAATCTTGCCAGAAGAGAGCCCTGAGCTCAGATTAAAGCGTATACCCTGTGCAAAGCCAAGTATGACTCCAAAACAAAACCAAAACAAGCAAGAAAGAGGAAGGAACTGGTTGCCAGGCTGGTGGAGAGTCTAGGAATTACCAGAGGCTAAGCATAGCCAAATTAAAGCAAGCACGCACGCTCACGCGCACACGCGCGCGCACACACACACACACACACACACACACACAATATAAACATAACTGAAGGAAAGGGTAACAGAAAAATACTTAGAAGGTCTTGAGTGTATCTTCCACAAAGGGAAATAGAATAAACTTATGGTTAAGAGTCAATAACAGACCGAAGTAATTATACATCTGGTAGTGTGTTTGCCTCGAACGGAGCCGACCTGGGTTTGATCCGTAGCAGACCACATGGTCCTGAGCCCACCAGGGGTGATCCATGAGCGCAGTGCGAAGAGCACATCCAGATATGGCCCAAAACCCAAAATAAAGAGTCAATAACAAATAGCCAACCTACATTCAAGAAGATAACAAACCACCCGTTTCCTTCCCAAATCTTAAAAATTGGAAATACCATCACATACATAATTATCATCCTAACCATGTTTAACCGTACAGTTCAGCAGGTCAAGTACATTCACACGGTGCGCAACACACCTCCAGAATCTTTGTGCAAGGCTGAAACTGCACACCCATTACACAACTCCCCATTGGCAATTTTGTTTGTGTGTATATTCTTTTCACCCTCCACATCACATTTTTTAAAAGATCTATGAGCACCACCTATATAATGGTTAAAAATCAGATTTCCAGGCCTGGTCTGTCTCAGATTCTGAGGAGAAAGCCTAGGAATCCGTATTTTAACAAATTTCTCAGGTAACTCTTGGCAGCTACCTGGAAATTCTCGTTCTTTTAGCTTATGTATTATAACACATACTTAGGTCTTCCATTTAGGTATCTCTAAACTTCTGCCTTCATAGGAAAAGAAACATACCTGTTAATGAAGAAAACGTCATAACAGCAAAAATCCCTGAAAACAGCACAGAATGCTACCTCCAAAGAAAACTAATCAATTCACGTTCCCAGTCTGAAGGTAATTATCAAATTATAGGTCAGTTTCCCCCCATTCTCCAGGAGTGCAAGTCCTCCAATTCTCCTTCAAGTTCATCTGATCACTTAAGAAGTATCCTACTATTCTTAGCTTACTTTCCCAACTCTCCTTTAAGATGGCAGGGAAAAGATTTAACTACAGAGCTTGCAACTTTCATTTCTAAATTTGTTTTGGGTCACACTGGGCGATGCTCAGGGTTTAGTATTAGGGGTACTCCTATGGGGTTCAGGGGACCATATGGGGGTTGAAAATAGGTCAGCTGTGTACAAGGCAAATGCCTCACCCACTTGACTGCTGCCCTGGCCCACGAGCTTGCCACTTTTAAATAATGTTATCTACGTCATAGGGTAATAAATAGGGCTGACAACTCAAGCTTTCCCTAGCTGTTAACTAGAGTTGCTGAGTGTGTTACTGGCAGGGGCTAGAACTACTACTTCCAGGTATTTTGTCATAATACCTTTCTTTTGGGGGGAGGGCGTGGAGGATTGAACCACCCCTGGTTCTGCTCGGAGCTTACTCTGGAGGGTTCGGGGAACATAAGGTGTACTACGGATCCAGCCCAGGTCAGTCAAATACAAGGCAAGCGCCCTACCTACTGTATTCGGCAGGTGTGTGAATACACACACACACACACACACACACACACACACACACACGCACGCACGCATGTGCAATCTAGCCCCATTGTACCTAAATGCAACTCTTAGCAAAAAGAAAAATCCACACTAGCACAAAGGGGAGAAAATCTAAAAATGTGAAAGCATCCTACTGATGCTGACAGACTCAATTAAAACATCGAACAAAATTGCAGATATTCTTACTATTCCTATTACTTCTAATTCAAACTATGAAGTAAAAAAAAAAAATTAAGGTCTTTCTTAAAATGAATCCATTAAGATATACAAACTATATGTAACTATAAACCAGAAAGGTCAATTCCCACCAGTAATCTGGGCTATAAATAGTTTAGGATTAGAATTTACTTCAACCTTCTATCTCAAGTGAAAACTTACAACACCTAAGTCAGGGGATCTCACAGCTGCAGGATGGCTTTTGACATGCAGACTCCCTAACCCCCACCTCCAGAGACGGACTGTGGGAGTGGTGGGTGGCGAGCTGCATCTGAAAGTATTCCCAACACGCTGTTCTGGTGACAGAAGGTTGTTATGTTTAAAATCTCAAGTTTGAATAGGAACAAACAGTATGCTTTTCTATTTTTTCTTCTGAATATCAAAAATAGTTTCTGAAGGGATTAAAATTCCTGAATCCTATCTGACCTTAAGTACATATTATTATCGCTAATTTATTAAGAATAGTCGCCTGCGGGCTGGAGCAACAGCACAGCAGGTAGTTCATTTGCCTTGCACGCGGCTGACCCGGGTTCGATTCCTCTGCCCCGCTTGGAGAGCCCGGAAAGCTACCGAGAGTATCCCGCCCGCACGGCAAAGCCTGGCAAGCTCCCCGTGACATATTCGATATGCCAAATACAGTAACAACAAGTCTCACAATGGAGACGGTACTGGGCCCGCTCGAGCAAATCGATGAACAATGGGAGGACAGCGTGCTCAGCTATTTTATAGCTGTTTCTGGCACTCGGGCTGAAGAGACAGTCCAGGGGAGAGCAACTTGTCTTGCACACAGCTACCCTGGGTTCGATCCCTGGTACTGCATATAGTCCCCTGAGTCTGCTAGGAGTGATCCCTAAGTGCAGAGCCAGGAGTAGGCCCTGAACACCGCCAGACATGACCCGAATACAACCCAAAATAAAAGACACTCTGCTTCAGAACTGGTCTCTAATGCAAATTGATCCTGATCCTTGTCTATGTCTGTCTGTCTAGAGGTCAACAATATTTTTCTGAACTTGAAACAAAGGTGAAGTTTTCTTCATATGTAACTGGTCCAGTTAATTTTAACCATTAGCTCTTATTTTTTAAAGCACAGAATGAAAAAACAAAAATGACCATTTCTATAAATACTCCTATCTGGTGATAATAAAACCATCATTTAGAAAGCAGCAGGCATGCTGGTATTATGCTGTTAGCGGTCCATGTACTTCATATTTCTCTAATATGCTGCCGCTTCAGAGAGTGGCCATGCTCTGATCCTTTCACTAACGCCTCTGCTTAATAAAAGTGGCATAGAGTCTGGGCACTGGCTTTTAACTCCTGAATAGTTTAACTTTACTTTGGTCTAGCAGTCCAAACAAATGTGCAAGCTGTTCCCTGAACAAATCTTTGGCTCAAAAATGACCATACTTTTATTATTATTTTTTTGCTCTTTGGGTCAAACCCGGCGATGCACAGGGATTACTTCTGGCTCTGCACTCAGGAATTACTCTTGGCGGTGCTTGGGGAACCATATGAGATGTTGGGAATTGAACCCGGGTCGGCCGTGTGCAAGGCAAACGCCCTACCCACCGTGCTACTGCTCCAGGCCCATGACTGTACTTTCAAAAGGACCTATCTCAAAGGCATGCATTAATAAATCACAGAGGAGAACAACCTAGCAGGGAGTCCGTTTGGGGACCACAAAAAACTCTTCAAGATGTTCAACATCCCAAGATGTTCATGGGATGGTGGCAGAAGAATAGTGCTGTGGCATAATTTCAGGGATTTCTGGACGCACAACTGGCAAGTGAAAGCCTGTAAAAGCTGAAGACATTGCTTTACCACACCATTTCTCAATCCTGCTTGACCATAAAATCTTTTATCTTCAACATCACTATTTAATATTCTGAGTATGTGATTGGGCAAGGAATCTAACCTCTCCCTGAGCCTTTCTGTCTGCATAAACATATGTGAGTTGACAGGATTAATTCTATCTGTGAATGCTTTTATAACTGAGTTCAGGAACAGAACTTTCATTTTGTTCAAGCAAGGAGTTACCAACTAACCAACCAACCACCGCAAATGAAAAGGAACATAAAATACTACATATATTCCTTGCAAAGATTTTTTCCCCTTCTCAAAAGCACAAATGAATTGCAATCCCTCTCACTAGGCCGTGCAAAGGCACTGCCATCTGCAGGCCACAGAGCCAGAACGCCAGCAAGGGATGTACAATGAAGTTTCAAACCATCAGGCAGGCTCTTTTGCGTTACACTGCTCAAGCTTTTCCAGAGATTCTCGGCTTTTTGAGCACTGGTAGATGAGGCTCCATTTGCTGAAGTTCTGGAAAGGTCTGGAGTGAAATAAAAATTCTCATTTCTTCCGCACACAGGGCTTTTGCTTAGAAGTGGGAAGAAAATCACCTACAGAAATCCTGCATTATGCCTATATGGGACAGCAAAGAATATGGATTTCTTTTGAGTCTGGGAGCTAGGGAAGGGGTTGGCAAGAGGGGAGGCGAAGGACCCCCCCCCCAGCTGCCCGAGTGGATTATTCTGCCTTTTCTTTAAACTGTTCTCTCTCTCTCTCTCTCTCTCTCTCTCTCTCTCTCTCTCTCTCTCTCTCTCTCTCTCACACACACACACACACACACACACACACACAGAGCAGACTACAAGTAGAATAGATGGTTGACAAATCAGCCCGTCAGTGCCTCCTTTGGAAGTGTTCACAGGGATGGGATCTGGGGCGGGATGCATCTAGCCAACTTGCACTGTGCCTTGTCAGGTTTCTCCACGGATCCTACTTGTAAAAAGCACTGCTTGTTTTTTGGTTTGTTTTTTTTTAACCCTGTAAAGAGTGTTGGGGGGAGGGGGTAGGAAGTGTTTCCAAAATTACCTGGTGGGGGACAGATGACAGAAACAAAAGACAAAGAACCCAGAGGAAGGAAGAGACCATGCCCGGGGGTCAATTTTTTTCACACCGGCAAAACCCACAATGGTTTTTATGGGTTTGTTTTCACACCCCAGGCTGACTCATGAGGAAGACAACCTAGCGGTTAAAGCGCCACAGTTAAAGCCCCACGCAGTGAGCTCTGTGTGTGTGTGTGTGTGTGTGTGTGTGTGTGTGAGCGCGAATGTGAGTGCGTGCCCAGATCCCGGGTGCGACACCACCACCATGCGACCAGGGTGGCCGGGGGGCGGGCGGGCAGGTAGGTAGGTTAGGTGGCCCGGAGCGGACAGGCCACTTCCAGCCCGTTCGTCGCCGACGGTCCCCGGTCCCGGGGAGGGACCCGGTCCGTCCCCAGGCTGCGCTGGGATCTCTGGGACCAGAGACGCCCCTTGGGCGCGGCTGGCAGGGGGCGGCCCCGGGGTGGGGGGGACACACCCCACGCGTGTCGGCCCGCGCGTGGGCCGCGGAATAACTCCAGCAGGAAGCAGGACGCAGGGTTTCAGAGGCGTTTATTGGTTCGGAACGAGCATCGGCGAGTGACGGGCCTTGCAGCGTGCGGCCCGACCCGACGCTCCCGCCGTCAGCGGGCGGGGGAGGGGGGGTTGGTGCCTGGGGTCTGGGTGGTCGCGGCGCGGCCCCACCCACCCCGGCCAGGCCCGGGGTCCGCGTCCCTAACACGGGGGGGGGGGGGGACGGGACGGGAAGGGGGGCGGGGAATGGTGGTCCCGGGAGCAGGCGACGCCCCGAGGATGCCGCACAGCGAGCGGCGCGGCCCAGCTCGGCTCGGCCCGGCCCGGCCCGGCCCGGTCCGGCCCAACCCCCCACCCCCCCGAGCGCCGCCGAGGCCGAGCGCCAGGCGCGTTTTACGGTCCTTTCTTTTTTATTTGGTGGAATCAAAGAGAGAAATTGGCTCCGCGTGTTTCACATCCTCGCGGGGGGTGGGGGCGGGTGGAGGGGGTCCCGCGAGCCGAGCGCGCGTCCCCGATTCCGGTGCCCGGAGGAAGAGGAGGAAGAAGAGGAGGAGGAGGAGGAGGAGGAGGGGGCGCGCAGGGCAGGGCCGCGGCCCGGGGCGGGCAGCGCGGTGGCCGGCGACGAGACCAGGCCGCGCCCCGCCCCGGGCATGCGCAGCGCCCGTGCGCGCCCCCGGGAGCCGCCGAGGCCGCGCGTCGAGCGGAACCGCCGCCGCCGCCGCCGCCGCCGAGGCCCGGGCGCCCCCCCCCCCCCCGCCGCCGCCGCCGCCGCGGCCCCCGCAGCCCCCGGCCCCGGCGGGCGGCCCCCGCGTCCCGGCACTCACCGCTACCAGCGCGGCGGCCTCCCGGCCGATCCTTCGCCTCAGGCCCGCCGCCGCCGCCGCCGCCGCCGCCGCCGCAGCCCACCTGCCCGCCGCAGGACAAAGGCGCCACCAACCGACCGGCGCGGGCACGAGGCAATGGCGGCCGGGGCGGAGGGTGGGGGCAAGAGGGCGCGCACGCAGCGGCGGGCGCGGCACTGTCGCAAGGGGCGCGCGCGTTTACGGCCGCGCGGCGCGGCGCGGCGGCGCCCGTCTCCTTAGCGACGAGGGCCGGGGCGTGGCTCTCGGGCGGCGGTTAGGGACGCGCGGCGTTGCCTAGGGAACAGCGTCCTCGGGCGGCGGGCGGGGCTCGGGGCTGTTGGGTACCTTGGTTCCTCCTCGGCCCGCCGAGGGATGCTCTCGGGCGCCCGTCGTCGTCGTCGTCGTCGTCGTCGTCGTCGTAGTCGTAGTCTTACGCTCTTGGCTATAGCAACAGCGGTCCCTAAAATGCCTTTTTTTTTTAAAGTCTCGTGCACCGAATCCAAAGCAGCTCCAGGCAGGCGTCTGTGTGCTGGAGGTTAGATGCCCGTGTCCTAGAGCGCTAGCGAACATGTCTTATTTTTAACTAAGTAGCCAACACTGTTTAGCTAAATAAAGGCTCCTGGTGACAGTCACAGGTTCTGTCCGGAGCCAGAACAGGCTGGAGGGCGCTTTTCCCTTGTATGCAGACGACCCGGGTTCGATTCCTGGCACCCCCATCCATATGGTCTCCGCAAGAACCGTCGGGAGTGAACCCCGAGTGCAGAGCCAGAAGTAAGCCCTGAGCGTCCAACAACCAAAATAAAAATGAAAAGCGTCTATGCGCCTCAAAATGTCTAAGCTTTTTTCAAAAAGATGAACTTTCTAGACTCTTAGGCCATGAAGCATGTAAAATGAGATGTTTGTTCGGTGGTAGACCATTTGTTGTACGGAATGGAATATGTTCACAACGATAAGCACTCCACTATTCACAGTCCTCACAATATAAGTACAGAAACCAAACCAAAATGGTGTCCCTGGGAAGTCGGCCCGGGGAAAAGCCAGTCTCTCTGACAGCAAGCCATGTGCTCCCTCTCTCATTCATTCACTCACCAGACGTTTATCATACACCCACTTGTTATACACCCACTTAGGACTGTCGGTGAGAGTCTCCTGATAAAACCCAAACCCATCTCTATTATCTTGCAGATTTGTGTCTAACACTGAGATAAAATTGGTTGGATAATCACACTCCAGTGTGTGATCACCAACAAGTAATTACTACTTGAAGAGAGATGCAGGGATGCGCTCTATTGTCCGGCATTCCTCTCTGTAAATAGAGCAAATTGTGTCTGCTGCCATGACCTTCAAATGCTTACCGAATAGCACCTGAGAAATGAAAAATGGGTAGTGATTTCCCCTCTCTCCTGCCTCTGTTGATTGTTTCTGCAGGCAGCCTGGGGGGATATTCCCTTTGCTTGCTTAGTCTAGGAGGGAAATGTGGGGATTATGTAAACTCACTTGTTTTTTCAAGATCCAGAAAATTAAGAACATCTTTTTTTGAAAATTATTTTTAGTTTTTAATTTTTATTAGTGAAACAACATGAGGTACAGTTGTAGACTTACACATTTTTGTGCTTGGGTTTCAGTTATACAATGATCAAGTACCCATCCCTCCACCAGTGCCCATTTCCCACCACCACGGATCCCAGTATCCCTCCCACTCCCCATCCCCCCCATCCCACCCCGCCTCTGTGGCAGGGCATTCCCTTTTGTTCTCTCTCTCTCTCTCTTATTGGGTGTTGTGGTTTGCAAAAGAGGCAATGGGTGACAATCATGTTTGGTCTATAGTCTACTTTCAGCATGCTTCTCCCATCCTGGGAGGATCCTCCCAACACCCTTTATTTGGTGCTCCCTTCTCAATCTGAGCTCCCTTTTCCCCTAGCATGTGTGGCTGGCCTCCAAGCCATGGAGCAAAATTCCTGGTATTGATCTCTGCCACTCTTGGGTGTTAGTCTCCTATTTTGTTACTTTATGTTCCCCAGATGAATGCAATCTTTCTGTGTCTATCCCTCTCTTTCTGAGTCATTTTGCTTAACATGATACTTTCCATGTAGTACCACTTGTATGTAAATTTCATGACTTCATCTTTTCTAACAGCTACATAGTACTCCATTGTGTAAATGTACCAAAGTTTCTTTAACCAGTCATCTGTTCTCGGGCACTCAGGTTTTTTCCAGATATTGGCTATTGTAAAGAGTGCTGCAATGAACAAACAAGTGCAGATGTCACTTCGACTATACTTTTTTGCCTCTCTGGGATATATTCCCAGGAGTGGTATTGCTGGGTCAAATGGGAGCTCAATTTCTAATTTTTTGAGAATTGTCCATACTGTTTTCTAAAAGGGCTGAACCAGTCGGCATTCCCACCAGCAGTGAAGGAGGGTCCCTTTCTCTCCACATTCACGCCAGCATTTGTTCTTTTGGATGTGGGCCAGTCTCTGTGGTGTGAAATGATATCTCATTGTTGTTTTGATCTGCTTCTTCCTGATGATTAATGATGTAGAGCATTTTCTCATGTGCCTTTTAGTCATTCGGATTTCTTCTTTGAGAAAATTTCTGTTCATTTCGTCGCCCCATTTTTTGATGGGGTTGGATGTTTTCTTCTTGTGGAATTCAGTCAGTACTTGTATATCCTTGATATCAACCCCTTGTTGGATGTGTATTCGGTGAATATCCTTTCCCATTCTGTAGACTGTCTTTGTATTTTGGTCACTGTTTCTTTTGAGGTGCAGAAGCTTCTTAGTTTGAGATAGTCCCATTTGTCTATCTTTGTTTTCACTTGCTTGGTCAGTGGTGTGACATCTTTGAAGATACCATTAGCTTCAATATCATGGAGGGTTTTGCTAACTTTGTCTTCAATGAACTTTATGGATTCCGGTCTGATGTTGAGGTCTTTAATCCATTTTGATCTTACTTTTGTACATGGCGTTAGGCAGAGATCTGAGCCCACTTTTTTGCATGTAACCATCCAATTTTGCCAGCACAATTTGTTAAAGAGGCTTTCCCTGCTCCACTTCACTTTTCTTGCCCCCTTATTGAAGAAAATTAAGAACCTCTTGACAGATTCTCTTTCTTTCCTTGGTGACTCCTTTTTTGATGTCACACTATATATAGTTGTACCCTATTTTTTGTTGTTGTTGTTTGTTTGACTGAGTTGATGGAGTCTCTTAACTTTTGGTATTTAAAATTTAGTTCTTGTTGATTTTTGGTTAAACTCACAGGGACAGAGATTCCTAGACTCAACTTCCTCATGCTATTTTTAGCCACTCTGAAGTTTCACAAGAGATTATCTATTCTTCACAACAACATGTCTGGTAGAACTTTTATTTGTTTTGGGGCCACACTGGCGGTGCTCAGGGCTTTCAGTAGTACACAGAGTCTGGACTGGAGAGCAAATTGACAGCCTGGGACATGCCAGGTATGTGCTCTATTGCTAGAGCCATATTTCTAGGGCCCAGCTATATAAGTTTAAAAAATTCCTCAACATTTAAAAAAATATATTAAATAACATAAAAGGTAGAGGTAAAGGCCCTCCCGTTGATCGTCGATTTGCTCGAGCGGGCCCAGTAACGTCTCCATTGGAGACTTTGTTGTTACTGTGTAAATAATATATTAATAGGGGCCAAAGAGATAGTACAGCAGGTAAGGTGCTTGCCTTGCATGAAGCCCCACCGGGGTTTGATCCCTGGCATCCCATATGGTTCCCTGAGTACAGCAGAAGTGATTCTGAAGTGCAGAGTCAGTAGAAACCCCTGAGCACAACTGGGTGTGGCCCAAAAATATTATATATCTATCTCAGACTTTTCTATTCTCCACTGTGATTGAGCAAATGAAAATAGTTTGTCAATTTGCTTTCAGACATGAAATAAAAACAGCCAACATTACCTTCGCATCTCCTTCCCCTCCTTTCCCAGAGCTTATTGCTCTCCTGAAATACTTTCCCCATGTATAGAAAAGTGTATATATGAGAGGCTCATGAGACAGTAAAGCAGGTAAGGTGCTTGCCTTGCACGTGGCCGGCCTGGGTTCAATACCTTGCACCCCATATGGCCCATGAGCACATAACCAGCTGTAAGCCCCCAGAACATCTAGGTCTGACACCCCCAAACCAAAGCAAAACCAAAAAGATTGTATGTGTATATATATATGTATGCACACATATGTATAGACATACAAGAATAAACCCATGTGCCTATATTTTATGTATTCATTCACAAATTGATTTTTTAAAATTGTAATGGACTTTAAAGAGTTTACTTGATTGAAATGTATAACTAGAAGCTGGAGCAATAGCATAGCAGGTAGGGTACTGGCTTTGCACATGGCCAGCTTGGGTTTAATCCTGGAACCACATATTACGTATTCCCGAGTTCCTCTAGGAATGATCCTACTCCAGGAGTTAGCCCTGAGCACTGCTGGTGTGACCCCAAACCAGGCAAACAAAAAGTGTATCACTAGTTAGTGGTTCTTAAAGCATGGTTCCTGGACCAGTGGCATTAGCAACATTAAAACCTATTGAATGAGAAATTCTAGGGGTCGGGGCCAGAGCTGGAGAGATAGTACAGCAGGTAAAAGCTTGCCTTGTGTGTGGCCAACCCTGATTCGAATCCCTGGCACCACATATGGTCCCCAGAGCATTACCAGGAGTAATCCCTGAGCGCAGAGCCATGGGTAAGCTTTGAGCACAGTTGGGTGTCGCCCAAATACCAAAAAAGAGGAAGGAAGGAAGGAAGGAAGGAAGGAAGGAAGGAAGGAAGGAAGGAAGGAGGAAGGGAGGGAGGGAGGAAAGAAGGGAGGGAGGAAGGAAGGAAGGAAGGAAGGAAGGAGGAAGGGAGGGAGGGAGGGAGGAAAGAAGGAAGGAAGGAAGGAAGGAAGGAAGGAAGGAAGGAAGGAAGGAAGGAAGAAAGGAGGAAGGGAGGGAGGGAGGAAAGAAGGGAGGGAGGAAGGAAGGAAGGAAGGAAGGAAGGAGGAAGGGAGGGAGGGAGGGAGGAAGGAAGGAAGGAAGGAAGGAAGGACTCTAGTACTTGAGAATATGGCTAGAATGTGAGTCGTAGAACACTTCTTTTCCTCATGACGGGCTCTGGGTTTGACTCCTGACATGGCCAAAAAGAAAAGGTAGGGCCTAGGAACATGTTTATGTCCCTTTTGTTCATTGTAGGAGTCACATTTGGTGGTTCAGGGTAGCTCCAGGACCACACCTGGCTGCCACGGGACGGGTATTAGAGGACAGAATTGAACCCAGGGCCTTGCATGTGTCAGAGAGACGCTCTACCCCTTGAGCCATCTTCCTGGCCCGGGGACACAGCAGTTTTTCCTTTGCCGTGGCCACCCGGTCGTACGGATGCACCCTAAAGTTCACGAGCAACAGCTGTCTCGTATTAATTTTCTGTGTAATATTTACGCAGTGAATCAGTTGGCTTATGGTCTGTGCGAAGGAACATGGGAGTTTGTTTTCTTTTCTAAAGGGCATCAAACAGCTCTCGCGTGCGCTTTAAGAGTTCTCCAGGCTGGGGCTGGAGAGGTAGCACAGTGGGGAGGGGGCTTGCCTTGTGCGCAGCCGAGCCAGGTTTGGCCCCCAGCACCCTGGATGGTCCCCTGAGCCCCACCAAGAGTCACCCCAGAGCACAGAGGCAGGAGTAAACCCTATGGGCTGCGGAAATAGCACATCCTTTGCATGTGAGGGTCAGGAGTCAACCCCCAGATGGAGTTTACACCTTTCTTTTTTCTTTCTTTTTTTTCTTTTTTTTTCTTTTTGGGTCACACCTGGCGATGCACAGGGGTTGCTCCTGGCTCTGCACTCAGGAGTTATTCCTGGTGGTGCTCAGGGGACCATATGGGATGCTGGGAATTGAACCCGGGTCGGCCGCATGCAAGGCAAACGCCTTACCGGCTGTGCTATCTCTCCAGCCCCTATTTTTTTTTTTTTTTTTTTTTTTTTTGCTTTTTGGGTCACACCTGGCTCATGCACTCGGGAATTACTCCTGGCATTGCTTGGGGGACTATATGGGATGCTGGGAATCAAACCCGGATCAGCTGCATGCAAGGCAAAAGCCCTACCTGCTGTGCTATTACTCCAGTCCCGCCTCTGTCTTTTTTTGACAATATCTTTGTGGTACCTCATCTACAGGCGTGAATTATTTTTTTGTGTTTACATTTTTTAATTAATTATTTATTTTTTATTATTTATTTTTTGTTGGGCTGGAGCGATAGCTCAGCAGGTAGGGCGTTTGCCTTGCATGCGGCTGACCCGGGTTTGATTCCTCCTTAGCTTGAGCCTGGCAAGCTACCGAGAGTCGGCAGAGCCTGGCTTACTTGGTATGCCAAAAACAGTAACAACAAGTCTCACAATGGAGACATTACTGGTGCTCGCTTGAGCAAACTGATGAACAACTGGAGGACAGTGCTGCTAGTTTTTGTTAACTTAGTATCTTCCACTGAGTTAATGCGCCAGCACCTCACAACCTTGACAGTTTGAATAGGGATGGGGCAATGCTCACAGCTAACTCCTGCCTCAGCACTTAAGGATTGTGCCTCTCAGGTCTTGGGGGACCATCTGGGCTGCTGAGGATCGAACCGAGATGACCACATACAAGGCAGGCTGTACTGTCTCTCTGACCCCAACAGGCCAATATTCTCCCAAGCAGAAGAATGTTTCCTTTGTTTTCCCTGGTGAGTGTCCAGTTCTGAGTTACATGTTATTTGTACTTTTAATGTTGCTTTAAGTCACTTTTAATCTGAAACAGTTCTGCAGTCTTTGTCCTCTGTGGCTTTGAAATTGTTTTTGTTGTTACCAGGGGCTGGGGGTGGGGAGGGCTGGAGGAATGAGTAGTTAGTGTGTTTTATTTCTGTTTTGTGTTTGGAGGACGTACAGGGCCTCAAGCAACCCCTCTGCCACTGAATTGACTCCCTAGCCCCTTATAACCTTGATTTTCTTTTGGGGAGGAGGTATATCCACTGGTGCTCAGGGGTCACTCCTGGAGGCTCAAGGGAACCACAGGAGGTGATGGGGATTGAACGTGGGTCAGCTGTATACAAGGTAAGCACCTTAAACTGGCCCAACCTTGACATTTTTGAGGAAGGTCCTTTGAGACGGTTGGCTGATGTTTCTTCACTGTTTGATTCACATGATAGTTTCAGCAGAAGTGATGCTGTGTCCTTTCCAGGGGAATTTCCTTTTAACTAGAATTCCTTGTAATAGCATATAGCACAGCGGTAGGGCGTTTGCCTTGCATGCAGCCAGCCTCGCTGAGCTGGGTTTGATTCCTCTGCCCCTCTTGGAGAGCCTGGCAAGCTACCAAAAGTATTCAATATGCCAACACAGTAATAAGAAGTCTCACAATGGAGACGTTACTGGGCCTGCTCGAGCAAATCGATGAACAACAGGAGGACAGCATATGCATAAAAACATTTTTCCAGGGCTGGAGAGAGAGCACAGTGGGTAGGGCATTTGCCTTGCACCCAGCCAACCAGGTTTGATTCACTGGCATCCCATATGGTCCCTGAGCACCGCCAGGAACAATTCTTGAGTGCAGAGCCAGGAGTGACCCCTGAGAATCATCAGGTGTGGCCTAGAAAACAAACACAAAATTGGGGCTGGAGCAAGATAGCACAGCGGGTAGGGCGTTTGCCTTGCACGCGGGCGGCCCGGGTTCAATTCCCAGCATCCCATAGGGACCCCTGAGCACCACTAGGAGTAATTCCTGAGTGCAGAGCCAGGAGTATCTCCTGTGCATCGCTGGGTGTGACCTAAAAAGCAAAAAAAGAAAAAAGAAAACAAACAAAAATTATTTGTCCAAGGAAGGGATTAATGTCTCTAATTTCTAATTGCCAAAGAACTCGCTGCATGACTCCAGCTAAGAAATCCATCATGACCCCGTGCTTGTCTAGGGCCATCTGGGAGCGAGACAGAGAGTGGAGCAGTGGAGCTCAGCTCCGCAGGCTTCTTCTCCCCCTCTGCCCCACGCCCCCAGGACCTGCCAATGCATCATGCAGACAGACCTCTGATGGGCTGCCCTTCTTGGAGCAAACGTATTAGGGGAGCTGGAGTGATAGTACAGCAGGAAGGGCACTTGACTTGCACTTGGCTGACCTGGGTTCGATCTCTCCAGCATCCCATAGGATACTTCCAGCACCACCACGAGTGATTGCTGAATGCAGAGCCAGAAGTCACCCCTGAGCACAGCCAGCATGATCCCCCCAAACAAATGTATTAGGGGGAGTTAATGTACCATTTGGGCTGGAGCGATAGCACAGCGGGTAGGGCATTTGCCTTGCACGCAGCCAACCTGGCCGACCCGAGTTCGATTCCTCCACCCCTCTCAGAGAGCCTGGCAAGCTACTGAGAGTATCTTGCCTGCACGGCAAAGCCTGGCGAGCTCCTCATGACGTATTCGATATGCCAGACACAGTAACAAGTCTCACAATGTTACTGGGACCGCTCAAACAAATCGATGGACAACGGGAGGACAGTTGACAGTGAATGTACCATTTGCAAAGTCTTGTTTGTTTTGTTAGATTTGGGGTCATTTGTGGTGGTGCTTGAGGGCTCACCCCAGCTCTGTGCTCAGCTCTTGTCAGTGCTATGGTGGTTATGGGGTGCCAGGAATCAAACCCCGCTCTTCTGCAGGCAAAGCATGCCCTCAGCACCGACCGTGAGCCTTCTCACTGGCCTTGGTGGATGGGAATATGGGTATAAGAATCAGATTTTCCTACACACACAGACACACAGACACACACACACACACACACACAGACTTCCTGTTCCTTCCCCCTTGTGGTAATGGATTACACACTTTCATTTCTGTGTGCACACTCACTTTGTTAATATGTCAACATGTGGAATGGTGCCAGCGATTGAATTGAGGGCCCAAACCTGCAAGGCCAGTCTGCTCCCTCTCTCTCCTTCCTTCTTCCCCCTTTCCCCTTCCTTTATTTGTCTTTTTTTTTGGGGGGGGGTACATCCAGCTGTGCTCAGGGATTTCTCTTGGCTCCGCACCCAAGAAATCACTCCAGATGGTGCCAGGGGGCCATGTGGGAGTTTGGGGATTGAAGTCAGATCATCCATCCACATGTACAAGGTAAATGCCCTAGCTTCGATAGCACAGCGGTAGGGCGTTTGCCTTGCACGCAGCCAACATGGCCGACCTGAGTTCGATTCCTCCACCCCTCTCGGAGGCCCGGCAAGCTACTGAGAGTATCTCGCCCGCATGGCAAAGCCTGGCAAGCTCCCCGTGACGTATTCGATATGCCAGACACAGTAACAACAAAGTCTCCAATGGAGACGTTACTGGGCCCGCTCGAGCAAATTGACGAACAACGGGAGGGCCTTTACCTTTACCTTTACCTTGATAGTGAAATGCTATCACTCTGGCCCATTTCTTCCTTCCTTCCTTCCTTCCTTCCTTCCTTCCTTCCTTCCTCCTTCCTTCCTTCCTTCCTTCCTTCCTTCCTTCCTTCTTTCCTTCCTTCCTCTTTCCTTCCTCCTTCCTTCCTTCCTTCCTCCCTCCCTCCCTTTATTCCTTTCTTTTTTCCCTCCCTCCTTCCTCCTTCCTTTCCTCCTTCCTTCCTTCTTTCTTTTCTTCCTCCCTCCCTCCTTTCTTTTACTCTTTCCTTTTATTTGAGGGGAAAGGGTGTTAAAAAGTTGACAGTTCTCAGGGCTTATTCCCGACTCTGTGCTCAGAGCTCACTCCTGATGCCCCTCCAGGGACTCTGCGTGGTGTTGGGGACCCACACCGGGTCACATTCCTACAAGTCGAGTCCCTTGACCCCTGTACCATCTCTCCGGCCCTTTGTTCTTTCCTGAGACTCTCCAAGCATTGCCCTGGCAGCCTGAGGGTTCCTCCCAGAGCTAATAAGCATGGCTGTGTGGGTCGAACAGCTCAGTACTCAGTCCCAAGAATATATTGTTGCTTACACTGGTGGGGCAGAGGCTTGCTAGGGCCACAGCTGGCAGTACTGGTGGTTTATACAGTGCCTGATATCAAACACAGAGTCTAGTGCCAGCTTGGTCTGTGCCCCGGCTAATGGCAGGTTTGCCTCTGAGCTATCCCGGATGCCTTGGGTAACTGTTCATTAAACCAAAGAAAAATAACTTGGGGCTGGAGAGGTACTGTGGGCAGGGCACTTGAGGCTCCCCCGGGCTTGATCCCTATAGGGTCTCCTGAGCCCTGCTGGGGGAGCACTGAACCAGGAGTAGGCTCTGCCCCTCCAGCTGGGATGGATGGATTCTGCCACTATGACGGTCTGAGGATGAGGCTGTGGAGCCGCTCGGGCCCTGCAGACCACCCCAGTGATGCCGAGGGGCTCCAGAATGGTACTCAGGGGACCCCATCATGCCACAGAGCAGAGCAGGGTCAGCCACGTGCAAGGCCTGTGCCTGACTCCTGTCACCTCTCAGCTGCCCGTCGCATACTCTTGGAGACTGGGTATTTATTTCCATCTCAAAATTACTTTCCCAACATCACTTCATGTAACGAGAGAGGAGGCAAAAGTCTTGTGTTTCACCCGGGGAGGCAGGGTGCGAGGCGTAGCGCAGAGCAGGGGCGCTGACCCGCGCCTCACGAAGCTGGATGGGGAAAGCCTCCATCCTCAGTTTCCTGGACCCCAAATGGGGCGTTTCCCCCCTCCACCCCCAGATATGAACGTGGGTATCGAGAGTGGTAACAGCCTGCTCAGCCCACTCCAGAACCCCCCGCAGAGGCTTCGATTCACACGACAGTCTTTGCAGATGTCTGGAATTACTGTTTGCACTCATCATGCCTTGGAAATTATGGAAATTTGAGACTTGCCGCTAGATCTTCTTATTTAATCCATTAATAAAGACACCATACAGTGCGGGAGTGCACATTTGTCTTTTTAATATTTCGATGACGGCATCTCAAGATAATTGGTTTTCTTTGTAACGGAGTCTATCATATTTTAAGCATTTACAAACATTTCTTTTCTGAGAAGGGCCCAGAGGGTTCTCCAGATGGTCAGAGGAGCCAACAACACACACACACACACACACACACACACACACACACACGCGCACACGCGTACACACAGAGAATGGAAGAATCGCGCGTTAAAGAATACTCAGGAGCTGGAGTGATAGTACAGCAGGTAGGGTCCTTGCCTTGCATGTATCAGGCCTGGGTTTGACCCCCGGCACCTCATCTGGTCTCCCGAGCACGACCAGGAGTAATTCGGTGCAGAGCCAGGAGTAGCCCCTGAGCATTGCTGGGTGTGTGTCCCAAACAAAAACTAAACAAAATAAAGAACATAGTCAAGGGCTGGAGAGACAGGACAGTGGGTAGGGCACTTGCCTTGCACACGGATGATCCTGGTTTGATCCCCAACACCCCCTGTATTCTCCCGATCTCTGACAGGAGTAATCTCTGAGCACAGAGCCAAGAATAAGCCCAAGAGTAAGCCCTGAACACAGTGAGATGTGACCAAAAGAAAGAGAAAATTAAGAGTGTAGTCAGCTACTGGTAAGGTGCTTTTCTAAGGAGCACTGGGGGGTGAGCACATTCTGAACCAGTCTCAGACAGTCACTGTTGAGGTGAGGACTTTGTATATTTATTTAGTCCTCTCAACACGCTAGGAGATAGGTATTATTCATACCCCATTTTATAGATGTGAAAATTGAGGCTCAGAGGGGTGGTTAAATTTACCATGGTCACAGAGCGGTATACTAGTGGTGGAGTTAGCACTTTTTGTTATTGCTTGTTTTTTTGGGGGGTGGGGTGGGCTCACTTCCCACTCCTGGCAGTGCTCAGAGCTTACTTGGCTTTGTGCTCAGGAATCACTTCTGACGGGGCTTGGGGGACTGTATGGGGTGTTAGGGATCAAATCTGGGCCAACAGCATCATATCCTGTCCACTGTACTGTCTCTCTCTGGAGTTCGCACTTTTACTTTTTTTCCTTTGGGGTGTGGGGGTAGGGAGGCCACCTCCAGCATTGCTCAGGGCTTACTCCTGGCTCTGCACTCCTGAGTGCAGCCTGGGACCATGTGGGATGCTGGGGATCGAACCCCGGTCCGCCGTGTGCAAGGCCAGCACCCTCCCCTCTGTACTATCACTCCAGCCCGTGAAGTTAGCACTTTTTTTTTTTTGCTTTTTTTGGGTCACACCCGGCGATGCTCAGGGGTTCCTCCTGGCTCTGCACTCAGGAGTTACTCCTGGCGGTGCTCAGGGGACCATATGGGATGCTGGGAATCGAACCCAGGTTGGCCGCGTGCAAGGCAAGCGCCCTACCTGCTGTGCTATCTCTCCAGCCCCCGAAGTTAGCACTTTTAATGTGTGTCTTGCTTCCAGATAAAGCCCCTTCGCCTCTCCACCACCCTGCAATTAGGATCCCATGCTTTGTCCTCGTATGGATGCGGAGACTGAGATTTAGAAAGATTATAGTTATTTTCCCGCCCTTCGTTTCAGTGACATAGTCAGGATTCAAACCCATATCTGTCAGGCCCCCAGGTGACCTGCAGAGTTAATTAAAGGTTCTATGGTAGGTGATTTATGTGGAGTAGGGCGAAGAGAGAGGCAGCGTTGAGAAAGGCGTCTACCGTGAATCTCTCGACCCACCTCAGTCACCGGGGAACTGCCAGGGAACTGTCTGCTCTGAGCATCAGCACAGTGCCCAAATGACGGCTCACCAGCCAGGGCTCATTCATCTGCACCTCAGTTCCACTTGCTCTCCTCGGCATAGGAAATGATCCCTGCCACCCCTGCTTCTCAGGGAGCTGGAGAACCAGACTTGGAGCCATAGTACAGTGGATAGGGCACTTACCTTGCATGGCTCCCTGCTTACCCCCGACCAGCCTGCCAGGAGTGACCCCTGAGCACAGAGGCAGGAGTAAGCCCTGAGCGCCGCTGTGTGTGGCCCAAATAGCAGAAACAAAAACCAGAACTCAGGATGGAGTCAGGAGTTCATTGCAGGCCGGGTGTCTTTCTTCCCGGGAGTGCAGTCCTGCTCTGGGCCTTGGAATCTGCACCACAGAGATTTCCCGGGTTCCTTGGACGGGCCCCTTATTTCAAAGGCCTCCATGCCTTGGGCTGACTTAGACCCCAGCCTGGGCTTTTCCCAGTCCAGGTGAGCAGGGCCCATGTCTGTCTGTCCAGGCTCCTCTTCTGTGGAATGGACATATATCTCATATAGAGAATTAGATGGTTTACTCAAGTACTTTCTCGTAACAGCCAAAGTGGCATCATAGTCAAAGCAGGATCAGTCATTACTATAAGAAAAACAGTATTAAAACAGAGTCTTGAATGGGGCTGGAGCGATAGCACAGCGGGTAGGGCGTTTGCCTTGCACGCAGCCAACATGACCGACACAGGTTCGATTCCCAGCACCCCATATGGTCCCCTGAGCACCGCCAGGAGCAATTCCTGAGTGCATGAGCCAGGAGTAACCCCTGAGCATCGCTGGGTGTGACCCAAAAAGCAAAAACAAAAAACAAAAAACAAAAAAAAAAAACAGTCTTGAAGAGTGCAGGGAGCTCATCTGAGGCTGAGTGGGAACCTGGGTGCTCTCTGTCTCACTGTGTGTGTGTGTGTGTGTGTGTGTGTGTGTGTATGTGCGTGCACCCACCACATCGGAGGCAACCTACCCTGGGCTGGGATCCTTCTAGACTCACAGGTGGGATTGCAAGCCGAGTCGGGGCAACACAGTAGGACTTGCTGTGAGGGTAGAATCATCCTCCGTCCACCCAATACTGTAGCTGTAGCGACAGGATCCCACTAAAAATTTGGAAGGAAGTTCATGCAGCCAAGAAGTGGATATTCTGGTTTTTGTTTGTCACTCTTTTCCCTTGGGGTGTGGGCCCACCCAGCGGTGCTCAGGGGATACTCCTATCTCTGCACACAGGAATCGCTCCTGGCTGTGCTACGGGGGAGAACCCTCTAGAATGCCAGGAATGGCACCCTGGTTGACGGCGTGCCAGGCAAGCGCCCTATCCTCTTGTACTATCTCTCTGGCCCCTGTTATTTACTCTTTTTTTTTTAAAATTTTTATTTATTTATTTATTTTTGCTTTTTGGGTCACACCCGGCAATGCACAGGGGTTACTCCTGGCTCGTGCACTCAGGAATTACCCCTGGCGGTGCCCGGGGGACCAAATGGGATGCTGGGAGTCGAACCCAGGTCGGCTGCATGCAAGGCAAATACCCTACCCGCTGTGCTATTACTCCAGCTCCCTCTCTTCTTTTTTTTTTTTAAATAAATCTTTATTTCCTCAACCTGTGACCATATTTCATTTGATTGGCTCTTTTTTTGGGGGGGGGGGGTCACACCCAGCATTGCACAGGGATTAGTCCTGGCTCATGCACTCAGAAATTACCCCTGGTGATGTTCAGGAGACCACATGGGATGCTGGGAATCGAACCCGGGTCGGCTGCATGCAAGGCAAACACCCTACCTGCTGTGCTATTGCTCCAGCTCCCCTGTTATTTATTCTTAATAGTTTAAACCGAGGGCTGGAGCAATAGCACAGAGGGTAGGGCTTTTGCCTTGTAAGCGGCCAACATGGACGAGCCGAGTTCGATTCCTCCGCCCCTCTCGGAGAGCCCAGCAAGCTACCGAGAGTATCTCGCCGGCACGGCAAAGCCTGGCAAGATCCCCGTGTCGTATTCGATATGCCAAACACAGTAACAACAAAGTCTCACGATGGAGACGTTACTGGGCCCGCTCGAGCAAATCGATGAACAACGGGAGGACAGTGACAATTTAAACCGTTACACACAGCCAGTGCTTCCCACATTCAGACAGCTCAGGTCCAGAGAGGAGGTGGGACAGTGAAGGAAAGACGCTCCCAGGGCCCCTGTCCTCTCCCCTAACCCCTCTTTGCTCCTGGCTCCTCTCCAAGAGCTCAGCACTCCCTGTGGTTCTGTAGAAGGACAGGGCCTGTGACAAGCCCTGCATTTCCATGCACCCAACCAGGTAAAACCACCCCCTTCGTGATGCCCGACTGAAAGACAAGCAAGCATTCCCGCTATAAATAAAGCTGAATAGAGATCCCTTACCAGATAGCTCTCATTGTTCTCTATCCCCTTCTAAGGCTTCACGTTCATGCTGAGATAATTTCCAGCTTCTCAGATCCTCAATGCTTATAAAACACCCCATTGCCTCATTTTCATTTCATTAGATTCACAGGTCACAGGACAACTTTCATCCTTCCCAAGGTCCTCATTCATGGTTTCAGAATAACGACTCTCTCTCTTACAGCCCAACGTGGAACTTCCTACCTGTCTGTTCTTTTATCTTCTGCTTCCTATTTTTAACTCACTGTCTAAACAATAGCCATTAATGGAGTTTTCCCGAATGCAGTGTGTATTTCAGATTCTCAAAGCTGCTCTTTACCTCTCTGTAGCCCCACAGCAAAAGCAGTTCAAAGTGTTATTTCTCAGGGCTGGAGCGATAGCACAGCAGGTAGGGCGTTTGCCTTGCACACGGCTGACCCGGGTTCGATCCCCAGCATCCCATAGGGTCCCCTGAGCACCACCAGGAGTAATTCCTGAGTGCAGAGCCAGGAGTAACACCTGTGTATCACCGGGTGTAACCCAAAAAAGCAAAAAAAAAAGTGTTATTTCTTTCCAAACCATCTAATTCTGATGCATGGAAAGGGCTGATGGAAAGAGTTGCGTCTCTACGCATATGCTCACTCCAGGCTAGTTTTTGTGGTACTGTGGTGAACAGGGAGCCAGGACCCTTGTTATGTGGATTAGGAAAAGTGTTTTCTGAGCCCGAAACCAGCCCCAAAGCAGGAAAAAAGGCCTCTGAGACACAAGACCCACCTTGGAGGAATTTGAAGTCTTTGTGTTGCAGAATTCCATGTGCAGCAGCTGCATCCCTGGGAAGAGGGCCACCAGATCTCAGGGACAAAGGCTGAGATAAGAACTCAAGATGCGGGCCAGAGGGCCTGCACAGTGGACAAGGCTGTTGCCTTGCTCTGATTGTCCTGGCTTCAATGTCCTGGGCCTAGGTCACCCAGACCCCACCAGGAGTGATCCTTGAGCAAAGAGTAAGCACAAAACACCCAGCAATGCTCAGGGGTTACTCCTGCCTCTGCACTCAGCCATCACTCCTGGTCTTGCTTGGAGGACCATATGGGATGCTGGGGATCAAACCCAGGTCAGCTGCTTACAAGGCAAACGCCCTATCCACTGTACTATCGCTCCAGCCCCAGGGGTCACTTTTGGCTCTGCACTCAGAATCACTCTTGGCAGGGCTTGGGGGAATCCAGGGATCTAATCTAGGCTGACCGTGTACAAGGCAAGTGCCCTCCTGACTGTACTATTTCTCCAGCACCATGACACCTCTCTTCTCCCCATTCCACAGAAGTCACCTATAATATAACCAAGGATTAATGACTGATGTTAATCTTTTTTTTGGGGGGATAGGGTGGCTTGGATCATAGCTGCCTGTGATTCTCAGGGCTACTCCTGGCTCTGTGCAGTGCCAGAGATCAAATCAGGTTAACTGCATACGAGGCAAGTACCTTAGTCCAACTCAGGCAGCTTGATTTTTCTTTTCAGGGGTTGGGGGTTTGGCCAAACCTATCAATGCTCAGGGCATATTCTCGGCTCTGTGCTCTCTGGATCTTTGGTGGTGCTCAGGGGACCACACAGGGTGCTGTGCTATGTCTTTGTCTCCCCAGACAGTAGAACACCCACCTCTGAGTTATATCCCATAGGGGACTAGTAATTTTAGACTTGTGGGATTTGGGCCTTTGGGTGTTTTATTTGGGGGTTATAACATTCAGGTAATGACATTTGCAACTGTGTCTTTTGGGATTCCTGTTGGAACTTGGATTGCGCTTAAATGTTCTTTTTCTTGTTTGATTTTTGGGGGGCACTCCCGGTGGAGCTCAGGGGTTATTCCTGGGCCCGCTTAATGTTCTATAGCAGGAAACTAATGAATAGTGCCATATAGGGAATTTCCTGTTGCCAACCTGAACCCAGGATGGTTAGTCTTTAAAGCAGGTATGTGGGTGGCACCAGCAGGTACAATTGGGCAGCTAAGCTGATCTTCAACAAGCATGACAGATTAAAGAGTTAACTTCCAGGTGATCTAGAAGCTTCTCAGTAGGGTTGGTGCTTGGTCTAGTTTGACTCTAACCACAACACGACACACAGTAGGTGTTCAGTGGATATTTTCATTTTTCTATTAACCACAGCGCATGACACACAGTAGGAGTTCAGTGAAATATTTTCATTATTTATTTTTTAATATTGTTTTGGGGCCATAATGGCAGTACTCAGGGGGTTCCTCCTGGCTCTACAGAGGAATCACTCATGGCTTGCTCGGGGGACCATATGGGATACTGAGGATTAAAACTTGGTCAGTTGTGTGCAAGGCAAGTGCCCTACCTGTTGGAATATCTCTCCTGTTCCTCTATGAATATTTTTTAAATGAATTCATAAATGAATGAACTTGATGAGAATTCGGGGGAAATAAGCAATGGAAACAAGTATGTATGTATGTATATGTGGTTAGCTAATAGAAGAGGAAGTGCAAATGGTTGGTGAACGTTAATGGGATGTTCTATTTCACTAAAAATTGGGAAAATATAAATTAAACAGCAGTGAGTCATGTCTCCATGCATCGAATTAAAAAATAAGTGATATATCTAGCCATGAAAAGAAAACAAGAAAGATCCATTAATACATGCAGATTTTCCAAGTTTTTTTGGGAAAGGATCTTGAAGATTGCGGTTACCTTATGCTTATCTACAAATTCCACTTCTAGAAACTTCTTTTCTAGATGTAAATAGAAAATATTTATTTTCTGGGGCTGGAGAGACAGTCCAGGAAGTTGGGCACTTGCTTTGCTCTTCGCAGACCTGAGTTTGATCCCCAGCACCCTATATGGTTCTTGGAGCCCTGCCAGGAGAGGTCCCGAGTGCAGACCCAGGAGTAAGCTCTGAGCACTGCTGGGTGTGCCTCCCTCCCCAAACAACAAAAACAAAAGGAAAAATACCTGAATGTATGTATACATACATATATTTTGTGAAAACACACTTTGCAGTGGTAGAACTTGGATGCAGCCTGAAGCCTGAATAGAGTGGTCATGCCAAGTGTAGAATTTTGCACTATTACTAAAAATTGGGATGGAGCAATAGCACAGCGGTAGGGCGTTTGCCTTGCACGCAGCCGACATGGCCAACCAGAGTTCGATTCCTCTGCCCCTCTTGGAGAGCCTGGCAAGCTACTGAGAGTATCTCGCCCGCACGGCAAAGCCTGGCAAGCTCCCTGTGATGTATTCGATGAGCCAAACACAGTAACAAGTCTTACAATGTTACTGGGCCCACTTGAGCAAAATCGATGAACAGGGATAGTGACAGTGATAGTGACCACAATGACTGGGCTGGAGTGATAACACAGCGGGTAGAGCGTTTGCCTTGTACGCGGATAACCCGGGCCGACCCCGGTTCAATACCTCCACCGCTCTCGGAGAGCCAGGCAAGCTATTGAGAGTACTGCACCCGCAGGGCAAAGCCTGGCAAGCTCCCTGTGGTGTGTTCAATATGCCAAACACAGTAACAAGAAGTCTCACAGTGGAGATATTACTGGGCCCGCTCGAGCAAATCGATGAACAACGGGAGGACTGTGCTACAGTGCTACTAAAAATTACCATGTCAAGGCCAGGGAAATGACTTAAAGGGTGCCACGAAACAAAAATTGTTGTATCAGATCTGTGCCTAAAACCTACAATGGTATCTATAATAGATTATTGAGAAAAGTGCTGAACATTTACAGGTATTTATGAGTTGAACAAACATCCTTAAATTTGTAGGAGGAGTCTTACCCATTTGTTATGAGGAAAGAGAGATGTGAGGACTATAATAATATATATGGCATACCTAAAACAGGACATGAATAGTATTCCTGGGGGAAAAAATCTGAAAGTGTATAGGATATACTTTGGGATGAGAATATTAGGTGATAATACACTGATTTGATTTTGTGATAGAACCATGAATAATATTTGATCTTAAAACACATTCCAAGGCTGGAGAGATAGTACAGTGGGTAGGGCTCTTGCCTCACATGCAGCCCACCCAGGTTGGATCCCTGGCATCCCATATGGTCCCCCGAGCACCTCCAGGAGTCATTCCTGAATGCAGAGCCAGGAGTAACCCCTGCATATTGTCAGGTGCAGCCCCAAAACCAAAGAAAATAAAAGTAAAATAAAATAAAATGTACTCCACGTATGTGTATATACACCTGAGTGTATCCTCATGGTAGCAGCTGTCTTCCCCAGAAGGTTTGATGGGGGAGGGAGAGAGGGAGAGAGAGAGACAGAGACAGAGACAAAGACACAGAGAGAGACACAGAGAGAGAGAGATCCTTCCCAATAATATCCCGTTATATCATTTAAGGTCACCATCTTGTTAGGACAAGAAGAACCAGTAGAGCAGGTGCTACTTTAGAAAACAGCAGTGGGGAAGGTGACTTGGTAGTGGAGAAATTTATTTTATTTATTTTAAAACTTTAGTTATTTGAGTTTTGTTTGGGCTCCACCTGGTGGTGCTCAGGGCTTACTCCTGGCTCTGAGCTCGGGAATCGCTCCTGGTGGGGCTCCAGGGGTCCCTGTGGGGCTCCAGGGACCAAACGCAGGTGTCAAGACAAGCACCCAGCGATTGTGTTCTCTCTCCTGCCCAGAGGAATTCGCTTTAGATAAGCTGAGCAGCTTTGCCGACTTTAATTTGCTCAGAAACCGGAAGTGGTAAAGGAGAAGTAGCAGATTAGGGAGAATTTCTTAGTCCCCTTCGAGAAATTCCAAGCCAGCTCTGTGAAGCAGAAAGGAAAGATTTTCTTTTTCCGCCTTGGACCTGGAAAGTCCATCGAGAGAGGAGGGTCCGCTTGGGAGTGTGGGAATAAGTGGTCCTATGTGTGTGTGTATATATATATTTTTTTCTTTTTGGGCCACACCCAGCAATGCTCAGGGGTTACTCCTGGCTCTACACTCAGGAATCACTCCTGGCGGTACTTGGGGGACCATATGGGATGCTGGGGATCGAACCTATGTTGGCTGCGTGCAAGGCAAATGCCCTATCCATTGTGCTATCTCTCCTGGTCTTATGGATATATATATATTTTTTATCTCATTACTTCAACATTCCACATGGACTCACACACTCTTCTTGGCCATAGTTGACTGTGTCTGGGCTCCTTGTAGGCACCAGGCTCTAAAGACTTCCCTCTCTAGCAATCAAGTGAGGGGACAGGTCTGGCTGAGTCCAAAGGTTCATTGTGTGTTAGGAATTGGCATGGTGGTCAACAACCAGAACCAATAGGTCCTGCGGACCTTACATTCCAAAGGGGAATCCAACCTTTCCTTCCAAGGCTTACTGACGCCGGGCTGAGCTGATCCCATAGTCACCAGCTAGAATTTCAGTGTCCTTGTGTGGGAAATCATCCCCCTAACAAAAACTCTCAAGGTTGGCATATTCCCCTGGGCAAAACAGTTTAGTTCTTAGAAAACAAAGGATATGCAAGCGTGCACCTAAGAAAGGATAGTACTGTAGCACTGTCGTCCTGTTTTTCATCGATTTGCTCGAGCGGGCACCAGTCACGAACATCTCCATTGTGAGAAAGAATAGAATAGCAGGAAAGAATAAAATAAATGACAAATCTCTGCCAGTAGGCAAGCATAGAATAAAAAAAGTTATTGTTATTATTATTATTTATTATTGTTATTATTATTATTGTTTGGCTTTAGGGATACATGAGCAGGTGCTCAGGGCTTACTCCTTGCTTAGGAATTATTCCAGAGGCAAACACCCTAACCTACAGCCTTACCTGCTGTACTATCTCTCTAATCCAATTTAAGGTCTTTTTTTTTTTTGCTTTTTGAGTCACACCTGGCCATGCACAGGGGTTCCTCCTGGCTCTGCACTCAGGAATCATCCCTGGCGGTGCTCAGGGGACCATATGGGATGCTGGGAATCAAACCAGGGTCGGCCGCATGCAAGGCAGATGCCCTACCTGCTGTGCTATTGCTCCAGCCCCCAATTTAGGGTCTTTCCTTTCTTTCTTTTTTTTTTTTTAATTTTTGGGTCACACCCAGGGATGCTCAGGGTTTACTCCTGGCTCTGTACTCAGGAATTACTCCTGGCGGTAATTGGGGAGGGACCCTGTGGGTTGCTGGGAATTGAACCCGGGTCGGGCGCGTGCCAGGCAAACGCCCTACGTGCTGTGCTATCACTCCAGCCCCTACGGTCTTTTAGATGTAGAGGTCAACCTGGACAAAAATAGAATAGGATACTGGAAGGATTTTATACCTTAAGGGCGCCCCAGCAGGCTACAGGAAATACCCAACCTCTGCTCTTCATGTATTGATGTGCTCGGTAGCTGGCCTTCATGTCCCTGTGGGAGCCTGGGCTGTGGAGCGATATGACAATGAATCGATGGCCTGCCTGTGAAATCCCTGAGCACTGCCCAGGCGACCCTAAAGCTTGGACAGTCCTGCGTGTCTTTGTTAGTCTCATTCTCTGTGACCAGCCTTGTGGGCGGAGGCCGAAGGTGCCAACCTCTTTTCTTTTTTTTTTTTTTTTCTTTCTTGCCTGTAGGGCTGGAGCAATAGCACAGAGGCAGGGCATTTGCCTTGCACGCAGCCCACATGGCCGACCGGAGTTCGATGCCTCCGTCCCTCTCGGAGAGCCCGGCAAGCTACTGAGAGTATCTTGCCCTCACGGCAAAGCCTGGCAAGCTACCCGTGACATATTCATTATGCCAAACACAGTAACAATTAGTCTCACGATGGAGACGTTACTGGGCCCACTTGAGCAAAATCGATGAACAATGGGAGGACTGTGACTTGCCTGTAGGGTCACACCCAGAGATGCTCAAGGGTTGCTCCTGGCAGTGCTTGGGGACCATGAAGGTGCCAACCGCATTGACATTTGACAGCCTCGTCAGTCCTGAGATCCTCTAGGCTGGTCGGTTACTTCCTTTAATTGGGAAGTAGAATGTGTGTGGTGGAAGAAAATCTCACCCTCCCTCTTTAACTTGGGGACCCCGTGGAGGTTGAAGATCCTGGAGTGCTGTTGGCTAATGGGGGTCTGCTTAGCACTGGACTGATAGTCTTTCCCACCCCTAGCAGGATCCTAGTCTCGTCGTTACCTTTGGATCATGACAGCATTTGTCTATGATCAAACTCTTAACTTATAGTTAAGAATCGTGGCACTTTGGCCTGGCCCATTTCGCTGCCAGGGTAGCTCACCGCTTGCCCTGGGTCCATTCAGTCCCTCGTCGGGACCCTGCTTTTGGGGCGTTAGGAACTAAGGGCAACTGAGGCTTAAGTCGAGAAAGCAGATGCCCAGGAGTGAATAATATTCAAAGCCAATTAAATCCTAAATTACAAAGCATAATGTTAATGGTCTTCCTGTATCCATACAAAAAGGGCATTGCTTTAAAGTAAACTGTTCAGAAGACATAAGGAGAGGAGAAAGGCAATATAAACTTACAGTATAAGTTCAGTGTCCTAGAAGGATGAGACCTTACAAATTGGTTGGGGAAGAGAGCATTAAAGAAGTAGTTACAGACAAACAAAGGAATGGGAGTGACTTGGGAGCACTGTGATGGGTGCAACCTGATAAACCTAAGCTCCTTGTGCTCCAACAGGGACTCGCTAATATTCCTTTGCTATCAGAGCTAGGGAGACGTGAAGTGAGGAGAGGGAGAGGCTAGGGAGGTGTGGGTTCCTTTGGGCCAAGTGCACTGGCAGTAGATAGCCTGACCTTTTTTTTTTTTTTTTTTGCTTTTTTTGGCGGGGGGGGGGGGTGGGGTCACACCCAGCAATGCTCAGGGGTTCCTCCTGGCTCTGCACTCAGGAATCACTCCTGGCATTGCTTGGGGGACCATATGGGATGACAGGGATCGAACCTGGGTTGGCCACGTGCAAGGCAAATGCCCTACCTGCTGTGCTATCGCTCCAGACCCTAGCCTGGCGTTTTGATAGTCCAGCTCGGACTGAGCAAGAGGGAGCCTCCAGTGGCAGGGCCAGGAGGGAAAATTCAAGCTAGAACTGGGCTTTACTGTGATTTTTTTTGGGGGGGGAGGGAATTGGGGGTCATGCTCAGCTGTGCTCAGGACTCTACTCCTGACTTCGTGCTCTGGGATCAGTCCTGAATCAATCTTTGTGGTGCTTAAGGGACCACCTGGGGTTCCAGGGATGGAACCCAGGTCGGCCTCATGCAAGATGAGCACCTTACCTGCTGTCCTTCTCCTTCTGCTCCTAAAAGATGGCATGCAAAACAAGCATCCTACCCGATCTATTATCTCTCCGGCCTCAAGCTTGAGCTGGATATTTCCTGTTAGAGAGCGGTGCAGTAGAGAAGGCTCTAGAACCACAGGCCTGGGGGCCAGAGTCTTAGAACAGTGGGGAGGGTTTTTGCCTCGCACACGGCTGACCCAGGTTCGATCCCCAGCCCTCCCTATGGTCGCCTGAACCCTCCGTAAAGCTTGCAGCCTTGCATGCGACTGACCTGCGCAATCCCTGCACAGCCCCTGAGCACAGAGCCAGGAGTAAGCCCTAAACCCAGCTAGGTGTGGCCCCAAACAAAACAACAGAACCAAAGGTCCATGACCTCATGAGAAGCCGGTGCTGGAAGCAGGTTGAGCGGGGATGCAGAGTCACTTCCCAGGGAGGTGCAGGACAACAAAATCCGTGACGTTTGCTCTTCTTCTACTCGGTTTCATCAGGGGAGGTGCCGGGGCACGTGGTTCCCCCAGTCCCCCTCTGCCAATTCACCCAAGCAGGCAGCGCTCCTGCTGGGGTCAACCTTGACTGAGTCTGGGAGAAGATAAAAATGAGATCTAAATTGACTCTGGGAATAACGCTTTCAAGCATGGAGGTTGGGCAACGGAGAGTGATGGGAGCTAATGCAGTCTGCAGGGAGGGCTGTAAGGCACGGAAGGGGCCTTCTCCCAGCAGGCCTGAGGGCAGAGATTAGGGGGAGCTGCATAATTACACCCCCTCCTCTGGGGGCCTCCATAGGGATGCAGAGAATAATTGAAATCCGGAATGGCAGGGGTTGGAGGCTTGCTTAGGTGTGACCCAAGATGTGGGGGTGTGAGGGGGTTATTGGTTGAATGTTCGGGGGGGGGGGCTGTGAAAGAGGGCTTTGGGCGGTGGTGGGGGCGGGAGGGGGCACCTGAACTGAACCCTGATGGGTGAGAAGGAGCTAGACCAGATGAAAACGGTTTAGACAGGGGTTCCAGATGCAGGGGCCAGCAGGGTGCGTGGGGTGAGGTGGGTGCTGGGACACCGAGTGAAGGCCGGAAGGGAAGGCAGTAAGAAGGCAGGCCTGGGGCTGGAGGGATAACACGGCAGGTAGGGCGTTTGCCTTGTAAGCGGCCAACCTGGGTTCGATTCCCAGCATCCCATATGGTCCCCCGAGCACCGCCAGGAGTAATTCCTGAGTGCATGAGCTAGGAGTAACCCCTGTGCAATGCCAGATGTAACCCAAAAGGAAAAAAAAATAAAGGCCTTGAGGGTCAGTGTGATAATACAGCAGGTAGAGTAGGGAGCTTGCATGGGACCAACCTGGGTTCCATCCCCGGAACATCATATGGTTCCCTGAGCACCTCAAGGAGTTAATTCTCAAGAGCAGAGCCAGGAGTAACCTCTGAGCATCGGCTGGTGTTGCCCCCAAACAAAATGCAAACAAATAAAAAGAATTCAGGCCTTTAGAGCAAAGATAAAACCCTTTAAAAATCTGTTTTCGGGGACCAGAGAGATGAGTCAGGTAAGGTGTTTGCTTTGCATGAAGTGGACCTGATCCATTCCTGACACCCCAAAGGGTCCCCCAAGTCCTGCAAGAGTGATCCCTGAGCACTGAGCCAGGAATAAGCCCTGAGCACTGCAGGTGTGGGTCAAGAAACAGTGTGTGTGTGAAGAATTGATCTTGACATTCAGTTGTTTCAACACCATATGTTAAAAATTTCATTTTATTACACTGGGAAAAAAGGAAGGAAGGAAGGGAAGGAGGAAGGAAGGAAGGAAGGAAGGAAGGAAGGAAGGAAGGAAGGAAGGAGGGAGGGAGGGAGGGAGGGAGGAAGGAACTAAGGAAGGAGGGAGGAAGGGGGATGGAGGGAGGGAAGGAGAGAGAGACAGAAGGAGGAAGGGAGGGAAGAAGGAAGGAAGGAAGGTAAGAAAGAAGGAAGGGAGGAGGGAGGAAGGAAGGAAGGAAGGAAGGAAGGAGGGAGGAAGGAAGGAAGGAAGGAAGGAGGGAGGAAGGAAGGAAGGAGGGAGGGAGGGAGGAAGAGGGGATGGAGGGAGGGAAGGAAGGAAGGAAGGAAGGAAGGAAGGAAGGAAGGAGGGAGGAAGGGGGATGGAGGGAGGAAAGGAGAGAGAGACGGAAGGAGGAAGGAAGGAAGGTAAGAAAGAAGGAAGGGAGGAGGGAGGGAGGAAGGAAGGAAGGAAGGAAGGAGGGAGGAAGGAAGGAAGGAGGGAGGGAGGGAGGAAGAGGGGATGGAGGGAGGGAAGGAAGGAAGGAAGGAAGGAAGGAGGGAGGAAGGGGGATGGAGGGAGGGAAGGAGAGAGAGAGGGAAGGAGGAAGGGAGTGAAGAAGGAAGGAAGGTAAGGAAGGAGGAAGGAATGGAGGGAGGGAGGAAGGAAGGGAGGAAGGGAGAGAGGGAGGGAGAAGGAAGGGAGGGAGAGAGGGAGGAAGGAAAGAAATGAGGGAAGGAGGGAGAGGGAGGGAAGGAGGGAGAAGGGAGGGAGGGAGGAAGGAAGACCAGCTCGGCGGCCCTAGACCCGCAGCCTTCCGCACTCAAGGCATTGCTAACTCTGAGGAGCCGCTCCGAACCTGGGACTAACACAGCCTTTTGCGTCCTAGAACCACCTGGTCCCAAGGGCCGAGCACCGCTGTAGCTTTTCATTTTCACTTTTCATCTTCGAGGGAGGACGGGCGCAACCACGGCCGGCTCAGGAGACCAGATGCGGGACGGAAGGAATCTCGGTCTGCTGTACAATCTCTCCGGCCCCCTTAGGCCCTGCTCTGGACTTGACTGACGCCCAGGCAGGCTTCTCTCTAGAAACTTAGTCCTGAGACCACCCCCAGCCCCCAGCCCCCACCTCCCGCCAAGAACCCCTTTCCTCTGACTCCAAGTGCCTCCGAATATCCTTTGCTGTGCTCCCGGGGCTGAGCCCGCCACGGCTCCGGCTCCCTGTCTTAGCAGAGCGCTGGCATCGTGCCTCTCTTCCCATTGATCATCTTCCTGCTTCCAGCATCTTCTTCCAGCCCCGAGAAGATTCTGTGCCTTCCCTGGGTCTGTGCCCGCCTGCACACGTCTGCTCGGGATCCGCAGTTACTAAAATATCTTTCTTTTATCTTCTCTGGTCTTCGCCCCATGGGGCAACCCGAAGGCTACTATTTATTCGTTCACACATTAATTGAAGCGGCTTTAATTGCTGCTATGATATGTTTTATATAATATAATTAATGTTTTAATTCTGTGTACTTGCCTCCCAAGGCAGCTTTGTGAAGGGCCCAATTTTGGAATCAGGCAAATAAAGAATAAGTAACGGCCAAAATTATAATCGGCACGCCTCGCCCCTCCTCCCCGAGGGATGGAGACGGCGCTTGTTTTTTTTCAGAGGTGGGTGGAGAAGGAAGATGTTTTCATATGCACTTCGTCCCGGGTATGTTTCAGTGGTTTTCAGGAAATGCCCCGATTTCAAATGTTTCTGGGGTCTGACTCCAACTCCACGGCGGTGTTGGGAAGGCCTGCTGGTACCTCTTTCTCTCTCTCTATTCTTCCAGTGAAAAGGAGTTTCTGCTAAGAACGAGAAGTTACTGGGTGGGAGAGATAGTACAGGGGTTAAGGCAGGTGCCTTGCACATAGCTGACCCAGGATCAATTCCCAGCATCACGTGTGGTCTCCTGAGCGCCGCCATCAATGGCCACCATTAGCATCGCTGAGTGTGGTCCAAAGACCAAGAAGAAGAGAACCGTAAGTTACCCAAACATCCCATTTTATCTTTTGTCAGATGTGTCCTCCTATGTGCCCTGGGCTTGGAGAGACTCAGTCCTGCCTTCAAGAGCTGCACCGTGCCTTGGGCCAGGCCTGGGGAATCCAGCAGAGGAATGCTGTGGAACCAGAGGGGAAGCTTTGGAGGGTGCAGAGTCTTCCTCAGTCTCGAGAGAAAAGAGGAGGTTTCACTAAAGAAAGACTATGTGTCTGGAAGACCCACATATGAGAGAGATAATTCTGTACCTATCCTTCTTCTTCTGACTTCACTCAGCACAATATTCTCAAGATTCATCCATGCTGCAGCAAAATTATATGACTTTGTTCTTTTTTAGAGCTGCATAGTATTCCGTGGTGTATATATTCTACAACTTTTTTTTTTTTTTTTGCTTTTTGGGTAATACCCGGCAATGCACAGGGGTTACTCCTGGCTCTGCACACAGGAATTACTCTTGGTGGTGCTCGGGGGACCATATGGGATGCTGGGAATTGAACCCAGGTCTGCCGTGTGCAAAGCAAATGCCTGTGCGCTGTGCTATCACTCCAGTTCCCTACCACAACCTTCTGAACCACTTATTCGTAGTTGGGCCTTTGGGTTATTTCCATCTCTTGGCTAGTAACCTAAATAATGCGATGAATCTTGGTGTGCATATATATGTATATATACATATACATATATATATCTCCTTTTGAATTAACGTTTTTGTCTTTGGGGATAAATGCCAAGACGTGGTATTGCAACAAAGGGACCAAGGCAACACAACGGGAGAAATAATCCACACAAATGAGCTTGTAGTGATGCCATAAGTCACTGGTGACTTGTGTGAAGTGGGGAAGGAGAGGCGGCAGCTTCAAGAAAGGAATCTGCCATTTCCTCTCTATCCTCCTCTGCCATCCAGGAACAGCGGGGGTGGGGAGGCAGGAATCTAGGACTGATACGAGTCTGCCATGAGCCTTGTTCTTTGCAGGAAAGGACAGTCAGCCTGAGCCCTTACTCAGGCCTTTGGGAGGGGTTTGAAAGGGAGCAATGTCGGAGTCTTTGGGGGAGGGGGGTGGTTTGGTGTTAGAATTATTTGCATGGAAAACTATCATTAACAGTATTGTAAATCTCAGAAACTCAACCGACTTAAAAAGTTCTTAAATTTTATTCTCATAAGGTTGTTCACATTATTTACATTCACCATTTCAACACCAACCCCACCACCATTACACCTTCCTATCACCATTATTTCGAATTTTCCCACCACCACTCAAGCCTACCTGCCACCAGAAGATGCTAGATAATTTATTTTCTATTGCTTATATGAATATTCTGGAATTCTAAAAATTATAAACAGTTGGGGCTCAGAGACATCTCAGTCCAAAAACTCAACTGATTTTGGGGCTGGAGCAATAGCACAGTGGGGAGGGAGTTTCCTTTGCACGCGGCCTACCCGGATTCAATTCCCAGCATCCCATAGGGTCCCCCGAGCACTGCCAGGAGTGATTCCTGAGTGCAGAGTCAGGAGTAACCCCTGAGCATCTCTGGGTGTGACCCAAAAAGCAAAAAAAAAAAACCAAAAAAACAACAAAAAAAACCAACTTAACTGATTTTTTAAAAAAGTTAAAAAAGTAAAAAAAGAGACTGGTAGGGCTGGAGAGATAGTACAGCGGGTAAGGCTCTTGCATGTACCTGACACAGGTGCGATCCCCGGCATCCCAGATGTTACCCTGAGCACCACCAGGAATAATTCCTGAGTGCAGAGCCAAGAGTGAGCCTTGAGCATCATCAGGTGTGACCTCTCCCCCCGCCCCCTCCCATCTAAAAGGAGATTGAGTTTAAACTGATTTCATGGAAGGGAAAGGAAGAAGGAAGACAGGGAGACAGTGAGGGATGGAGTGTGTGGGAAGTGGGGAGCAGGTGATTGTGGCCACGTCAATGTTCCCTGGGGCAGCACAAAATTCAGGGTGCACGGAGACAGAGCTGGGCCTGAGCCCACCAAGGTTTGCTCACCCTGAACATCCTGAGAGGAACCCCAAGAGTTTGTTTGGGGGTCCACACCTGTGTTCCTGGCTCGGCTCATTGATCACTTCTGGTGGTGTCCGGGCTGGCAAGGGGATCAGTTGCAGCAAAGCGAGTTCCCAACCTGCTGGTCTATCTCTCCAGCCCTCAAAGAAGTTTTTTTTTCCTTCTCTTTTTTCCTTGGTTGGGTTTTTTTTTTTTTTTTGTGGAGATATATTCGGTGATGCTCAGGGGTTACTCCTGGCTCTGCCCTCAGGAATTACTCCTACTGGTGCTCAGGGACTATATGGGATGCTGGAGATTGAGCCCGGGTCGCCTGCATGCAAGGCAAATGCCCTACTCTCTGGACTATTGCTCTGGCCCCTCAAAGAGATTTTTTTTGGGGTCACACCCAGCAATGCACAGGGGTTACTCCTGGCTCTGCACTCAGGAATTACTCCTGGCGGTGCTCAGGGGACCCTATGGGATGCTGGGAATCGAACCTGGGTTGGCCGCGTGCAAGGCAAACGCCCTACCCACTGTGCTATCGCTCCAGCCCTCAAAGAGATTTTTAAGCAAGAAAGTGCCCTGAGCAGATCAGATCTAGGGTTTACAAAGAGAACTGCAAGGAAAGAGGTGGGGGCAGAGAGGGAGAGGAGCTAGGGCAGCTCAGAGAAGGAATGGGAACCTCTGAATTTAGAGTCACCGGGGAGGCGATGGCAAAGGGAATGGTTCCCAGAGAAACTCCACCAGACTGCAGAATGCTCTAGCAGCCGAAACCAGGAGGGCGGGTTTCCCCTGTCCTCTCCCCGTCAGCTTGGCCTTTTGACTGACTACAGCAATTCAGTAAAAAGTAAAAGTAAAGTAAAGGCCCTCCCGTTGATCATCGATTTGCTCGAGTGGGCCCAGTAACGTCTCCATTGGAGACTTCGTTGTTGCTGTGTCTGGCATATCGAATACTCTCGGTAGCTTGCCGGGCTCTCCGGGAGGGGCGGAGGAATCGAACTCGGGTCGGCCATGTTGGCTGCGTGCAAGGCAGACGCCCTACCCGCTGTGCTATCGCTACAGCAATTCAGAGGTGGGAATTTTCACTCCCACCATGTTGTAGTTCGAGTCACTGGGGTTTCATGGGTGGAATACTGCAGCTTAAGGGAGCCCAGGCAGAGCCTGGCTGGGGACACAGGTGTTGGGAGCAGGGGCACCACAGAGTGCTGACTTGGCTTTCGAGAACCCTGGTAGACCTGAAGCACGGAAATGTGTGCGCCGTTCAGTGGGATGGGAGGGTGTCCAGTCTCTCAAGATTCTCAGGGGGTCCTAGGACCAGCTCCCACAAAGGCTGCTGTGCTCTGAGTTTCTCTGTCCAGGCACTGGATGGGAACTGAGACAGAGCAGAATCTGATGGAAAGTCGCAGCTGCATGGATGGACAGATGGATGAGCGGATGGATAGGAAGATAGATGGATGGATGGATGAGTGGGTGGATGGATGGATGGGTAGATGGATGGATGGGTGGATGGGTGGATGGATGGATGGGTGGGTGGGTGGGTGGATGGATGGGTGGGTGGGTGGATGGATGGATGGATGGATGGGTGGGTGGGTGGGTGGGTGGATGAATGGATGGATGGATGGATGGATGGATGATGGATGGATGGATGGATGGGTGGGTAGATTGATGGATGGGTGGATGGGTGGATGGGTAGGTGGGTGGATGGATGGATGGGTGGATAGGTGGATGGGTGGGTGGGTGGGTGGATGGATGGATAGAATGGTGGGTGGATGGATGGATGGATGGATGAATGGAATGGTGGGTAGATGGGTGGATGGATGGACAGAAGGATAGGAGGATGGCTGGAGCTGATGAATGGGAGGGGCAGATGGATGGGGGGAGGGTCTGGCGCGCAGCATCTACTGGAGGGTATTTCTTTTGAAAGAGTGAAAATGAGCCCAGAAGCCTTTTTCTTGAAATGTCTTCCCAGATCTCTCCTCCCTCCCTAACTCAAAGGCGGCCTTCCCTTTTTCTGAGGTGCGGGGAACTTCCTTAGGCCTCCCCATCCTCGGTGGGGGCGTTTTCGGTTCTGCTGGGGTTCCCGGAGGCGGCGGGGGGGGGGCCGAGAAAAGTGGACGTCTTGGGGGTGCGTCCCAGCACCCTCGCGGGTCTCTGCTCCTTCCCTTCGCCCCCCATTCGGGAAGCGGGTCGCCTCGTCGCTTCCTTCAGCGTGGCTTCCCCAGTCCCAGGGAGGCGGAGGAGGAAGGGCTTTCCCCTTGGAGCGCGTCCCCTAAACTTCCCAGGGGAGAATCAGACGCCCCGGGAGGGTCCTGGGGGAATCCCCGGAGCCCAGGGCGGCCGGAGCCCCGCCCCCAAGCGGGCCGGGCTGCGATTGGTTCCTGGAGGCCACGCCCCTTTCCCGGGCGGGCCAGGCCCGGGGCGGCTGAGTGAGTGGCGGCGGCTCCCACGCGCTCTGCTCCCGCGCGCGCTTCCCACCTCGCCATGGTCCGTCTGCCGCTGCAGGGTCTCTTCTGGGGCTGCCTGCTGACCGCCGTGAGTTGTTGCTGCCCTGACCCGATGGGGAAAGTTGGGGACTTGAGGGCAGGGAGTGGGAAGAGCAGTCCGACTTGGGGCGAAGGGATGCTCTCCTCCCTAGCTGATTTGGAGTGGGGTGCGAGAAAGGGGGTGGAACTGGGTAACCCAGGGCCCGGGCCAAGGAGACCCTCCTTCCTTCCAGGTGGGGACTGCAGTGGGGGAAACGTGCCCAGTGGGCACCCGTGGGGCTGGAGTGTAGGGAACCCCGAGCCTTCTGTGGGTGAGTTTGGAGAGCGAGTTTGCTTGACTTCTGGCCAGTGCTGGACTCCCGGGAGTGGGGAGAGGCCGGGCCAGGCAAGGCTGGGGCTGGAGGGTTTCCTGTCTCTTTCCCACTGAGCACGCAGCCTGCCTCTGGGCCGATTATCATCCATCTCTCTGCCGGCCGGGTTTCCCTTTCTTACAGCGCATCACGTGGTGACAAGGAGTGGGTGCAGAGTCGCAGGTGCTTCTCTGGGAAGACAGGGGGGACTTTGAGCACCCCATCTGCCCCCGGATCTTTGATGAGCCAGCAGAGGAATCCCCAAGGCTGTGTCTGTGCCTCAGGGAAGCCCCCGGGGGACGTGAACAGTGGGTGGAAGGCTGGGAAGGAGAGGGGACCAGCTAGGGTATCTCCGGCACCAGCAGGACCCAGATATGCTCCACCGAGCGTGTCTCCGGGATTTTCAGAAGCTCACTCTTGACTCACTTTTTGCTGAAATGTATTCTTGTAGTTCCTCATTCTGGAGGATGGGAACCCCCTGTACCTGCCTGCCTGCCTCCCCCTCCTTTCTGGGGCTGCACCTTCTCAGTGGAGTTTGAACCGGAATGGCCTGTCCCGGGATGTGTGTGGAGTCAACAGCCATAGGGAGGCGGCGGGCGCCCAGAGCTTTCATTTTCACTCTAGGCAACTGGTCTCCGGGAGAAGGGAGGCAGGAAGAGGGTGGAGTCGCGGTGGGAGAAGAGGGCCCTTGTGGGAAGGGGTGGGCAGAGCCGGGAGCTGTCCTGCAGGCCAGAGGAGGCTTCCCAGGCACATACCTCTAATTTCGACTCCAGGTAGGGATGGGGGCAGTGTGACTGGACTGAAACGGGGCTATTTATGGAGAGCTCCTAGGCATCATGTGTGTTCTTGGTCTGCCTTATGTGTTTAGGTCAGCTTTCTCTCGCCTCCCCCATTACACAGAAGAGCAAACTGAGGCTCAGAGGGAAATGCCTTCCCATAGGGCTCCCTGTCGGGTGGAGCCTAAACAAATCTCTATCTGCCCGATTCCTGAGCTGGCTTCTTGGAGGGTGACAGTCTCCTGGGTTCAGAGCCCCTCGGCATGGATTGGAAGGACCGGAGCTTGGAGTGGGAGCAGGACCTTTGTGTTTGTGGGACAATGCACAGGATTGCAGGGAGAAGGTTGAAGGGGGTGGAGTGCATTGATGTGCTGTGTGTGTGTGTGCGTGTGCGTGTGTGTGCATGTGTGAGTGTTTTGTGCATATTTGTACAAGCGAGTATGCACGCAGGTGTGTACGTGCATGTGTGTATGCATGATTGTGCAGGTGTGTATGTGTGTGCGCATGCAGTTGTGAGCGTGTGTGCATGTGTGTGAGTGTGTGCGTGTGATTGTGCGTGTGTGCATGTATGTGTGTGTGTATGTGCGTGGCAACTTTTTCTGTTTCTTTGCCCTCTGGGGTAAGATCACTCCGTGCTTTGCCCTCCGGACCACATGAGAGGCCTCCGTGGGCAGGAAGCGGGCAGCCCGTTCCTCACAGGCGGGCTGGTGTTGCTGCTGCTGCAGCCGACACTGTCTAGACACACCGGCTCGTCTTCCCATCTTCACAGCAAAGCGGGCAGTAGCTCTCCCGGTGTGGAGGTGCGGAACTGAGGGTAGGAGAGATGAAGGAACCAGGCTGGGGTCTGAAGGCCAGGCTGTCGTCTTGTTGGACTCTCGGACCTGTGCTCTGCCCAGTTTGGGTGACCTTAGGGAGCACAGGGTATGTATGGTGACACCCATTCACTCTGCAGTTCTTGGGAAAATCCTTCTCATTTTTTTAAATAATTTTTTTATTTTATAAAGTAGTTCACAATATTTTATTACATTTAATGTTCAAACACCAATCCCACTACCATTACACCACCATACTTTGGGTGTTTCCACCCCAAACCCCAATCTCTGCCCCAAAGTGGAACCGAAATTATATGTTTTGTATTGTTTGTTATGAAAAACCACTGAAAATGCTACAAAAAGGTATCCTTAGAGGAAAAGGGTGAGGGGTGTTGTATTCCACACAGGGGCCATTAAGAGATAAGAGATATAGGAGATATGGTATAGGAGATCACTAACAGGTTGTTAGAAATTGAGCCTTGTGTGCACATATATATATATATATATATATATATATTTGTAAAAAAAACTTCCCTCCCACTCTACTTTGAACCCCATCAAATGTGGTGCGGTACTCTTGGAGTATGGGTGGGGTGTGTGGTGTGAAGTGTGTCCAGGAATAGGTTCACTCATGGGTGAGGCTTGGCCCAAGCGTGTGGGGAGCTGCCGTGAGCATGGCGGCGATTGAGTTCTGGGGGTTTTCAGCTGCCGGGGCTGGGTCCCTTGGGGCGGGGATAGGAAAAAGTCTCTGGTCCTAGAATACACAGCAAATGCCTCTCCAGGGCTCACTAATCCTTTTATTTATTTTTTAATAAATGGACCGTAGGAGTCATCAGGCCTACACCTGGTGGCGCCAGGGACCAAGCCTTTGCACATGCCATACTCCTGGTCCCCTAATCCTCCCTTTTAAATTAAATTAACTTTGGTGTTGGAGCCATACCCAGAGCACTGGGGGAGGGTGTGCTACTTCGTGCTGGGTCCTTGGGGGACCATGTGCTACCAGAAATCCAAACCAGGGTCTCACATGTAAAGCACGTGCTCTGGTCCTTTGAGTCCCTAACTGGTTTTTGTTTGTTTGATCTTGGACTCCTGACGGTGCTCAGGGCTCACTCCTGGCTCTGCACTCAGGAATCACTCCTGATGGGGCCCAGGGAACCACAGAGTGGCCAGGGAATCAGACGCAGCTGGACCATATGCTAGGCATATAGCGATCCTATCACTCTACTCCTCTGCACCCCGTCTTTTTTTCTTTTTGGGTCACACCCAGCGATGCACAGGGGTTCCTCCTACTCCTGGCGGTGCTTAGGGGACCCTATGGGATGCTGGGAATCGAACCCGGGTCAGCTGCGTGCAAGGAAAATGCCCTCCCCTCTGTGCTATCCCTCCAGCCCCCTCCACCCCATCTTTTAAAAACGAAAGTCGAGAGCAGGGCTGAGATGGCCCTTCAGTGAGCGAAACGACCAGTGGAGGGGTTAATACCTTTGCTTTGTTTCTAATTTATTTTTGAAGTTGCCTCTTATTAATGAGAAGTGATACTGCTTTTCTCACGCAGCCGTGACTTGGGCTGAGGTTGAAAATGAGCATGTCTCAGCGGCTTAGTGCAGGCCTTGCAGCCTTGCATGCATGCGATTCAATCCCCAGCACAGCAAAAAAAAAAAAAAGAAAAAAAAAGAAAGAAAAGAAAAGAGCTTAAACATGAGCAAAAAGTCATATTTAAGTGATGGGTAGTATCTGAAGTAGTAAAATTAGCGCAGACGGGAGGCTGGAGAGATAATCCAGCTGGAAGGGCACTTGCCCTACATGCAGCTGTCTTGGGTTCAATCCCTGGCACCTTAGAGGGTCTCTGAACACCATCAGGAGTAACCCCTGAGCATCTCTGGGTGTGGCCCCCCAAACAGAGCAAAACAAAACACAACAAAGTAGTGCAAGTGATAGTCAAGTTGACAGAGCGAAGGATGTTGAGATCGATTATTACTATTTTTTGTATATTAAGTTCATTTTATTGTTGCGTATATATATTTTTAAATTTTTATTAGTGAAACACCATGAGGTTCAGTTGTAGACTTACAAATTTTTGTGCTGGGGTTTCGATTATACAATGATCAAACACCCATCTCTCCACCAGTGCCCATTTTCCACCACCATGGATCCCAGCATCCCTCCCACCCCCATCCCCCCCATCCCACCCTGTCTCTGTGGCAGGGCATTCCCTTTTCTCTCTCTCCTCTTGGGTGTTGTGGTTTTCAAAAGAGGCATTGAGTGGCAATCATGTTCGAGATCGATTATTATTATTACTGTTTTAGCTTTTTGGGTCACACCCGGCGATGCTCAGGGGCTACTCCTGGCTCTGCACTCAGGAATGACTCCTGGCGGCGCTCAGAGGACCCTATGGGATGCTGGGGATCGAACCCAGGTTTGCCGTGGGCAAGGCAAACGCCCTCCCTGCTGTGCTGTTGCTGTTGCTCCAGCCCCGAGACCAATTTTTTTTGGTTGATCTTAGGCAGGTCTAAGCTCTGCCACCCTGTTTCTTTGTCTCGTTGGCATCATTCGTAAAGGGTGGGGGGGGGGAGTTAGACTTCACCCTCCTGGCTTCCCCAGGCTGGTATTTTGTGAGGGGGGGTCAGACGAAGGGATCTGGAGGGAGCAAACGTGATGAGGCTCAGGGAAGGGGAGGGAGGGGGGAGCAGAAGAATAGAAGGAAGAGGTGGTGCTAAATATAGCCCATCTAGGACTGGGGCCAGCTGAAGCCCGCCTGGACAGAATGAGTCCTCACGCGCACCCGGGTCTCTGGGAAGAGGAAAGGCTTCGGAGGAGAGCCAAAAGGGAGATCTGTTTAGCGCGGATTCCAGAGCAGTCCCTGTGTGTGTGTGTGTGTGTGTGTGTGTGTGTGTGTGTGTGTGTGTAGGGGTTTGGGCCACACCCTGGCACGCTCAGGGCCTATTCCTAGTTCCGTGCTCAGGCGTGACCCTTGTGGGTGCTCCAGGGGCCAGAACAATCCCTTTGTAAAACAACAGAGTGATGATCCTCTGGTTTTGTGGTTGGTTTTTTGATGCCATCATTGGCAGTTTGGTTATAACAAACACACCGAGTCATGTGCAGGTGCTGTCTTTCTGCCTTGGATTTCCATTTAACTTTTTTTTTTCTTTTTGGGTCACAACCTAGCGATGCTCAGGGGTTACTCCTGGCTCTGGGCCCAGGATTCACTCCTGGTGGTGCTTGGGGGACCCTATGCGATGCCGGGGATTAACCTGGGTCAGTTGAATGCAAGGCAAACGCCCTCCCCTCTGTGCTATCGCTCCAGCCCTCCCCCCATTTCAATTGGAGCCCCTGTCCCAACCAGCAGGCTCAAGCAGAGATGTTCGGCTCCCTTCACGCCACCCAATTCTGTTTTCAGGTTCACCCAGAACCTCTCACTGCGTGCAAAGAGAACCAGTACCTGATAGACGGTCGGTGCTGTGATTTGTGCCAGCCAGGTGAGACACTGATCCGCCTCTCAGGGTTTGACTGGCTGACGCTGAGCCCCCTTCCCTCTCTCATGTGTCCACTGTGAACTTGAGTCTGGACTACGACCCCCTGGGGCCGAAAAATGCCGGGTTCCCTCTGCCTCACCAGGCCTCTGATCCTCTTTGCGGGCTGGGAAGGCAGGAAGGCGAAATGGTCATCTCAGTGTCTCCTGCCGGCAGCCCCGGCTGAAGCGTTTGCAGGAAACGTCTGACTCACAGGCGCGCCGGAGTGGCCTCATTTCCTCACGTTTTCCAGGAAAGAAGCTGGTGAAGGACTGCTTGGAGGCAGCCGACACCGAATGTGTTTCTTGCGGGCGAGATGAATTCCTGAGCGCTTGGAACAGAGAGACCCGCTGTCACCAGCACCGCTACTGTGACCACAGTGTGTGCTCGGGAGCTGGGCTGTGGGGTCCACGTCACCTTTTCGTGTTCTGGTTTCAGCCGGGGACTCCTCTGATTGGAGTTGGGGCGGTCCTGCGGGTGCCCGTGGCCTCGCGGGGCCGGGGAGGCTAAGAGGCGGTGGGCAGGAAGGGGGTGAGGAACGGGGTCTCGAGTGGCGCCCTCCCCTCCCCCTCGCGTGTCCCAGCTTCCCTGCCTGCCTCTGCTCAGACCTAGGGCTCCGGGTCCTGAGGGAGGGGACGCCGGAAACGGACACCACCTGCGCATGTGTCGAAGGCCAGCACTGTACCAGCGAGGCCTGCGAAAGCTGTGTGACTCACAGCCCGTGTGCCCCGGGCTCTGGGGTCAAGCAGATGGGTAAGTGACCGGCCTGGGACAGCCCGGGGGCAGGAGAGGGACGGAGGGGAGGATGGCACCCACCATGGGCATTCGCTGGAGTGAGCAGGAGAAGCCTCAGGGTCGCTGCCTTAAGGGGCTGGGGTGGAGGAGAGACGCCTTCCCAGGGACCCCGGCACTTGGGGGGCGCTCTGCAGAGGACGCGTACTGAAGGCAGGAAGCCCTTTCAGCTCCGCCTGGCCACCAGGTCCCCTGGAGAGCTAATGTCCCCCAATGTCCCCTCCTTCCTTCCCAGCTACTGGGACGCGGGATACCGTCTGTGAAGCCTGTCCCAGCGGCTTCTTCTCCAATGTGTCGTCTGCTTTGGACAAGTGTCGCCCGTGGAGAAGGTATCGGGTCTCTGTTCCTGTGGGATCAGCCTCTCTGCTCTCTGCAGCTGTCTCCCCCCCACAGCTAGCCCCTCCCTACACACACACACACACACACACACACACACATTTACCACACACACACCACACAGACACGCGCACACACACGCACACACACCACACACACATGCACACACATATACCACACACACACCACACACCACACAAACACACACACATATACCTCACACACACCACACAGACACGCACACACACCACACAGACATGCACACACACACGCACACACATGCACACACATGCACACACACACCACACAGACACACGCACACACACATATACCACATGCATGCGCGTGCGCGCACACACACACACACACACCAGCCAGTGCGCCTGCTGCTCCTCTGGTGGTCGTGACCTCGGCGTGTCTCTGTGTCTCTCCTGCTTCCTGGGACTCTCACTGCTCCCCCTCCCCCCCCTCCCTTTTCCCCTCCCCCCTCCCCCCCCCCCTTCCCCGCGCTTTGCTGGGCTTCCTGTTTGGTCACTGGCCCATCTCAGCCACAGCCACAGCCCTGGCTCCCGCCACTGGCCCTCCCCATGGTCCTCCCCATGACTTTCCTTATCGTCCTCCCTGTGACTCTCCCCGTGATCCTCCTTATAGTGCTCCCGTAGCCCTCCTTATCCTCCCCATGGCCTCTCCGTGGCCCTTGGCTATCCCCATGGTCCTTCCCCTCGTCTTCCCCCACGTCCTCCTCTGTCCTCGCCCACTCTCCTCTGGCTCCCCCCCCCACCTCCTCCTGGTCTGCGAGGCCCTCTGTCGGCTGGAGGCTGCAGGCAGCACGGACCCCGCAGCACTGGCCTCCGGCTCTGCCTCCTGCCTCTCCCTCCCTTGGCGTTCCAGCCGCACCATCCACTCAGCTCATTCTGTCCCATCAAACTCTTCTGCCTCCAAGACCCTGAAACAACCCAGTAACTTTTTGCACTGAATTAAGTTGTAAGGGGCCTGAGGGATAGCACAGAGGCCCAGCACAGCTGGATGTCCAGCTCGGGTGGCCCTTAAGGCAGCGCTCAGTGTGGCCTGGAGCCCTCTCCCTGTACTCCCAGAGTGTCCGCTCAGCACACAGGCTCGGCCCATCCTACGGGCCCATCCCTGAGCACCTACTTCAGAGACCCCCAAATGAAACAAGGGTCAGACGGGCAGGTGGTCAGGAAGACGCAAAGGGCCTATGCTGACGGGTGTCCTTGTCACCTCCCTCTGCCACCCCGTCCTCCCAGAGGCCGCCACTGTGTCCTTGGGTCCCCCTGCTGGGCTTCTGTGCCGGCAAACACAGAAGGTAGCACCCGCTTGGTTTTCTTTTTCTTTTGTTTTTTGACTTTTTGGGTCACACCTGGCGATGCTCAGACTTACTCCTGGCTCTGCACTCAGAAATCTCTCCTGGCAGTGCTGGGGGGACGATGCCGGGGCTTGAACCCGGGTCGGCTGCGTGCAAGGCAAACACCCTCCCTGCTGTGCTATCGCTCCCTGCTGTCCTGTCGGCCTCTTCTTGGTTTTCTGTCTGCCTTTCCCCAGTTACCCGGCAGCTCCTGACACGTAGACTCCATCTTTTGTTTTTCCTCCCCTTCTATCTCCAGCTGTGCCAGCTGTGTTGTGACTTTATCTAGTAAATCCTTACTAATAAACGCGATTGGGCTCCAGAGGGGCCTTCACACAGATCCCTAGCTTCTGGTCTTCCTGCAGCCAAGAAAGGGCCCAGACTCCGGGGCGCAGGCAGGTGTCAGTGCTCCAAGCCAGGGTGCCCTCACCGGGGAATGGGAAACATTGGCACCTCCTGAGTCTTTTTTTTTTTTTTTTTTTTTTTTTTTGCTTTTTGGGTCACACCCGGCGATGCTCAGGGGTTACTCCTGGCTACTCATGCACTGAGGAATTACTCCTGGCAGTGCTCGGGGGACCATATGGGATGCTGGGGATCAAACCCAGGTCGGCCGCTTGCAAGGCAAGCGCCCTACCTACTGTGCTATCACTCCAGCCCCTCCTGAGTCTTAAGGAAGAGGCCGAGGCTCTCTGACACTGGGGATGGACTCGTGCTTCTGCAAGAGCCGGGTCCTTCCTGGGACCCTCTGGGGCCCCTGGGCTTCGGCCTCTCAGATTTCCAGTCCCGCCAGGGTTTGCCGGCCGCCCACCGCTGAGTCCTCCTCCCCTGATCCCTCTGTCTGTGGAGGTTTCTCAGCACTTAAAATCTCGGCTTTGGGACCGAGCGATAGCACAGCAGGGAGGGCGTTTGCCTTGCACGCGGCTGACCTGGGTTTGATTCCCAGCATCCCATATGGCCCCCCCAAGCACTGCCAGGAGTGATTCCTGAGTGCAGAGCCAGGAATGACCCCTGAGCATCGCCGGGTGTGGCCCCCAAAGCAATATATATATATATATATATATATATATATATATATATACACACTAGACTTGGAGGACACGGACTCACAGCCGAGCTCAGGGGAAACCTTCCTGCCGACTTATTGGTCATCTGCTTCTGTAAGAGGCAGCACCCCTGGCAGATCTCTTCCCCCGAGTGAGTTCCTCATCACTGTCACTGTCTGCCTGGCAGGCCGTACCCCCCCTCCACCCCCACCCCAGCACCGCATGGTCCTGCTGAGCTGCAGGGTAGGCACTGAGGCCCCCCCCACCCTTCCTCGTGGGTCAGACTTGGGGCCTATTCCGAATTGCTTCTGAATGACCCTTGACCCGGAATTTCTTCCTTGACCAGTTTCTCTCCAGGGCCTCTTTGCTAAAGTCATGGGACAGATGGGCTGTCCCTGCTGGGGTGGAGGACGGTGCTGGCAGAGGCCAGGGGTGCTGCCAAACGCTACATGCGCAGTCGAGGGTATTCTCACCCCGGTTCAGTTCCGGGGCTGAGCTGGAACTAGTCCTAGTGCTGAGATGGAAATTGGGCCCCAGCGCCCCTCAGGGAGCTTCTGGCCCTGGTGCATTTTGGTTTTTCTTTTCTTTTTGGGTCACACCCGGCGATGCACAGGGGTTACTCCTGGCTCTGCACTCAGGAATCACTCCTGGCAGTGCTCGGGGGACCATATGGGATGCTGGGACTCGAACCCGGGTCAGCGGCGTGCAAGGCAAGGCAAAGGCCCTACCCACGGTGCTATTGCTCCAGCCCCTCCCCCCGCCCCCATGCATTTTGCAGAGCAGCCCTTGTTTTTCACCAGCCTCTGTTATGAAGCTCGGCACACCACCAAAACCGCTAGTGTTACGCCTTCAGGACAGGCGACGAACTTTTCTCTGTCCCCCGAGACCCCCGCCCCCAGAACAGCCCGTGTCATTCCCACTATAACCCACATGGGGGGCGGGGCGCGGCTCTCGCTTCTGAGCCTGCTGGTTGGCGGGACCCATCTTGGGGGCTGGATGTCCCCTCACGGTGACACTCAGTGTCTCTTCCTGTCGGTGTGTGCGTCTGGATGCAGCTGTCAGACCCACGGGCTGGTGGAGCTTCGGGCAGGGACAAACGTGACAGACGCTGTCTGTGGTGAGTCTGGAGGTTAGTCTCGTGTGCGTGCGTGCATGCGTGTGCATGTGTGTGTGTGTGTGTGTGTGTGTTGGTGGTGGGGGGGAGGGGGGTGGTACTGAGGCATGCAGGAACACAGAAGCTGGGGAAAGGAGGAGGGGGGTGGAGAGAGGGGTCTTCTGGACTGTGGCACCTTGGCCCTGCTGTGGATCTGTGTGGCCAAGACAAGTGGCTGGCACTCTTCGAGCCTCAGTCGCTCCATCTGTAAAATGGGCTCATCAGAGCAGCTCCTTAGGCGGCGAGTGGGAGTGCCTGGTGGCAGGGATGCGAGTGCACTGTGCCTTGGGGGACCGCTGTGTGGCCCTCTGCCCCCTGCCTTTCAAGGAGCAGCTGGTGAGGGGTGATTCTCAGCCTTTGCTCCGAGGGGGAGCTGATGGGGTCTTCCCTGAGAGCTGCAGGAGGGGAGCGATTGGGGGTCGAGAAACACCCTTCCTTCCTTCCTTCCTTCCTTCCTTCCTTCCTTCCTTCCTTCCTTCCTTCCATCCTTCCTCCCTTCCTCTCTCTCCCTTGCTCCCTTCTTTCTTTCTTTCTTTCTTTCTTTCTTTCTTTCTTTCTCTCTCTCTCTCTCTCTCTCTCTCTTTCTTTCTTTCTCCCTCTTTCTTTCTTCCCCTCCCTCCCTTCCTCCCTTCCTTTGAGCCGGCTGAGAGGTCTGGGGCCAGTCCTGGTAATACTTTACCACCAGGCTGGTGGGTCCGTGTGGGGGCGCCAGGATGGGGGTCTGCCTTGGCCCTGTGGTGCCGGGGACCGCTAAGGCCAGGCTGTGGGGCTCAGGCCGCACTAGGCTCAGGGGCCATGTGGGGGACCGAAGCCAGGACTGTAACCCCGGCTCCTCTCCTCGTGAGGGCGAGGGCTGGAGGGAGGAGAGTGATCCCTCTGTTTGGGCACCTCGAAGGGGTCACCAGGCAAAGTGTAGCTACAAGATAAAAATTCAAGACAAAGAACATTTTGATCTAAGCTTTGAAGCAATTCAAAATTAATGTAAAATCCGCAGTGAACAAAACATCAAAATATCAACATTTTAACTCTGTTTGGGGGTGTGGCATTCATGCCTGGTGGTGCTCAGGGCTTGCCCTTTGCTCTGTGCTCAGGAATCGCTCCTGGTGGGGCTCTGGGGGACCGTTTGTGGTGCCGGGGATCAAACCTGGGTGGAGTGTGTGAAGGCAAATCGCTTCTTGTACTTTGCTTTTCGGATCACACCCAGCGATGCTCAGGGGTTACTCCTGGTGGTGTCAGGGCACCATATGGGATGCCGGGAATCGAACCCGGGTCGGTTGCATGCAAGGCAACTGCCCTCCCCGCTGTGCTATCGCTCCAGCCCCGCTTGTACTTTCTTTATGGCCCAATCTTTTGAATTTTAAATGTTGGCTCTGTGTGTGTGTGTGTGTGTGTGTGTGTGTGTGTGTGTGTGGTAAGGTGCTGGCCTTGCACACAGCTGGCTTGGATCCCAGCACCACATACGGTTCCCCGAGCACCGCAGGGAGCAATCCCTGAGCAGCAAGTTGGGTTGCTCCTGAGCACTGCTGGGCCCATTCTTGGGAAGGTTGGCCGAGACTTGGAAGGATCTTGGGCCCAGCCAGGGCAGGTGGCCTCCGGGGCTGGGGCGGGCGGCCATCTGGAGTTGTCTGCTCCTGCAGGTGTCCAGGACCGGACGAGGATGCTGGTGGCGCTCCCCATCGTGCTGGCCGTCTTGTGCGCGGCCCTGCTGCTGTCTGCCTATGTCTGTGAGTGCTAGCTGGGGAGGGGCGGCAGAGGGTGGGAGGGACCTGGAGAGCCGTACCCACCCTTGACCCGGGTCCCCTCACCCTCTCTCTAGGGAAGTGGAGCAAAAAGAAGCCGGAAGAGGTAGGTCCCCCCAGAACCGGACAGCATGGGCAAGCTGGAAAGAGGGTCTTCTTATTGCCTGCACTGTGGGGACCCTGGTTTGGGGGGTCTGACCTGGGGTCCACATCTGGCCATGGAGGACCGGACTGTCACATCCGCCCTCATCATCTCCTGCCTTTGCCCTGCGTGTTGGCGGAGTCTGATTGGTTTGCACTTCCCGCGGGGTCTGGCTACTGTGTCCATTCCTTGGACTCCGGCTCTGGAAGCCGTGTTGACTTCCGGCATGGCCAGCAGGGGGCAGGAGGCGCCCGTCCCATCCCCAGGCCCTGCGTCTGGGAATGGGGAAGGAGCTGGCGGTGGGGGGGTGGGGGGGGGTGGGGAAGGGTGGTGGGGTGGGAAGGGCACCTCGGAGTGCAGCTGGGCTGACCCCAGCGTCTCGTCTCCCCAGGGCACCAAGCTTCAAGATTTGCGGACCCCCCAGCCGGAAGAGTGGGAGGAGGACTTTTCCCCGGTGCAAGAGACGCTACTCGGGTGCCAGCCTGTCGCCCAGGAGGACGGCAAAGAGAGCCGCGTCTCTGTGCAGGAGAGGGTGTGAGGCCGCGGGGGGCGGGTGGTGGGCAGCCCAGCCACTGGACGGGTCCCCCACCCCCTGGCACACAGCACCCCACAAGCCTGGAGCTCCAGAGCCCACTCATGCTCCCGACTTGCTTTGAAAACAGGAGGCAGAACCTTATTTATTTTTTTAGGGAGGGGGGTGGATGGAGTCACACACCCGCCAAGGCCTCCGTGCCAACAGCTCTGTGCCAGGGACGGCTGCAGGGACAAGAGCCAGACAGCAGAGGGCCCTGGCAGCACTGCGGGTGACACAGTCCTTGGAAGTGACGGCGCCCGTCCACCCCCGGGGTGAATAAAGCGGGTCTATTTATACGAGATCTCTGAGATCTCCAAGGCTGCCATGGTGGGGGTGTGCGGGGTGGGGTGAACCGTGGGCCGCCGGCTGCCGGGTGGGTGCAGAGACTCCTTGGAAGCACAGACCCCCCCAAACACCGACCGCTTGCCCTGCACGGTGGTGTTGGAGATGTGGGTCAAAGGAAGGTTCTGGAAGGATCTCGAGAAAGTGCCCAACCCCGGGAAAGGTCTGACTTTCCCGAGCGCCTCATTCCTCTTCCCGCAGAAGGAGAGTGGAGTCACAGGATGATTATGTAATTAAAAAGCCACCAAACATGTAAAAAAGCAAGCCGGGGGCGGACACGCGAGGTGACATGAGCCGCTTAACTTGCTCCCGGGCGTAACACGCGCGTAGTTCGGGCGTCTTCCGAGGATAAATAGGAACGTCTGTGGGCTGCGCCCCCCCACCTTCTCCGTCTGCTCTTTATGTTTCTAAAACATGCTCCTCCTTGGAGGCGGCCCGGGGTGGGCTTGGGACCCTCCTCTCCTTAACGGAGTGGGGGAAGGAGGTCCAGAGAGGGCAAGGGGCTTGCCCGTGGTCACACAGCAGCGAGGAGGGGTGGGGTGCTCCTGCGTCTCCCAGCCCTGGCGGCTCTCTGGAACCCACACCTGAGCTCCTGGGTGGGTGGGTGGGAGGGGGGAGTCCTGCCGCCTTCTGACCTCCCAACTGTTTCAGAAGCTGCTCACGGTCAGATGGTGCCCTTCCTCCGCCCCGCGGCAGCGTCTCCGGATAAAAATAAACCATCCTGTTCTCTTTTCCTGCTGTGCCAACTGAGGGGGAGACCAGCCAGGAGGAGCGGCAGATGGAGTGGAGCAGAGGGGAAGAGGGGCGGTGGGCGGGAGGCGGCAGGACCAGGAGCCCCAGGGCCCGTGAGGCCGGGCGCCAAGGTGGGTTCCTGCCGTCCCACCCCAGGCATCTGCGCCGACTTCGCCCCTTTAAGAACCGGCTTTGAGCTTCCGCCCTGTGTCCTGTGGCAGGAGGGTGGATGTCGAGAGAGGGTTTGCCCCCCGCCCCACCGAGGCCAAGAGGGCATCTGGGGACTCAGATGGAACACCTGGCTTGGCAGGCTTCCCAGCGGAGCTTCCAGAAGCATTGGGATGCACCAGGTGGAGACATTTGCTGTGGAAAGTGGAGCAAAGTGGTGATTAGGGGAGGGGACGGGGGCGCTCAGCTACCGAGAATCCCGGTATGTCACTCTCAGAGAGGCAAGACCCACCGGAACGCTCCTGGGACGTGGGGGGGATGGGGCGGGGTGGTGGCTTCCCTCTTTCCTCTTAGCATCTCCGCTTTCCTGGGGCCAGTGCAGAGGATACTTGCACACCTGTGGTCTCGAGGCGGCCGGGAGGTGATCGATGCCACATTGGAGATTCTTCGCCTTTTTCGTGGATCGGAGCCTCCCAGAAGAGGTTCAAAACCCTACGGCTAGCGCCAGTGAGAGTCAGTCTGGACCGGTGGGTCCGTGAGGGAGCAAGAGTGTGCTCTCTGGGGGCTGGAGTGATAGAACAGTGTTTGTCTTGCACACGCTGGAGCCTGATTTAATCTCCTGAATCCCATATGGATCCCCGAGCACCACCAGGAGAGATCCCTGAGTTCAGATCCAGGAGTCAGCCCTGAGCATCACAAGCTGTGGCCCCAAATCAAACCAAACCGAGTTGGTTTTCTGCCTGGATGCCAGAGAGGTAGCACTGGGCTAAGGTGCCTTCCTTGTATGTGGCTGACCCAAGTTCCCTCCCTGGCCCCCCACGGGGTCCCTTAAAACCCTTTAGGAAATGATCTCTGTGCACAGAGCCAGGAGCGATCCCTGAGCAGAGTCAGGTGTGGCCCCAATACTAAAAAATAAAAACCAAAGGGTTTGCCTCACGAACGAGCTACAGAGTTGATCGAGACCTAGGGCAGGATCGGGGGTCAGCCGGAGAACAGCCACTCGCGGCATTTGTGTTTGGACACGAGCAGTATTTCCCGTCGCTTGCCTCGGCAGGCACTTGGTCTTGAGGCCGCGTGTGTGGCAGGTGTGCTGGGGACAGTCCCCAGAAGTGCCAGCTCGCTGGGAATAAAGATCTGTGCTCGCCTTCTGAACGGTCGCGCTCACCCTCCGTTCCCGTCCTGCCTGGGATCAGTTTCGGAATAAAACACCTGCGGCCAGTGCGGGCCACAGCCTGCTCCTGGCGGGCAGTGGCCCCCCTGGGGTCAGCGGGACCCTGCCCGAGTCGGCGGCGGTGGGCTTCTGTAAATAGTCGGGTCCCTGCCAGAGAGGGTCTTCCCTCTGGGAGCAGGATTCTGGATTCTAAACGGAGCTGAGTCAGCGACTGCCTCTGTGGCCTGTGTGTCCCCTTACAATCTGGGGTGAAGGCCCAGGGTCCTACCAGCTCTCAGGGGTCCAGCCACTCTGGAAAAGAAAAGCTTCCGTTCACTGACGGTCCTTTCGTGGCCGGTGGATGGAGGGGCCGGATGCAAGGCTCGGCTCAGCCAGAAGGTGGCACCGACGTATCATCTGAGAACCCTCGCGGCGCCCTGGACCCCAGGGGAAGGGGCCATCCCGCGCTCCCACGACATCCCGCCCTTTGTGTGGTTTTTGTTTGTTTGTTTGTTTGGGGCCCACGCCCGGGAGTGTTCAGGGGGTCTGGCTCTGCATTCAGGAATTACTCCGGGTGGGGCTTAGGGCACCAGAGGGGAAGCTGGGGATTGAACCCTGGCCCACTGCGTGCAGAGCAAACCCCGCCCGCTGTGCTATCGCTAAACCCCCATCCTGGCCTTTGGAGATGAAGCCTTTGCCCCCTGAGCCCCACCAGCTGGACCCTCTGCAGCCAACAACAGCTTCCTACCCTCCCCCATCTGTGTCCCTCTGATGCCCCTACCCCAGTTTTTTCTTTCTTTCTTTCTTTCTTTCTTTCTTTCTTTCTTTCTTTCTTCCTTCCTTCCTTCCTTCCTTCCTTTCTTCTTTTCTTTCTTTTTTTTTTGCTTTTGGGTCACACCCAGTGATGCACAGGGATTCCTCCTGGCTCACACACTCAGGAATTACTCCTGGCGGTGCTCCGGGGACCCTATGGGATGCTTGAATCGAACCCGGGTTGGTCGCGCGCAAGGCACTGTGCTATTGCTCCAGACCCCCCCCACTCCAGTTTCTTGGAACCCCACCTTATATCTGAGGCCCTAGGGCTGACTGACTCGAAGGTCTGTGGGGTTTGAGTTGGGAATGACACTCTTCTGGGTTGACCCCAGCCCCTGGGCTGTGTCCTCCGCTCCTGTCAGCTGAGAGTGTCCAGGGCAGGAGAAGGGGGAAGGCAGGGTCTGTGGCAGAGTGGAGGCACAGCCCCGTGGGCTCCCCTGTGGGCTCCCCCAGACTCGCCCAGTGTGGTCGGGACCCAGGTTTCCACTAGAAGCCTCGTCACGCTCAGATGCTCCTCCGTTCTCCAAACCAAGACGCTTGGTGAAGGCCCAAGAGCGTGTGCTGGGGGCTGGAGCGATAGCACAGCGGGGAGGGTGTTGGCCTTGCACGTGGCCGACCCGGGTTCGATTCCCATTCCCTGAGCACCGCCAGGAGTAATTCCTGAGTGAAGAGCCAGGAGGAACCCCTGAGCATGGCCAGGTGTGACCCCCTCCCTGCCCCCGAAAAATCAGCATGTGCTGGAGGGTTGGTGTCCAAAGAGATGTGGGCTATCAGTAATGGGGGCGGGGTGGTGGTGGCAGGCTTTTGTTTTCCACGGGGGGGGGGGAACTGAGGCTACCAGGAGTGCCAGGCACCAGCAGGCAATGCCCGGCTCCTTCCTTGACTCCCGGTCAGGTGGCTGGCGGGAGCTTCCTGGGGGCGCGGCCGCTGCAGAGCTGGGCAGTCCCCAGCCCACGTGTGTCCCCTCCAAGCTGCATTCGAGTCCCGGGGAACTGAAGTTATTAAAGAGTCTGCCCGGAGGAGCTTCTCTCCCCTAGAGTGATTCTGGCACAGAAAATCACAAACCCGCCTGCAGGGCTGGGAGATACAGTTTTAATTTGTTAAAAAAAAAAAAAGGAAAAGAAACAGAAAAACCCACGCTTGGTCTGGGAGTCTGGAGGAGGGGGTGCTCAGGGGGGCGGGGGCTCTGCTGGGACAGGCAGTGTGGTTTGGGGGGCTTAGGGGGGGCGCGTGCTTACTCCTTGGCCAGCTCTGGGATCTGTGAGATGCCCCCTGCCTGCCCCCCCACGGCCAGTCTCCAGGGCTCTGGCCATCCCCCCCTCCCCCTCTGACTGGCACATCCCCCTGCAAGTCCCCCTGCTAGCCCAGCCCTGTTCCCTCCCCCCCAAGTCGGGTTCCCATAGCCCATCCCTGCACCCCAGTTCTCAGGGTGCACGTGTCACTGTGACGAGGACAGTCGTACCTGTCTCGCCCTGCACACCCCACTCGCAAACGGGGACCCAGACCTTGCGTGTCCCGCACACGCGCCTCCACGTGTGGGGGCCCTGCCGAGCGGCCCTGGAAGCCCCCGACGATGCTTCTCGGCGCCTTCAGAAAGCAGCTGCCGGGCTCCGCGGCAGACACGGCGGCCGTCTCCACGCCAATAAATATAGATCTGGAGCCTGCTTTTTAATTGCTGCATAGGGCTCCGCCGGCAGCTCCGCGGGCGGCCCGAGGCCCCATTGACGGGCCTGGGGGCTTCGCTCTCCTTCCTGCCTCTCTCCCCAGCTGCTCCCGCCCCTCTCCCCTTCCTTCCTCCCCAGAGTCCTGCCTCAGTTTCTCCCTGTTTCCCAGACCTCTCCGCCCTCCTTCACACTCCCTTGCAGCTCGCGGCCCCCTGCGGAAGGGGCGCGGGTCAGTGGTGTCCGGCTCCTGCTCCTGTGTCAGACACGGCTCGTTAGCGTGCCTGTCCCCCCAAGTCGGCGGGCAGGAGCCGCGGCCGCTGCGAGGCCTAATTGAATGTAACTAATTATTCACTCCCTTAACCGGGCCTGGGAGGGACGGCGCTATTCACTGTGAACTGGGGAGACGGGAGCGGCCTGCTGGGGGAGGAACCGAGGAACCGGCCTCAGGGCCGGGGGTGGTGGGGTGAGAAGCCCACGCTCTGGGCCCCTCGCTGGGGGTCCTGGCGGAGAAGAGGAGCTTGCTGGGGACCCCACGGGCTGCTCCCGGGGCCTGGGGCCCAGGTGGGAGCCTTTGGCTTAGGAAGATGGGGGCTCAGGAGTCCTGAGCCGGATGGGCCGGGAGGGTCGGGGCCTGCTCATGGGAGGACGAGGGGGGCTGCTGCAGGCCGACCCCCCGGAGGGGCTTGGTGCACGAAAGGGGGTGCCGTGCAGCCTTCTCCTACAGCGGACTTGCTCCCTTCTAAGCAGCTGCCCCCGGCCCAGGGCAGGCAGAGGCCTCTGGGTCTTTGTCTCTTCGTAGGGGCCACACCTGGTTGTGGGGGACGAACTCAGGGCCTCAGCGTGCTAGAGCCTCCCTGGCCGCCCCGTCCCCAGGGTGTGTTCCTGGCCCCCCAGGACCCTAAAGCACTCCCAGAAACCCCCGGTCTGGCCCTCAGCTCGTCTCTGCTCCGAATCCTCGACTTGGAACCCTCTTCTTTCCTTTGCATGCGAGTGTAGTGTGTGTCTGCATGCAAACGTGTGTGTATATCTATGTGTCAGTGTGTGTCTGCATAGGGATGTCTGCATGTAAGTGGCTGTATATGTGTGTGTGTGTGTATGGTTGTAAGTCCGTGTATGTGCATGTGTGTATCAGTGTGTCTGTGTGTATAAGTATGTGTCTGTATGTGTCTAAATGCGTGTGTGTCTGTTCGTGCATCTGTGTCTGTATAAGTGTGTCCATATGTGTATATGTCCATGTATGCATGTGTCCATGTATGCCCGTGTATGCATGTATGTCCATTCATGTGTGCATATCTGTGTATAAGTGTGTTCATAATATGTATGTGTGTTTGTGCATGTGTGTGTTCATGTATATCTGTGTATGTGTGTATATTCATGTCCGTCTATGTGTATATGTCCATGTATATGTGTCCGTGTGTGTATGCATGTGTTCGTGAAAGTCCATGTACATGTGTGTCCATGTATGTTTGTGTCTGTCCATGTATGTGTGCATGTCCATGTTTGTGTGTCCGTATGTGTGCATGTGTGTGTATGTCTGTGTATGTGTGTATGTCCGTGTATATCCATGTATATGTGTCTATGCATGTTCGTGTATGTGTGTATTTGTGTATGTTTCTATGTGTGTCTGTGCATGTGTATATGTTGGTGTGTGTTTCCATGTGTGCACTGTGTGTGTGTGCATGTGTGTCGGGGGGTGATCTGCCCACCATTTCTCACATGTTTCCCCCTTGGGTCCTGACACTCTCCGTGTGGCTGGGAGCAGGGCAGTTGTAGGAAGGCCGAGTGAGTGCCCGGGGACACGGCAGGTACCCATTTTTGCCTCCTCTGGAGGGGCTGGCGCATGCCAGCATTGGGCTGGGCAGGGCAGCAGTGCAGTGGCCCTGGCTACCCGTTTCCTTTTGTTCCTGGTTGGGGGGTGATTGTGCCCAAAGATTCAAGCTTATTTATTTCATTTTGCTTCTGGGGGACCCCCCGTGGTGTTGAGGGCTTACTCCTGGCTCTGTACTCAGGGATCACTCCTGGCAGCCTGAGGAACCCTGGGAGGGGCTGGGGACTCTGCAAGGCCCCTCCCGGCTGCACTGTCTCTCTGGCTCTGTGAGCTTTTGGGGGGCTGGGAAATGGGAGTGGACCACACTGGCTGTGCCTCGAACTGACCCCTGGCTCTGTACTCGGGTCACTCCTGGAGGAGCTTGGGGGACGCTCTGTGGGGCCATGGCTGGGCCCGCTGCAGCTGTGTGCAGGACGAGGGCCCTCCTGGCTAGATTATCCCCAGCTCCCGTCAAGCGTTTTTGCTGCAGACTTTGGCTTCTAGGTTCCCTTGAAGTACCTCCCTCCTGCTCAGGGAACTCGCCCTTTTCCATGACCCAATCCAGCCAAAGCCCACCCTGTCCGCAAGGCTGATGGAGCCCCCAGGATGCACAAACAGGCAGTGGGGAGGGGATTCGGCTCAATGATGGAGAGAGGCACCGGCTGCCCCTGCGTGCTAGGGGCCGGAGGGACAGTGGGCACATCAGCTGCCCACAGCAGCCGGGACCTGAGGTCAGAGCAGCCTGGGGGTTCCCCAGCCCAGCACCCCTTCCCACGGCCACCATCCTGAGCTGCCCCGTGCAGAGTGAGGTTTGCGACCTTCTTCCAGCTGAACAGCTTAGCCTGATGCCGGCAGCCACTGAGGATCGGGGCGGGCGGTGGGCGTGAGCACGTGCGGGAAGCCTCTGAGGTCCCGTGCAGAAGCTGCATGCAGCCCCCGGAGTCCAGGGCAGGGCCAAGCCAGCCGGGAGAGCTGCGGACTCCCAGCCAGGGTGGGTGGTGGTGGCACCGTCATCCATGCAGAGTCTCTGTGCCTGGGGAGGGGGCTCCTAGACTGTGCGGGGGATGGGTGGGCTGCGGTATGGGGGCCCAAGGAGCCCACGCCAGACAGGTGCATACGGCACAGGTGGCCACCCCAGGGGACAAGCCCTATGCCAAGGTCCACGTGCCAGCGCCCTCCCGCCTCCCCTCCCGCCGCAGACAGCTGGCAAGGCCCCCACCCACCCCGTCCCGTCACGGCACCGGAAGTGGACGCGGCCAGCAGCTGGGATGAGATCATTCGGCCAGAGGACCCGGGAGCCCGGACTGCAGGAGGCCCCAGGACAGGCTCTCCCCTGTCTGGAACCCGGGCACCGGGGAGGGAGAGGAGGCCGGGCAGCGCCCGGAGCTGGTGCAGGCGGGATGGATGGCGGCAGCTGCCCTGGGCCACACACAGCGGGTGTGCGGGAGCCAGATCGAGACGCGCTGGAAATGAGATTTGCCGCGTTATCTGTGCTTGCTCAGGCCCAGGGCCCAGGGCACTAAGCCGGCCAAGGAGCTGAGGGGAGCGGAGGGGCTGGGGGCAGGGAGGGGGTGGGCTGGAGCGAGCGTTTGCTGGAGCATGTGCACGTGTGCACGTGTGTGCGTGTGTGTGCACGTGTGTGGGTGCATGTGCATGTGTCTATGCAGTCGTGTGTGTGTATGGTTGCATGTACACATGTACGTGTGTGTATGTGTGTGTGCACGTGTGCGTGTGTGTATTATGGGTGCATGGCACGTGTGCCTGTGTGTGTGTGGTGTGTGTGCATGCTTGTGTATGTGCGTGTATGTGCATGTGGGTGCACGTGTGGGTGTAGGTGTCTGTGTGTGTGCTTGTGTGTGTGTATGGGGCATGTGCACATGTGTGTGGTGTGTGTGTGTACAGGCATGTGTGTATGGTGCATGTGCACATGTGAGTGTGGGTGGGGTGTGTGTGTGGGGGGGGATGGTGCATGTGTGTGTACATGCGTGTGCGGGTAGGTGTCAGGATCACTTGGGTGCATGTGGTTTTACCTCCAGAAGAGAGCGTGTATATTTTCTGGCTTAGTCCTTTAGAATGCCTGGAACGGTTTTGCTTTCCGCTCACACATCTCGTGTGTGTGTGTGTGTGTGTGTGTGTGTGTGTGTGTACGACACCCTGTGATTTTTCTGTGTACATGCCCCTGTTGCCCCAGGGGGCAGAGTGGGGCTGGGGGCGTTCAGGGCCCTGGTGGGGCAGATCTGGGCATCTTCCAGGAGCCCCGGCCTGGCAGGGAACAAAGGGGCAATCAACCGAGAGGCAGGAGAGCGCGGGCTGATTGAGGAAGAGCGATTAGCAAGGAGCCCCCTGGGGCCGGCAGGGGGGGCGCAGGGGGCTTCCTGATTGGGGAGCAGGTGCAGCTGGGCCTACCTGAGCGGCAGGAGGGCAGGCGGGGCGGGCGGGGGCAGGGGGCCCTCGCACAGGGACTGGGGCAGTGGCGGCGGAGGGCAGCAGGTCCTGGGCACGGCTGGCCGGAGTCTGCGGCCGTGCCCGCCTACCCCCTGCGGCCTCTGTGGCCCCAAGGCCTCACCCCCTGAGCCTCACCTCCCTTAGGACTCACCTCCCGGTGGGGCCCTCACTTGCCCCGTGGTCTCACCTGCCCGCTGGTCTCACCTCCTCCTGGGCTCACTTCCCTATGCTCTCACCTACCCCATGGTCCCGGAAGCATCTGCGCCCTCAGCCAGGGTGAGCACTGAGGAACCGAGGGGCTGGCGAAAGTGCGGCCCCTCTCAGTGGGGGCGGGCAGGGGTCTCCACAGCACTGGGGCAGGGACGGAAGCTGCAGAAAGACCCTTGGTGGGGACCAGAGGCTCCAAATGTATTTAGCCTGCCGTCCCCCTTTTCAGAAAAATAAATAGATAAATAAATAAATCGAAACCCATCATTCAGCAGCCTTCTGGAAATCTACCTCCTCCCAATCTCCACGCAGAAAGCAGCCCTGCCTCCTGGCTTTGGGACAGAGAGGCAGGGACAGAAGGGGCTTCCTGGGGATGGGGGTGGGGGGAGGAGATGAAATGCCCATCACGGGGCGTTCAAGGGAGGGGCTTTTGTGTGGGCAGGGGCTGAGTCAGACCCCCGGCGTTCCCAGCCCCCTGTTCGCACACTGTGCGGCCTTGGACTGCATCCTGATCTCCCTGTAAGATGCAGGGGTGGGGGCCGGAGGGATAGCACAGCGGGGAGGGCGTTTGCCTTGCATGCGGCCGCCCCCGGTTCGATTCCCAGCATCCCATATGGTCCCCCGAGCACTGCCAGGAGTGATTCCTGAGTTCAGAGCCAGGAGGAACCCCTGAGCATCACTAGTGTGACCCAAAAAGCAAAAAAAAAAAAAGAAACGGGGTGGATGGGCGACAGGGGTGAGGTGTCATGATGGCAAGACCCACTCCCATCTGAGTCCGTGCATTGGGGGCACAAAGCTGGAGTGACGGGGGTGAGGGTCTGTGCCTGGATGGGGTCACTGGAGAGGAGGCAGAGACATGCTGGAAGGTCCAGCGTTGGCTTGAGTCCCCTCCAGGGCTCTCTCTGCTTCCGTCCCCAGCAGGCTCTGGGGGTCACTGCTCATCCCTCTGGACTGTCCGTCTGTCCCCCCCCCGGCCCCTCATCAGGCCACGTCACCTCCCCCTGCTCCCCCTTCGCCCACGGAAGTGGCTCGTCAGGTTCCCAGGTGGACGGGGTAGGGAGTCCAGGGCCGGTGTCTCTGGGGCATGTCCCTGTTCTCCCAAGGGAGTCATCTCCGGTGGGGGCCGGACTGCCCTGCACACGTCAGGCTAAGGGGACGCAGTGCAGACTGGAGGCATGAGTGAGGGTCGCTCCCGGGCACCCGGATGGTCCTCTGAGCCGTGAGCCCTGGACCAGCAGTGACAACAGCGGTGGACAGAGCTCAGCTGGCGGCCTCCAGACAGGCTCTCCCCTCCGTGTCCCTCTGCAAGCCCCTTCTTCCCGCAGCCCCTCAACCTCACCCTCCCTTCCTCCCCTGCCTCCTGGGTTGCCCCTTCCTCCCAGCCCCGCCCCTGGGGTTGCGTCTTCTCTGGGGCTGGTCCCAGCCCGTCTGGTTCCCGGGATGCCCCATCCATCCACCACTCAAGGGTCCCAGATGCGTTTCTCCAGGCTCTGAATGCTTCCAGCTGTCTGTGGAGAACCCTCCACCTGCTCTCTCCCTTGAGTCCACCATGGGGCCGCGGTTAGCCTGCCTCTACCTCCGCTCTTGTCCGTCTGTCTCAGTCTATGGTCAGAACTTGTCCCTTTTTTGGGAGGTCACAACCAGTGATGCTCAGGGGTTACTTCTGGCTCATGCACTCAGGAATCTCTCCTGGTGGTGCTCAAGGGACCATATGAGATGCTGGAGATCAACTGGGTCGGCCACGTGCAAGGCAAACGCCTTCTCTGCTGTGCTATGGCTCCAAGATCCAGGACTTGTCCTTGATGCTGCTCTGCCCTGCCTGCCCCATCAGTGTGTCTGAGGTCACTATCCTCTCCATGCTTCCAGCCTGGTCCAGCCATGGTCTCCCGGCCTTCACCTGCGTGTGCCAGTGACCTCAGTACTGGTGCCCTGGGCACCCTGCCTCAGACCCCCTGTAGCAACTGCAGGGGCCTTTAAAACATGAATCAGATTCCATCAACTCCACTCCTTAAGCCTCAAGGAGGTGAGTGTACGCATCCCATCCTGTATGCTGTTCCACTCCCCTCCCCTCCCCCTCCCTCCCCTCCCCCCTTCCCTCCCCTCCCCCCCTCCCCTTCCCTCTCCTCCCCTTCCTTTCTCTTCCCCTTTTTTTAGGTGGTGGCCTCACCAGGCAATGCTCAGGGGTCAGTCCTGGCTCTGCACTCAGGACTCCTGGTGATGGTCAGGAGACCATCTGGGATGCCAGGGATCAAACCCAGGTCAACCACATGCCAGGCAAACACCCTCCCCGCTGTCCTGTCGTTTCAGCCCGCCGCCCTTTCTTCTCTTGGATGTTCACTGGCCTCTTCATGTTCTCAGCATGATGTGACTTTTTTGATTTGTTTGTTTGTTTGGGGGCCGCACTCAACGATGCTCAGGGGTTCCTCCTGGCTCTGCCCTCAGGAATCACTCCTGGCGGGGCTCAGGGGACCATATAGGATGTCGGGGACTCAACCTGGCTGGCCGTGTGAAGGCAATTCCCAACCCCGCTGTGCTATGGCTCCAATGTCCTGAATGTGACATTTTTATTGGCTTCATTTGTTAGGTTGTTGCTTTCCCTGTATAGTTAGTTATAAATCAGAAAATTGAGTTAGTAGCGAGTTTTGCAGTGTTGTTACCTGTCTTGATCCTGGCTCTATTCCTGGTGCTGAGAGTCATACGTGGGACTTTGAGGATTGTTAAGTGTTTGCTGTTTGAGTTGACGCTTTGTACTTTTTCCTGGTTATTTATTTTTTTATAAGTATTTCTGGTTTATGACAGGTGTCACTGCTTTTTCCATTTTTAGATAATGATACAAGATTTTCTTCTAAGGATACAGAAAAAAGTATCATATGATTTCTATCCAGAATATATAAAGAAGTCTGTATGTGTCTATGTGTGTCTGTATGTCTCTGTGTGTCTGTGTGTGTCTGTGTGTGTCGTCTGTATGTCTGTGTGTGTCTGTATGTCTGTGTATGTCTGTGTGTTTGTGTGTCTGTGTGTGTCTGTGTGTCTGTATGTCTGTGTGTTTGTGTGTGTCTGTATGTCTGTGTGTGTCTGTGTGCGTCTGTTTGTGTCTGTATGTCTGTATGTGTCTGTGTGTGTCTGTATGTCTGTGTATGTCTGTGTGTGTCTGTGTGTCTGTGTGTGTCTGTATGTCTGTGTGTGTCTGTGTGTGTCTGTGTATCTGTGTGTCTGTGTGTGTCTGTGTGTGTCTCTGTGTTTCTGTGTCTTTGTGTGTATCTGTATGTGTCTGTGTGTGTCTGCATGTGTCTGTGTGTGTGTGCATGTGTCTGTGTGTGTTTGTGCATGTGTCTGTGTGTGTCTGCGTGTGTCTGTGTCTGTGGTGCTGGCCATCCAGGGCAGCAGGGCAAGAGTCTCGCTGCTGAGTGGGGCAAGGAGTGGCTCTCCGGCCGACGGCACCTGCCTTGCCAGTGTGAGTCTGCCCCTCTGGGGTGCTTCCGTGCGCTGGGCACAGTTCCAGTGACCCTCGCGTGCTACACTAAGAGTGTGATCTCCGCGCAGTCAGGCGTGTGAGTCCCATGCAGAAGTGTCCTGCCCCGCACGCATTCCCGGTGTGTGAGCCTTTGCAGGCATCACAGCAGCCCCCGGAAGGGGAACAGTCTAGAGCTCCACAAGGAGAGCAAAACCCCCAGGAAGCTCCAGGCCAAGCTCTACAGCCTGGGCCGTGATCCCCGCCCAGAGCACCACAACCAAATGTGTGTGTCTGGGTCGTGGCAACCACTGTGAACGAAAGGGGAGGGAAGGGGAGCTGGAGAGATGTACAGAGGCAGGGCGCTTGCCTTGCACGCGACTGGCCCAGGTTTGATGCCCGGCACCCCACACGGTCCCAAGAGCACTGAGTGAGACCATACGGGCGGGGTTCCTGAGCACAGAGCTAGGAGTAGGCCCTGAGCACCGCTGAGTGTGGCACCAAAACAAAAAAAAACAAAAAAGGTGTGTGTATGTGGGGGAATGAGAACAAAAAAAAAAACGAGTTAAGGATTCGAAGAGATGCTTCTTAAAGACATGGAAATGGTCCAGAAACACACACAAAAGTGTCGAACATTATTAGTCATTAGGGAAACGCAAATCAAAATCACTACAAAAGACTATTTAAAATCCATTAAAATTTAGCGTCTAGGATAGTTAGGAGAAAATGAAAAAGACAATAACCACTGTTGACCAGGATATAGAGAAATTGGAGCACTTAGACATTCTGATGGGGCTTGCCTGGGGCGGGGAGAAGCAGAATCAGACAGACACTTGGAAAAGAATCTAGAAGCTCCTTAAAACAGTTTTCATGGAGGCCCAGAGAGATAATCCAGAGGGTAAGGTGCGGGGTTTGATCCCTGGGGCCCCCATGTGGTCTCTTGAACCCCGCCAGAAGTCATCCCTGATCACAGAGCCAGGAGTAAGCCCTGAGCACTGCCAGGTGGATCCCCTCCAGCCCCCAAACAAATAAACAAACAAGTTTGTCAGACACAGCCAAGCATTTCCACTCCTAGGTAAGTGACCAAGAGAACGGAAATTGTGTTCATAAAAAAAACATGTACATGAAGTTCAACAGCTGCATTCGAAAGAGCCAATAAGGAGAAGTGAAATGTTTCCAGCTGAGGACTGAAGATCCCTGGTCTCCCTGCCAACGGACGATCACTCAGCAGCCCAGAGGAAGAAGCGTTATGGGCAAGCGGCACCTCGGGTGAATCTTGAAACCAGCTTCTCCCTGGGAGAAGCTAGACAGGGGCTGGGGTATAGTCAGAGGTCTTGCATGAGGCCGACCCCAGCTTAATCCCAAACACCACATACATTCCTCCAAGCGCCTCTAGGGGTCACTCCTGAGCACTCCCAGGTATGGCCCAACCCTTAACCCCCAACCTCACTCCTGGGGGGGGTGGGGAAGGGAAAAACCAAATGCAAAGGCATTTGCGATAAGCTTATTTTTCTTTTTTCTTTTCTTTTTTTCCAATTTATTTCACTTTTTCTTTTTTTTTTTTTGGGTCACACCCAGCAATGCTCAGGGGTTACTCCTGGCTTTGCACTCAGGAATTATTCCTGGCGGTGCTTGGGGGACCATATGGGATGCTGGGGATTGAACCTGGGTCGGCCGTGTGCAAGGCAAACACCTTACCCGCTGTGCTATCGCTCTGGCCCAATAAGCTTATCTTTCATGAAGTATCCCAAATAGACACATACACAGCAAGAAGTAGATGAGTGATGGCCAGGTGTGGTGGTGGGTGGGTGTGGGGGGGGACAGGAAGTGGCCGATAACCAATGCAGGATTCTTTTCTGGGTGATGAAAATGCTCAGAAATTAGGTGCTGGGATGGGAAACGGAGTGACGGTATAGCGGATAGGATGCTTACCTTTCACGTGGCCCCTGGGTTCGATCCTCTGCATCACATTTGTAGGTCCCTGAGACCACCAAGGGTGCTCCCTGAGTGCAGAGTCAGGAGTAAGTCCTGAGCATTGCTGGGCACGACCCAAAAATTAAAAAAAAAATAGATAATGGGAATGTTCGTTTATCACTATAAATAGGCTTTAAAAAACCCATCACACATTGCAATGCATACTTTGAATTCTTTACTTATTTATTAGGGTGTTTGGGCTATAAGGTGGTGCTCAGGGAGCACTTCTGGCTCCTATGCAGTGCCAGGAATCGAACCAGGGTCTGCAACATGCAAGGCAAGTGCCTTAATCCCTGTATTATTTCTCCCTCCCCTGAAATGTACATTTAATTTTTTTTTCTTTTTGGGTCACACCCGTCGATGCTCAGGGTTTCCTCCTGGCTCTGCACTCAGGAATCAGCCCCGGCAGTGCTCGGGGAACCCTACGGGATGCTGGGAATTGAACCCCAGTTGGCCGCGTGCAAGGCAAATGCCTTACCTGCTATGCTATTGCTCCAGCCCTGAAATGCACATTTTAAAAGGATGGATATTATGCTACATGACTGTATCTCACTGATGGTGTGAAGAAAATACAGTGAAAAGTGATCATGAAAAGAAAAAGCGTATTTAAGTGCGTCAATGGTTTTGATCCAGAGACTCAGCAGTGAATCTCAGAAGACAGCAGCTTATTGGAAATTTCTCTGGACTCTGTGCTGAGCTGATTTCACCAGGGCACCTCAGATGGAGTGGGCATCCCCTCTCCACCCACTCCAGATGAACCCCTGGTGGCCACAAACTTGCAGAAGAAAAACCCAGGTACGTGGGGCCAGGGACTGAAGACTCCAGGCCACATGGTGGCAGCTGGGGCAGGCCATTCATTCCTATCTCCCTGCCCCGTTGAGGTCCTGGCTGTCACGCCCACGAACTGCCTCTGGGCACCATCTCAGCACGTTAGCAGCCTTGATCCAGAGACTCACAAATGAATCTCAGAATGAACTAGAAATGTCTCTGGACCGCAATGATTTACAATTTTAGAATTCCAGGACTGTGTGGCCACAAAAGCGGCCATGCAGCCTCTCATGATATTCATAATAAGGTAAAGTTAAAAGGTAAAGGCCCTCCCGTTGATCGTCGATTTGCTCGAGCGGGCCCAGTAACGTCTCCATTGGAGACTTTGTTGTTACTGTGTCTGGCATCTCGAATACGTCACGGGGAGCTTGCCAGGCCCTGCCGTGCGGGCGAGATACTCTCGGTAGCTTGCTGGGCTCTCTGAGAGGGGCAGAGGAATCGAACTCGGGTCGGCCATGTTGGCCGATTGTAAGGCGAACGCCCTACCACTGTGCTATCGCTTTAGCCCATTCATAATAAACAATAGAAAATAAAGTAACTAAAGTATCTAGCTTCTGCCTGTGGCAGGCAGGCTTGAATGGTGTGTGTGTGTGGTGGGGGGGGGGGTGGAATTTGAAATAATGGTTATGGGAAGGTGTTGAATGGTGGGGGGATTGGTGTTGAAATCTTGAATGTAATCAATTAATGTCAACAACCTTATGAAAATACAATTTTAAAATTAAAAAGAAAAGATAAAGCCAGTGGCCAAAGGGAGAGGACAGGGGTGCGGGTGGAGGTGCTGGCCTTGCCCACAGCCTACCTGGGTGTGACTCCGCCACCACCGATGGCTCCTCTGAGCCCTGCCGGAGTGACCCCTGAGCTCAGAGCTGGAGTAAGGCTGAGCACTGCCGGGGTGAAAAGCAAACACGAACAACGAAGGAGAGAAGTCCAGGATGGGGGAGGAAAGCGGGAAGGCGGAGCCGAGGAGTGGAAGGGTCACAGCGGGCAGGCGTGGGGGGAAGACGAGACGGTGTGAGCTTCACAACTTCGAGGTCACACTCAGCCTCACGCCCACGTCACACTCAGTCTCACACCACGTCACACTGAGCCTTATGTCCAAGTCACACTCAGCCTCATGCCCACGTCACACTCAGCCTCACGCCCACGTCACACTCATTCTTACACCCAGGTCACACTCGGCCTGCGCCCAGGCTAGACGTGCCGTCTCCTCCCGCAGCAGCAAAGGCCCCTCTTGGGCGGGTGGGGAAACGGATTATGTGGCCTGGGGACAGGCAGCCGGGAGCAGCGGCCTCATGAGGGGGCTAGGCCAGGACTGGAGTTTTCCAGGCCTCAGTTAGGGCCCATAACACACACACATGTGCACGTGCGCACACACACATGCACACATGTGCACACACATGCACACACTCTCACATGCACACACGCACACGGCACACATATACTTGTACACACACATGCACACACATGCACATACTCATGCATACTCCCCTTGTGTGTGCGGATACACACACGCACACACACACACACACACACACGCAAACACACACACGCACCCCTGGTTACTTTGTTTTCAGACGGCTGGTCAGCCCTGGTGATGGTCCAGGATGGCCGTGTGCGTGGGCTGTCCGCGCCTGTCCCCAGCACGGGAGCACGGCTTGGCTCCTGGAGCCGCTCAATAAGTGCTTATCGAACGCGGGGATTTATGGGTCTGTCTCCTTTGCTTAACGGAGTTATTTAAAGTTGGGGAATGGCCGGATTCATCACCGGGTCCTCAGGGCCTAGCACGGAGCTTGGCGTGCACAAGCTGCTTGTAAATATTTTAAGAATAAGTGAGGGAATGAATGAACGCTCTCCCCAGCGGAGGACACGTTCCTGAAAGCGGTGGTTGTCTGTTGGGGGTCCCCAGGGCCCCACACATCGCCTGGAAGAGACCAGACACTACATTGAGGTCAGTCAGGCGAGCGTGACCTCAGCCTGGGCCCCAGCTGGCCCCTGGAGGAGGCTAAAGCCGGCTAACGCCAGCATTCTGTCTGTGACCGCGGCCCCGGGGTGGGCCGGCCAAGCGGCTCCGGTTCTAGACTCAGGCTGTGCCAACAGGGTCCACTGGCTGTGTGGGGTCCTGGGAGAGCGGGACCAGCCTGGCAGGCGGCAGGAGGGTCAGAGACCACGCCCCTTCGCACCAGGCCCACCCTTCTTTGGACACTGGCAGGCAGTTCCTCCAATGAGGTCTGGGCACAGCTGGGGGGGGGGGACGGGACAGATGGTGGAAGCCGAGGAAACCCCCATGTTCTCCTCCATCTGTTAGGTTTAATTGACTTCCTGCAGAAATTAAAAAAGAAAAAAAAACACAGTTGCAGGGATGCAATTGCTAGCTAAAAGGCCCTCTGATTAGATAGACAAATATTTACCAATTATGCCTGACCCTGTCCCTCTTATGTCTGCAAACTCCCGTCACCATGACACCCAGCTGGTGGCTCTGCCACCCAACGCTGTCCTGGAGCTCAGACCCTCTGAGGCAGCCCGGGAAGGAGCAAACACAGTCGTTCAGCAAACGCTCACCTGAGCGGGTGGTTCAGCCTCAGTTCTGGGAGCTGGAGCAGGCGTTTCCAGGGCTGGTGGTTCAGGCTGTGAGCTGACAACGGTTCTCTCCTTAGGGCAGGGGTGCCTGTCCTCTGGCCCCTGGTGCGGGTGCACAGGGGGCGTTCGCTAACCAAACCGTGTCCTGAGCCGGCACCTGTGGGGGGGGGGGGGGCGCCTTCCACCCCCATCCATGCGGGTGGACTAGTGACGGCTCTGTAGACACGAACAGGATTTTGTTCTGAGCTTTTAAACTCAAGGGGGAGAAAAATAGATCTCTGATGAGAAAACAGTTCCTTGGAAGCATTTATTGGGCACTCAGTGTTTGCCCAGCTTGGAGATAAGTGCTGAGGAGGGAGAGACAAGTAACAAAGTAACATCCATTTCTGCCCTCCGGGAGCCCGTCTGGTCAGGAGATGGAGGTGTGCTCCCCCTCTACCTCCCCACCCCTCCGCCCCCTGGCCCCCACCTTCTCTGCTCAGAGCTCTCCTGTGCAGTACCTACCTGGGAGGGAAGAGCCACCGGCTGCATCGACTTCCTGGCTCGCCGATGTCCTGGCTGTACCACCTAGAGCCAGCTACCTCACCTCTCTGTGCCTTGGGTTTCCTTCTGTGAATTAGAGCAAGCGATGCATCTTAAAGGTATAATTAAATGAGTTTATGCAATGTACTCAGGTGTGGCAGGGAGTATTTTTTTTTCTTTTTGGGTCACACCCGGAGATGCACAGGGGTTACTCCTGGCTTTGCACTCAGGAATTACTCCTGGCGGTGCTCAGGGGACCCTATGGGATGCTGGGAATCGAACCTGGGTCGGCTGTGTGCAAGGCAAAGGCCCTCCCTGCTGTGCTATCGCTCCAGCCCCCAGGGAGTGTTTTTTAAAAATGTTTTTGGGGTGATACTTAGGAGCGGATGTGCAGTTTTTTGTTTTTTTTTGGGGGGGGGCCACACCTGGCGGCGTTCAGCAGGGCTTATTCTTGAGTTCGGTGCTCAGGGATCACTCTTGGCAGTGCTCAGAAGACTCTCTGGGTTGCCAGCGATCAAGTTCAGGTTGGGCACTTACCAGGCGAGCTCCTTCCTCAATGTTCTCTCTCTCCAGCCCCTATTCTCAGTTTTTGGAGAAATCTCATCTTCATCCTGGCCCCACAGAGCCTGAGCCAGTTCACATTCCCACCACAGTGAACGATCAAGTCCAGTGAATGAGTTTGGGGTGGGGTTGTCCTCATTCTAGCTCCGTCTTACTTGACCAACCACTTCATTGAAAATCTCAGCTTCGGGGCTGGAGCGATAGCACAGTGGGGAGGGCGTTTGTCTGCCTTGCACGGGGCCGACCCAGGTTCGAATCTCAGCATCCCATAGGGTCCTTTGAGCACCGCCAGGAGTCATTCCTGAGTGCATGAGCCAGGAGGAACCCCTGAGCATCGTCAGGTGTGACCCAAAAAGGCAAAAAGCAAAAAAAAAAAAAAAAAAACCCACAAAAAATAAAAAAAAAAAGAAAATCCCAGCTTTGCTCTTCCTGGGGCTCAGGCTGGGGTTCTCGGGGCCTGCTGTGGGCAGTAGAGGGTTGGGGGGCATGGTGGCAGGAGGTTATTGGCATTACGGTGTCACTTTGGCACCCAGGTTTCACCTCACCAGAGCGTGCGTGGTGAGCCAAGGCCCCCCGGCTCTGGGTGCTAAGTCTCGTCCCCTGCCACAGCCAAAGCTGTGGGTGGTTCTCAAGCAGCGTGGGAGGCTGGGGGTGTTTGAAGCCCGGGCGGGGCCCCGGCCTGCTCTCCCTGTCCAGGAAGCGAGGTAGTGAGTCCCCCGACACTGGAGGTATGCGCAGGGGTGGGGCTGACTCCGAGGGGTCAGTTCTGACAGCCAGACTCTGGCGGTGAAGGCGGGTGACCTCCCTCTGGGGACAAGTTTCCCAGGTCAACTGGACAGGCCTAAGGAAGACAGGCTGGCCCATCACAGCACTGGGGGTCAGGATCACTGGGGACAGAAGAGACACCCCCATCCCCTCCCTGCCCAGAGCCCCTGACAGGCCCCAAATCAGGTTGGGAGGTAGCTGAGAAGGTCCATCCCTTCCCGTGAGGGTGACTTGGGAACCCCCTTTGCAGGTGTGACCCCGGTCCACACTCCCCCGTCTCTGTAAGATGGGGAAGGATGGACCTTCTCCCACCCCAGCTTGCTCTTGGGCTTCCTGTTCCACGTTGCATCTCATTTAAACCTCCCAGTAGGGCCCAAGGAGGTGGTGCAAGAGGCCTGAGGCTGAGCACATCCCAGCACCACCCGGGTGCCTGCGGTGTTCCTGACAGCACCCTCCTGGGTGGTCTCCGACGTCACCCCCAGCCCCCCATGCCTGGTCCCTGCCGCACCAATTGTGAAGGGAGAGAGGAGTCTTCTGAGCACTGTGGAAGGAAGAGGCTGGCTGCCACGCCCCCTTCGCAGATGAGGAAACTGAGGTTTTCGGGAGCTGAGTCGACCCTGTCTGCGGGCAAGTGACAGAGCTGGCACTCAAAGTTCAACCGGGCCTGGCAGGCAGGGGCGCCCTGGCTCTCCCGGGCAGGCACTGGGTGGGACGGTCCAGCAAGGGCCCAGCCTGTGGCCCTTCCAAGCACCCCCCACCCCGCTCCCCTCGCCCCTCCGGGCTCATGCCACGAAAGCCCCATGCGGGCTCTTCTCCTCCAGAGGGATATATATTATCTAAATTTGATAAGACAACTTAATTTCACTCCGTGTCTGTTACCGGCGATAAAACCAGGAGACTTTTATGACCCAGCGTCCCCGGCAAGATTGTCAGGAACTTATTATACAAGGTCTAACTGGATTTCTCTCTGCAGATGGCTGGGAGCCATGGACTGGAACGTAATTCGGCAACACATTTGGGGGAATAAATGCAAAAATGCTTGTCCCCGAGACTCAGATAAGGCACCAGGCCCCCGGCACCCCGAGCCGCCAGATCCCTTTCCCGGCTGGAGCCACCTTTCCCGGGGCCTGAAAAGCGCTTGGGGGGGATTTGCCTTGTGTGGGGAGGAAAGATGGAGGGGTCGCTCTCCCTCCCTCCCTCCCTCCTTCTCCCTCCCTCCCTCCCTCCCTCCTTCTCACTCACTCTCTCTCTCTCTCTCATATCCCTTCAACCCTCGATCCTCTTCTCTCTTTCCCTCTCCTCCCTCTCTCTCTCCCTCTCTCCCCCTCTCTCCTTCTCTCTCCCTCTCCATCCCTCTCTCTTTTCTTCTATTTTCCCCTCATCCCTTGATCCTTTCTCTCTCTCCCTCCCTCTCTCTCCCTCTTTCTCTCTCCCCCCCCTCTCTCTCCCTCATCCCTTGATCCTCTTTGGCTCCCTGAGTCAGAGATTCAGGCCAGAGGCAGGGAAGGGATTGGAGTGTCGGAGGCCGGAGGTACTGAGGCCTGTGTGTGTCGGAAGTGGGTGAGGGGCAACAAAGTTTGGGGTGCTGTGTGGGTCTGACCGGGAATCCAACCAGGTCTCATTACAAAAATAATTTTTTCCTGCCTCAGAGGCAGGAGGTGGGAAGGGGTGGGGGTGGAGGGGGGGAAACTGGGGACATTGGTGGTGGAGAATGGGCACTGGTGGAAGGATGGGTACTCAACCATTGTATGACTGAAACCTGATCACGAAAGTTTGTAAGTCTATAACTGTATCTCATGGTGATTCATTAAAATAAAATTAAAAAAAATTTTTTTGGAAGCCCAACCCGGCAGTGCTCAGAGGTTCCTCCTGGCTCTGCACTCAGGAATTACTCCTGGCAGCGCTTGGGGGACCATGTGGGATGCCGGGGATCGAACCCGGGTCAGCCGCGTGCAAGGCAAGTGCCCTAACTGCTTAACTATATCTCCAGCTCCAAACAAGATTTTTTTGTTTTGTTTTGCTTTTGGGTCACACCGGGCCATGCTCACGGCTGACTCCTGATCCTGCACTCAGGAATCACTCCTGGTGGGCTCAGGGGACCATATGGGGTGTTGGGATTCAAAGCGGGGTTGGTTGTAAGTGGGGCAAGTGCCCTCTCCACTATAGTGTTACTCCAGCTCCAAAAAATAATTTTTTTTATAACAGGCAATGTCACTGTCACTGTCCTCCCATTGTTTATCGATTTGCTCGAGTGGGTCCAGAAACGTCTCCATCGTGAGACTTGTTGTTACTGTGTCTGGCATATCGAATACGTCACGGGAGCTTGCCAGGCTCTGCTGTGCAGGCGAGATACTCTTGGTAGCTTGCCGGGCTCTCCGAGAGGGGCGGAGGAATCGAAATCGGGTCAGCCAGGTTGGCTGCATGCAAGGTAAATGCCCTACTCGCTGTGCTATCGCTCCAGTCAGTCCAGTCCTACAAGTAATATAAAATAAATTATTGTTGTTTTGCCTTGGGGGCAGGGTTCAGGGTTCGGGATGAAAATATGGTGATGGGAAGGTGTAATGGTGGCGGGCTTGGTGTTCGAACAGTAAATGTAATCAAATATTGTGAACAGCTTTATAAAAATAAAATTGAAAAGAAGAAAAACAAAAAAGAATTTTTTTTATTTTTCGATCACACCCGGCGATGCTCAGGGGTTCCTCCTGGCTCATGCACTCAGAAATTACTCCTGGCAGTGCTTGGGGGACCATATGGGATGCCGGGGATTGAACCTTGGTTGGTCGCATGCAAAGCAAACACCCTACCTGCTGTATCATTGCTACAGCCCATAAAAAGGATTTTTTTAAAATTTTATTTATTTATTTAGGCTTTTTGGGTCATACCTGGCGATGCACAGGGATTACTCCTGGCTCATGCACTCAGGAATTATTCCTGGCGGTGCTCGAGAGACCATTTGGGAAGCAGGGAACCGAACCCAGGTCGGCTGTTTGCAAGGCAAATGCCCTCCCCGCTGTACTATCACTCCAGCCCACAAAAAAGAATTTTAAGGGGCCCCCAGCCCCACCCCAACTGATGGGGATGGGTGGCAGGCAACGCAGATCCAGCCCTGCGATGTTGGGGTCCACCGTGGTTATCCCTGATGGAGCTGGGGGTCCACATGGCGATGGGGTTTGCACTCAGGCTCCCACGCGTGATGATCACGTGTGTCGCCCTTTAAATCGGTTTCCAACCTATCTAGGACTCCCTTTGGGGAGTGCTCCCAGCAATACTCAGGGGGTCCAGGGCTTTTCCCAGTGGTACTTCTCCAACCTGGTTGGCGGGGTCAATGCTTGGGTCACACACTGGGGGGGGGGCTTGGGGGCTCTGTGTGATCTGGGGGTTGAATTCGGGGCCCCACTACTCCAGACCTTCGATCCCATAGCCCGGCTCTCTCCCAGCCACCCCCCACCCAAGTGTGCGAGGGTCCTGGGCAGGTCCACTCAGGATGGCGCCCACAGGCCTGGGGCCCTGAGTCTCCAGTTCACGGCCACCCCTGGGGGTTTCATCCTGTGGTTCTGTCTGGGCCCCGGCAGCAGTGCTCATGGTTCTGCTTGCAGAGGCTGCTCTGGGCCTGTGCCAGGACTTTCTGTAGTGCCTGGACGGGGACCAGGCTCGCGGACACACCTGTGGGCGAGGCACGCACCTTCTTCTCTGTCTGAGGTCCCAAGCCTCTGTCGGGGACCTCAGACAGAGGCGGGAGCATGGAGCCTGTTTACTTGCCGCCCACATGGGCGGCCCAGCCACAGACAGCTCCAGATTCCGTCTCCAGGCCTGACGCCTGTGCCTGGCTCGCACCTGGGTGCAGACGGTTCCTTAGACTCACCACCTGCTGCAGCTGGGTCTCCCGCTGGGGTTTGAGAGGTCGCCCCAAGATTCAGGCATTTCTCTCCCTGAGCCTCGGGCATCGCGGTGGTCTCACTGGGACGGACACGGAAACCTTTTGGTCTGTCCTGGTCCTTTCTTTGGGGCCAAGTGGACTTGGGGCTTCCAGGAGGCTGGACCACTTCCCACCTGTCTCCCCTCTTCCTCCTGGGGGTTGGAAGGAAGAGGGTGGCGTGTGGTGAACCCTGTCTGCATGCCAGGCCTGTGCGGTGGTGGTCCCCACCAATGCTCACCATAGAGTCCATTCTGTGGAGGAACAGGTAGGCACAGAGAGGCCGAGCCATCAGTCCGAGGGCACACAGCCCGGGAGCATGGAGCCTGTTTTCTTGCGGGATTCTGCCCGAGATGTGTGTGGGGGTATGCGCCAGGTTTGGGGGCCTGTGTTACTGTGTCTGGGTGGATTTCGTTCCTGCCCTTGCAGAGAGGGAAGGGTTCCCAGCAGGGGGAGGGAGGTTCTGAGTGCTGGGCCGTGTGCCCTCAGAGGATGGCAGCATTTCAGCAGAGCGCTGGCATGGTGGGCGCCCAGACAGAGCTCCGAGTGCAGGGCTGGTGGGAGACACAAACACCCACCCCGTGCCCCCAGGGCTCACTGGGCCTCAGTTTCCTCAAAGAAGCCTTCCAGTTGTCCTCTGCAAGCATGCCTCCCTTGCCAAGTGCTCTGAGGATTAAATGCAACAAAGAGAGCAAAAGCCTAAATGCAGGGGTCGGATAGAGCACAGCAGGTAAGGCGTTTGCTTTGCACGTGGCTGACCCGGTTTCGATTCCCAGCATCCCCTGAGCACCACCAGGAGTAATTCCTGAGTGCAGAGCCAGGAGGAACCCCCGAGCACTGCCAGGGGTGACCCAAAAAGCACTGCACTGCACTGTCCTCCCGTTGTTCATCAATTTGCTCGAGTGGGCTGGGGAGTGGAGAAGGCCCAGACCAAGGGCATGGGAGGCCGGGCTGGGCAGGGGAGGCTGGCGGGCGGCAGAGCTGGCCTTGGCCAGGAGATGGTGATGGATGATGGCCTGGGTCTCAGGCCCGGGGTGCCGAAGGGCAAGTGGAGATTCAGTTCACGGGGTGTGCACGGTGTGTGTGTGTGTGTGTGTGTGTGTGTGTGTGTGTGTGTGTTCTCCTGGAAAAGCCAGCACAGGGGTCCACTTGGGCAAAGGCCAGGAAGTTCGGGGACCCTCTGGAATATCCATGACTCCTGGCAGGTCCCGCAGAGTGTGGTCAGGCCGGCTGGACCCCCCTGCCCTCCTGCTTTCCGGAAGCGAGTTCTGAACCGGGGCAAGAGCCCCACCGCAGGGCACAGACAGGGTGGGAAGGGAATAGACATCCCAGCTGTGTCACCACTCTCGGAGTGGCCAGTTGCAGAGACGCCGGCCGGGGGCCGAGAGCGGAGAAAGCCACTCCACTGCCTGGCCAGCAGTGACCAGCAGGCTCTGGAAGCTGCCTCCGGGGGTGGAAGAGCTGGAACCCAGGTCCCTGGGCTGAGAGGGAGTTTATTTTTTTAAAACCAGAACCGAGTAAGATAATCCTCAAAGGAGTTTCCCTCTTGGCACTGAAAAAAAAAAAAACCCACCACAACGAATCTCTTCATTTCCACCCTCCCCCCCTTTAAGCTAATTTGTGGAAAATTAAAACGGGGAGCTCGCCGAGGCTGGCGTTTTAATTGGATCTTGTCTGGCGGCCTCTCTCGGACTCCTGATTAGCTTCCTCCATTAAGCCCTCTGCGCTCTGCTCAGCCAGGATCTGCTCTGGGCAGGGCCTGGGGTGGCCAGGGCGCCCTCCTGGAGGCTTGGGGGGGGGGGGCACTTGGCTCTGCCCCCTGGGGTGGTTCGTGCGTGTCTGTCTGCTCCATCTCCTGGGCACTCACGCCCATCAATACACGGCTTTCTTTTTTTCTTTCTTTTTTTATTTTTTTGCTTTTTGGGTCACACCCTGCGATGCACAGGGGTTATTCCTGGCTCATGCACTCAGGAATTACTCCTGGCGGTGCTCGGGGGACCATATGGGATGCTCGGAATCAAACTCGGGTTGGCTGCGTGGAAGGCAAACGCCTTACCTGCTGTGCTATCACTCCAGCCCCAATACACGGCTTTCTTCCTCAATTCCCTCCCCAGTTTGGGGGTCCTGCTTTCCCAGGGTAGAATGAGGGGCGCCCTCTGCTGCCCCTGTGGCCTCCTCTCCCCCTGGAAAGAGCTCCCTTCTTGTTCTGCCCACCATCCAGCCTCTGAGTTCGTGGACCCCAGCCCCGAGTTCTCCGCTGTCTGGGATTCCCGTAACTCCAACACTGAGGTGCCCTAGGGTCTGTGCGCCCCCTCTGGGAAGGGCAGTCTGCTGCACCCCAGGTCTGTGTCCCGACAACCCTTTTCACGGATGGAGAGACTGAGGCTCAGGGAAGTACCATGTGCCACGTAGCCGGCAGAATTGGAGAGTTCAAGGGGCTTGAGCCTGGGGTCCCACCACCCAGCACCCTGTGTCGGTTTGGGGTGCCGGTGTGCTTCTCCTGAGCCCGGGGCTCCGACCAGCTCCAGCGCTGGCTGTCAGCCAAGGTAGGTGGGCAGAGCAGGAGGCGGGTGAGAGGCACCCACCAGCACACCCAGCACCCCACACGACCCCCAGCCCTCGGGCCCTGCTCCAGGCTGGGCCGTGGGGGGGCTCCCGCCTCTGCCCTGCAGGGGGCCCGCAATCAGCGCTAATCAGCCCTGGCTAATTACTCAGCCCGTGGGGAGGGAAGCGCCTCGCCTTGCCAGGAGGGTTCCAGCCCGCCTGCTCAGTGGGACGTTGGCACCGAGCTCTTCCTTTCGGGGTCCGGCTGCTCTGATTGTGCTGAGGCGTGGGTGAAGGCAGCGAGTCTTTAACTGAGCACAAAGGGAAGGTGAGGTGCTGGCTCCCAGGAGAGATTCAGCCCAGCGGGCTGGCTGGCCCCTCTCACTGTCCCCACCGACAAACACCCATTTAAACAGGTTGGGATGGGGATTCAACTCGTACCCGAGCCGGTCCTGGCATCTGGCGAGCACCGCCCCCCCCCACAAATCTGCGTTTAGATTTTTTTTCCTTTTTGGGTCACACCCGGCGTTGCACAGGGGTTACTGCTGGTTCTGCACTCAGGAATTACCCCTGGCGGTTCTCAGGGGACCCAGCTCGGGGGATGCTGGGAATCGAACCTGGGTCGGTCACATGCAAAGCAAACGCCTTACCTGCTGTGCTATCGCTCTATCCAACCCCTACGTTTAGGCTTTTTGCTCTCTTTGTTGCATTTAATACTCAGAGCACTTGGCAAGGGAGACATGATCGCAGAGGACAACTGAAAGGCTTCTTTGAGGAAACTGAGGCCCAGCGAGGCCTGGTGGTACGAGATTGGGCGTTTGCGTGCGTCTCCAGCCAGCCCTGCAGTCAGAGCTCTGTCTGGGCGCCCACCATGCCAGCCCTCTGCTGAAACGCGGCCAACCTCTGGGGGCGCACGGCCCAGCACTGAGAACCTCCCTCTGGGACTCTCCCAGGAGGGGACCCCTCTCCACTGCACTGGTACCAGTTGGGGAGGCAAATCCGGGAGAGACCCCAAGTCCTGGCTATTTTGGGGGTCCAGATATCTAATGGCCTTCAGACGCCTTCTCATTAAACATCGCATGTAAATTTCCTTCATAATTACACGGAAAGCTATCAAACGATCTAACTTAATTTCTCTGCAAAAATAAATAGAGCTAACGTGGCCCTAGGTGCGCACATAAATACTTGAGGCGGAATGGCCCTGGTCTTCAGCCTGCGGCTGGCCGGGCTGCGCAGTGAGCACTTAATAAGCGCGTGGTTCGTGGGCCCGGCCCCTCCGAGGACCCCATGTGCTGAGTCAGCCGGAGGAGCCGCGAGTGACTGGGGCCGCGCCGTGGCAGCGTGGGGCGGGGGCGGGGAAGCGGAGGGAAAATATGCCGGGTAATTAATTACCCGTCTTTGTACATCCATAACTTTTTATTAAACAAATATGCAAATGCTTCCGCGCCGGCTGCGGTCTGCCGTGGGGAGGATGTTAATCGGCGCCCGTCCCCCGGGGAGGGCGCAAAGTGGGCTGCAGCGGGCGGCCCCTCCGCCTCCCCCGCTGCCGTCGCCCCCCTGGTCCACGGGAGCCGCAGCCGCATCACCCCGTGGGCTTGGCCATGGCTGGTTGTATTTTCTTCACCTCGGTGTCCCCTTGGTGGCCCCGCGGGCCCTCCCCGGGTCCGGGGGCTGAGATGCCCGGCTGCTTGCTCCCGCTTGTTCTGTTTACAACGGGCCACAGATAACATCATTTTCTTTCTTTTTTTTTTTCCTTTTTGGGTCACACCTGGTGATGCACAGGGGTTCCTCCTGGCTCTGCACTCAGGAGTTACTCCTGGCGGTGCTGGCGGGGGGCCCTATGGGATGCTGGGAATCGAACCTGGGTCAGCCACGTGCAAGGCAAACGCTCTCCCCGACTGTGCTGTCTCTCCAGCCACAATAACATTGTTTTCACGGAACCTGGACCAGAGCGTCAGGCCTCCTGCCAGGGCCCCTGCCGAGGTGGTGGGACAAGCGGCTTCCCAGCACGGGCACCCCCTTCCCCTCCCCCATCCCAAGCACGTTGTGCATGCAGGGTGGAGGGTGTGTCCCCATTGGGTATTGCCCTGTACCTTGAGCTGCTTGGGTAAGCGCCAGCCTCCTATGGCCTGCCTGAACCTCATCAGGCAAGAATCTGGCTGAGCAAATGCCTACAAATAGCAGCTGAAGTGTGGGTGGGACCCTAGGGACAGGGGTTAAGGCATGCGGCCAACCCCGGTTCGATCCCTGGCACTGGACGTTCTCCAGAGCATCATCTGGAGCAGCCCTGAGCACAGAGCCAGGAGTCATCCCCAAGCACAGAGCCAGGAGTCAGTCCCGAGCACAGAGCCAGGAGTGAGCCCCGAGCACAGAGTCAGGAGTCAGCCCGAGCACAGAGCCAGGAGTCATCCCCAAGCACAGAGCCAGGAGTCAGCCCCGAGCACAGAGCCAGGAGTCTGCCCCAAGCACAGAGCCAGGAGTAATCCCTGAGCACAGAGCCAGGAGTCAGTCAGCCCGAGCACAGAGCCAGGAGTGAGCCCCGAGCACAGAGCCAGGAGTCAGCCCGAGCACAGAGCCAGGAGTGAGCCCCGAGCACATCCCTGAGTGATCCCTGAGCACAGAGCCAGGAGACAGTCCCGAGCACAGAGCCAGGAGTGAGCCCCAAGCACAGAGTCAGGAGTCAGCCCGAGCACAGAGCCAGGAGTGAGCCCTGAGCACAGAGTCAGGAGTCAGCCCGAGCACAGAGCCAGGAGTCATCCCCAAGCACAGAGCCAGGAATCAGCCCCGAGCACAGAGCCAGGAGTCTGCCCCAAGCACAGAGCCAGGAGTCAGCCCCGAGCACAGAGCCAGGAGTCTGCCCCAAGCACAGAGCCAGGAGTAATCCCTGAGCACAGAGCCAGGAGTCAGCCCGAGCACAGAGCCAGGAGTCAGCCCCAAGCACAGAGCCAGGAGTCAGCTCTGAGCACAGAGCCAGGAGTGATCCCTGAGCACATCCCTGAGTGATCCCTGAGCACAGAGCCAGGAGTCAGCCCGAGCAAAGAGCCACGCACAGAGCCAGGAGTGAGCCCCAAGCACAGAGCCAGGAGTCAGCCCGAGCAAAGAGCCAGGAGTTAGCCCCGAGCACAGAGCCAGGAGTCAGCTCGGAGCACAGAGCCAGGAGTGAGCCCCGAGCACAGAGCCAGGAGTCAGCTCTGAGCACAGAGCCAGGAGTGAGCCCCGAGCACAGAGCCAGGAGTCAGCTCTGAGCACAGAGCCAGGAGTCAGCCCCGAGCACAGAGCCAGGAGTCAGCTCTGAGCACAGAGCCAGGAGTGATCCCTGAGCACATCCCTGAGTGATCCCTGAGCACAGAGCCAGGAGTCAGCCCGAGCAAAGAGCCACGCACAGAGCCAGGAGTGAGCCCCAAGCACAGAGCCAGGAGTCAGCCCGAGCACAGAGCCAGGAGTCAGCCCCGAGCACAGAGCCAGGAGTCAGCTCTGAGCACAGAGCCAGGAGTCAGCCTCGAGCACAGAGCCAGGAGTCAGCTCTGAGCACAGAGCCAGGAGTGATCCCTGAGCACATCCCTGAGTGATCCCTGAGCACAGAGCCAGGAGTCAGCCCGAGCAAAGAGCCACGCACAGAGCCAGGAGTGAGCCCCAAGCACAGAGCCAGGAGTCAGCCCGAGCACAGAGCCAGGAGTCAGCCCCGAGCACAGAGCCAGGAGTCAGCTCTGAGCACAGAGCCAGGAGTCAGCCCCGAGCACAGAGCCAGGAGTCAGCTCTGAGCACAGAGCCAGGAGTGATCCCTGAGCACATCCCTGAGTGATCCCTGAGCACAGAGCCAGGAGTCAGCCCGAGCAAAGAGCCACGCACAGAGCCAGGAGTGAGCCCCAAGCACAGAGCCAGGAGTCAGCCCGAGCAAAGAGCCAGGAGTTAGCCCCGAGCACAGAGCCAGGAGTCAGCTCGGAGCACAGAGCCAGGAGTGAGCCCCGAGCACAGAGCCAGGAGTCAGCTCTGAGCACAGAGCCAGGAGTGAGCCCCGAGCACAGAGCCAGGAGTCAGCTCTGAGCACAGAGCCAGGAGTCAGCCCCGAGCACAGAGCCAGGAGTCAGCTCTGAGCACAGAGCCAGGAGTGATCCCTGAGCACATCCCTGAGTGATCCCTGAGCACAGAGCCAGGAGTCAGCCCGAGCAAAGAGCCACGCACAGAGCCAGGAGTGAGCCCCAAGCACAGAGCCAGGAGTCAGCCCGAGCACAGAGCCAGGAGTCAGCCCCGAGCACAGAGCCAGGAGTCAGCTCTGAGCACAGAGCCAGGAGTCAGCCCCGAGCACAGAGCCAGGAGTCAGCTCTGAGCACAGAGCCAGGAGTGATCCCTGAGCACATCCCTGAGTGATCCCTGAGCACAGAGCCAGGAGTCAGCCCGAGCAAAGAGCCACGCACAGAGCCAGGAGTGAGCCCCAAGCACAGAGCCAGGAGTCAGCCCGAGCAAAGAGCCAGGAGTTAGCCCCGAGCACAGAGCCAGGAGTCAGCTCGGAGCACAGAGCCAGGAGTGAGCCCCGAGCACAGAGTCAGGAGTCAGCTCTGAGCACAGAGCCAGGAGTGAGCCCCGAGCACAGAGCCAGGAGTCAGCTCTGAGCACAGAGCCAGGAGTCAGCCCCGAGCACAGAGCCAGGAGTCAGCTCTGAGCACAGAGCCAGGAGTGATCCCTGAGCACATCCCTGAGTGATCCCTGAGCACAGAGCCAGGAGTCAGCCCGAGCAAAGAGCCACGCACAGAGCCAGGAGTGAGCCCCAAGCACAGAGCCAGGAGTCAGCCCGAGCAAAGAGCCAGGAGTCAGCCCCGAGCACAGAGCCAGGAGTCAGCTCTGAGCACAGAGCCAGGAGTCAGCCTCGAGCACAGAGCCAGGAGTCAGCTCTGAGCACAGAGCCAGGAGTGATCCCTGAGCACATCCCTGAGTGATCCCTGAGCACAGAGCCAGGAGTCAGCCCGAGCAAAGAGCCACGCACAGAGCCAGGAGTGAGCCCCAAGCACAGAGCCAGGAGTCAGCCCGAGCAAAGAGCCAGGAGTCAGCCCCGAGCACAGAGCCAGGAGTCAGCTCGGAGCACAGAGCCAGGAGTGAGCCTCGAGCACAGAGCCAGGAGTCAGTTCTGAGCACAGAGCCAGGAGTCAGCCCCGAGCACAGAGCCAGGAGTCATCTCTGAGCACAGAGCCAGGAGTGATCCCTGAGCACATCCCTGAGTGATCCCTGAGCACAGAGCCAGGAGTCAGCCCGAGCAAAGAGCCAGGAGTCAGTCCCGCGCACAGAGCCAGGAGTGAGCCCCAAGCACAGAGCCAGGAGTCAGCCCGAGCACAGAGCCAGGAGTCAGCCCCGAGCACAGAGCCAGGAGTCATCTCTGAGCACAGAGCCAGGAGTGATCCCTGAGCACATCCCTGAGTGATCCCTGAGCACAGAGCCAGGAGTCAGCCCGAGCAAAGAGCCAGGAGTCAGTCCCGCGCACAGAGCCAGGAGTGAGCCCCAAGCACAGAGCCAGGAGTCAGCCCCGAGCACAAAGCCAGGAGTGATTCCTGAGCACAGAGCCAGGAGCTGCTCCTGAACACCATTGAGTGTGACCCCCCCCCCCAATTGAAACCAACAGCAGCATTTTGGGTGTTTATTTAGCGGTTCAGTGCATCTCTGAACTGTGATTTAGTGACGCAGTATGTCACTGAACTGTGACCAGACCAATGCTGCTGAAACAGCATGCTCCTTCCCATCCAGGAGCACCTGGTAAGTCTGGTTTTGTTCCACAGCTTCACCTCAGGTCCGTTTCCAAGAACCTCCGGCCAAAGTTCGGTTAGGACTGAGAGTGCTTGCACAGCTTCTCTTCCGGTTCTCATCCCTCTGCCAGGATGCCTCTGCTGTTGGGACCTCCTTCCAGACCCGCTCGACCACAGGACCTTTGCACCAGCTGTCTCTGCCTGTGTCTCCAGGGCCAATTCATTTTCATCATCCTGATTTCAGCTCAGTGCCCCCTTCCCTGACCCAGTCACATTGTTTTTAACATGACCCTGCTTTATTAGAAATATAGAAGCATCATACTTTGATAATCTTTCCGATTCTCTTGGACGGTTGGAATGATGCCTCGGTGGGTCCCGGGAATGGGGAAGGGAGGAGCCGCCTTTGTGCTCTCCTCGTCCTCAGCCACCCTTGGCCATTCACCGTGTATTTCTGTGCATCTTCTATTTATTGTTGGGTTGGTGCTTAGGGGTTACTCCCAGCTCTGTGCTCGGGAACCACTTCTGGCCATGCTCAGGGGACCCTATGGGATGCTGGGGACCAAACCCAGGTGCGCTGCATGCAAGGCGAGTACCTTACCCACTGCACTGTCTTTCTGGTCTCCTCCATGTACCTTGCATTTTTGGGGGAGGGAGGGTGGGACTCTCAGGAGTTACTCCTGGTTCTGCACTCAAGAATTACTCCTGGGGGCTGGAGCGATAGCACAGCAGGTAGGGCTTTTGCCTTGCTCATAGCCAACATGGCTGACCCTGGTTCAATTCCCAGAATCCCATATGGTTCCCCGAGCACAGCCAGGAGTAATTCCTGAGTGCATGAGCCAGGAGTAACCGGTGTGACCCAAAAAGCAAAAAAAAAAAAGAAAAAAAGAAAAAAAAGAATTACTCCTAGTAGTGCTCAGGGACCATATGGGGTGCCGGGGATTGAACGTGGGCCAGAGGCATGCATGGCAAACTCCCTCCCCACTGTCCTATTGCTCCATGATCCCTCCATGTATCTTGTAAAAGCATTCCTCTGTCCGTCAACCATACTTCTGCAGCGGAGAACGAGGTCAAGTATCTGGATGAAGGGGCCAGAGCGATAGCACAGCAGGGAGGGCGTTTGCCTTGCACACGACCGACCCGGGTTCGATTCCCAGCATCCCATAGGGTCCCCTGAGTACCGCCAGGAGTAATTCCTGAGTGCAGAGGCAGGAGCAACCCCTGAGCATCGCTGGATGTGACCCAAAAAGAAAAAAAAAGAATCTGGATGAAGAGCTGGACTGTGCATCTGGCCTACCTGGGCTCAGACTTCAGCAGCCTCTTCAGTGGCCAGGATAGACTCCCACGGATTGATTCTCCCGGGGGTGGCCGGATCTGACGTTCCTGCTTTTGGATGGCATCTTCTCATGAGGGGGTGGTTGCAGCCAGTTCCTCACTGCCAACAAACACAGCCTCTCTAAGTGACGGGCCACCACCGCAGAGCACAGAGCTGGACTGGCGCCTCGGCCCTTCAGTGGGCTCCCCCAAGGGACACTGATGAGGCTGTGGGTGCTGACCAGGCTGTGCGCCTTCCCAAGGAGCACCGGCTATCCTGGGTTTGGATTTTTCTTGTAATTTTTTTTTTTTTTTTTGCTTTTTGGGTCACACCCAGTGATGCTCAGGGATTACTCCTGGCTCTGCACTAAGGAATTACTCCTGGCAGTGCTCAGGGACCATATGGGAAGCTGGGGATCGAACGTGGGTTGGCCATGTGCAAGGCAAACGCCCTCCCCGCTGTACTATTGTTCCGGCCCCTTTTCTTGTAAATTTTTTTTTGGGGGTCACACCTGGAGATGCACAGGGCTTACTCCTGGCTCTGCACTTAGGAATTACTTCTGGCAGTGCTCAGGGGACCCTATGGGATGCCATGAATCGAACACGGGTCGGCCGTGTGCAAGGCAAACGCCCTACTGACTGTGCTATCGCTCCAGCCCCCTCCTTTTCTTGTAAACTTTTAAAAAAAAGTTTTGGTTTTTGGGTCACACCCCACAATGCTCAGGGGTCACACTTGGCGGTGCTCGGAAACCACGTGGGATGCTGGGGGTCTAATCTGGGCTGCCCGCCTGCAAGACCATCACCCGGCTGTACTATCTCTCTGGCCCTGGGTTTGAATTGTTGATCTGCAAAGTATGTGAGATGACAATTGTTTTTTTTTAATTTAAATTTCTTCATTGAACCACCATGAATTCCAAAGTTATTCAAGACGGAGTTTCAGGCATCCAGGGTTCCAACACTCCCCCCGTCACCAGGGTCCCCTTCTTTTTGCCAGTGTCTTATTCTCCCGCTGCCTCTTGCGGGCACTGTGGCTTCCAAGGCTGCGGGGGGATCCTGCGTGTCTCCTCACCTCAGCACCTGGTCGTGACCCAGAGTGGGAGGGTGTTTCCTCTCTCGTTGTCTGAGCGGTCCCTTCCCTAAGTTTTGGGTTAATTTGTTGCATAGCTGTAGATAAGAAACCAGACTGTGGGCTGGGGGTCAGGGACAAGGTCCCGGATCTTTCCTAGTTTGATTGTGAAATGGAGTGAGAACTGCATCGAGCTTGAGGTGGGGTAAATCAGCACCTAGCACGGTGCTCGCGCTCGGTGCTCGGCATGCAGTAAGCGCTGTATAAGTGCAGCTATTATCGTATTCACAGCACTTTGCAGGTGCTTAGAAAGCAGCAAGCAGCAGCTCCAACGTGGGGAGAATGATAGTTCCTGTTTATTGTGCTCTTGGCAGGAAGTTGCAGCTTCTCGAGATGGGTCCCAATCACTTTATGATCCCTCTGGCTCCTGCCGGCTTCCTGGCTGGGCTGCTGGCCACTGTGCTCAGCCCATGGCTCAGTTTGTCCTCACGACATCCTTGGGGGTGGGAGTGGGGCAGGGGCTGATTCATAAGTGTGGAGTCTTGGGTTCAGAGAGGGGCAGTGACTTCCCCAACGTCACACAGCCAGGGCAAAGTTAAAGGATCGGACTCCAGGAGTTTCCGGTTCCTGGTTGAGCTTCACTGTGTGTCTTTGGTGGTCCCCAGAGGCCTGGCACAAAGTAAGGTGAGGGTCCTTGTGTCATGGAACTGTACCTGCCTGGACAGATGAAAGTGGTCCCATCTTCCCAAGTGCCTCTCCTCATTTCCAGGTGAGAAAGAAACAAAAATCTCACCTTGGCCAAGAGACTCGGAGGACAGTGCTCTACCCAGAGGCCCAACTGGCCCGTGGGGGCACCAGGGATGCTTCAAGTGAGCCTGTTCTCACGGAGGCGGCGGCGGCCGGGGAGCCAGCAGGGAGAGCTGCCCATTAGCCCTAATTAGCAGCCCGTCTGGAAAAGAGCTTGGGCTGAGATGAAGATGTTGTCAGTGGGTCCCAGCTGGGTCGTAGCCGAGTGGCAGCAGCACCGTTTCCACCGTTTCTTGGAGCTGGCCGTACTCAGCGGGAGTGTCGGGGCCCGCCTGAGCCAGCAGCCCGTGCCACAGGCATGCAGGGGCATCGTGGGGCCTCGAGAAGCCCCTACACCCCAGGCAGCAGCCCTGTCCCAGGCTGGGAGGCAGAAACAGGCCCAGGGGAGCCGGAACCATAGTCCAGCAGGGAGGGCGTTTGCCTTGCACACAGGTGACCTGGTTGGATCCCGGCATCCCGTAGGGTCCCCTGAGCACCAACAGGAGTGATTTCTGAGTGTAGAGCCAGGAGGAGTCCCTGACCCCTGCTGGATGTGGCCCCAAAGTCCCTTCCACAGAAAGGAGAGAGAAAGAGAAAAATAAGGAGAAAAAGAGAGAGAGAGAGAAGGAAAGAAAGAAAGAAAAAGAAAGAAAGAAAGAAAGAAAGAAAGAAAGAAAGAAAGAAAGAGGAGGGAAGGAAGAGGGGGAAAGAGGGTGGGAGGAAAGGAAAGAAAGAAGGAAAGAAAAAAGGAAGGAAAGAAAGAAGGAAGGAAGAAAAAAGGAGGAAGGAGAGAAAGAAGGAAAGAAGGAAGAGTGGACGGATGGAACGAAGGAAAGAAGTCTCAGGCTGTTACGGGCACTGCAGTCGGGAGAGCTGCCAGGGCGGGACTTGGGGGGGGTGAAGGGAGGCCCGGGGGTCCTGGCTGGGACTTGGGCCAGAGGAGTCTGGGGGACAGGGGATGCTGCCGGGGGGTCCCAGCCCCTCGTTGACTCCAGCCCCTTCTCCTGTCTCAGGCAGAGCAGGGGTCCTGGGTGCCAATGACTTTGGGCCAAGGGGCAGGTTACGCCAGTCCTCAGAGGTGGGCTGGGATGGGGGGGGGCATCGAGGGCTGGAAAGTGGGACGAGAAGGGCTGGGAAGGACCAGGACCCCCACGCCTCACCGCCCTCCCGCCAGTCAGGGTCAGAGTAAACCCAAATTGAAGGGAACTAAAGGATCAGGGAGACAGACAGCTCCTGCCGTGGGCTGAGCACAGCTTTGCACACAGGCGGCCTGGGTTTGACCTCTCCCTGGCCCTGCCTGGTCCCCTGGCACCTCAGGGAGCAGCCCCCTGGCACCAAGCTGGGAGGAAGCCCCCAAACAAAGAAAAAAATGCAACTAAACAAAAAATCACCCCCTCCTCCACCTTAAATGGTCGCTAAGAGACAGAGGGTCGTGACTGGGCAGTGGGAAGGGGGCCTGGGAGTGGGGGGAACAAGGACGCCCCCCTGAGCTGTCCCTGGTGTCATTCAAATTTCTGGCTGTCACGGGGCGGAGTGCCTGGGCTGCTCATCCTGGTGAAGGTCCGTGGAGCAAAGCCTTATTTCTCAGGGACACAAGCAGCCGAGGGGGACGCGCTCGGGGATGGGGGGCGTGTCCCCCCAGATGCAGGAGTGCGGCCCCTGCCTGCAGTGTGCTGGGCTCCACCCAGGGCAGCCCAGATGAGTCTTGGCATTGCCCATTTGTAGGGAAAAAAAATCCTACTCCCTGCCCCTGAAATCTGCCCTGTTTTTTTTTTTCTTTTTTGGGTTCCATCCGGTGATGCACGGGGATTACTCCTGGCTCTGCATTCAGGAATTACTCCTGGCGGTGCTTGGGGGACCATATGGGATGTTGGGAATCGAACCCAGGTCGGCCACGTGCAAGGCAAATGCCCTACCTGCTGTGCTATCGCTCTGGCCCCTGAAATCTGCCTTCTTTTTTTTTTTTAATTTTTATTAGTGAAACACCATAAGGTACAGTTGTAGATATACAATTTTTTGTGCTTGGGTTTCGATTACACAATGATCAAATACCCATCCCTCCACCAGTGCCCATTTTCCACCACCATGGATAATATCCCTCCCACCCCCATCCCCCCCATCCCACCCTGCCTCTGTGGCAGGGCAATCCCTTGTGTTCTTTCTCTCCTTTTGGGTGTTGTGGTCTGCAAAAGAGGCATTGAGTGGCAATCATGTTCAGTCCATAGTCTACTTTCAACATACATCTCCCGTCCTGGGAGGATCCTCCAAACACCCTTTATTTGGTGCTCCCTTCTCTATCTGAGCTGCCCTTTCCCCTAGAATGCCCGGCTGGCCTCTAAGCTATGGAGTAATCCTCCTGATCTCAGCTATTCTTGGGTATTAATCTCATATTTTGTTACTTTATATTCCCCAGATGAATGCAATCTTTCTATGTCTATCCCTCTCTTTCTGACTCATTTCGCTTAGCATGATACTTTCCATGTTGTACCACTTGTATGTAAAGTTCATGACTTCATCTTTTCTAAGAGCTACATAGTACTCCATTGTGTAGATGTACCAAAGTTTCTTTAACCAGTCCTCTGTTCTTGGGCATTCAGGTTTCTTCCAGTTTCTGGCTATTGTAAAGAGTGCTGCAATGAACAAACAAGTGCAGATGTCACTTCGACTATACATTTTTGCCTCTCTGGGATATATTCCCAGGAGTGGTATCGCTGGGTCAAATGGGAGCTCAATGAAATCTGCCTTCTTAAAGTGAACATCAGAACATGCCCCACAGTTGCTCTGGAGGCTAGTACTGCCCCACGGGGGTGGGGGGGTGGAGGTCATCTGCTTGGGGCCCCAGTGTCCAACCAGCTCTGCAGAGGCCAGGTGTTTATCCCCAACAAGACTCGGATATTTTTTCCCACTTCCATGTTGCGAAGTGGGGGTTCTGTCCTGGGGGTTGCCGACGCCTCCCAGGAGATCAAGGCAGACCCTGGGGGTGTCCCCTGCCTGGGGCCTCCTCCAAGACAGACTCAGCTCTGGGGCGGGGAAGCCTATCATTCCGGTCCATACCCTCCCAGGGCACACCCACCCACTGGGTTCTGTGTCATTGCCCTTGTTCCTGGCCGGGAGGACTGCACTGTGTGACTCTCCGCGCTGCCCAAACAACTCTCTGGAGCTTCCCTGGGAAAGTTGGCCAACCCTGGACTAGATAAGCTCCCCGCTTGAGATCTCATATCCACATGCAGACAACATGGTGCCCCTGGAGGCTCAGAGAGGTGAAGGGAGTGGCCCAAGGACACACAGCAAGCACAAAGGAGCCTCAGCTTGGGTCCGGGTGGATGTGGAGAGAGCGGGCCGGCTGGCTCCCAGACTTAGCGCTGGCCCGGACCCACCCACCCAGAGAACCTCTGTGCAGGCCGTGGTCAGCACCCTGTCCACTCTCTGTCCTGCAGAACTCTGGGCTGACCACAGTATCATCCCTCTAAGCCCAGAAGCCCTAGGCGTCAGCGGCTTCCGGGAGCGGGGATTCGGCCACCACCGTTCCCCTGGACTGGCCGGCGTATTTTCCCAGGGCTGTGCTATCCTGGGTTACTGTTTTTCCACTTAAGGTATTGATGTAACATTCACTTTCAAAATAAAATTAAATACAAAAAGGCGGCGACTGGGAGAAAATCATTTGGTAAATAATAGTCTGGGACACACGGGAAGCTGGCAGGAAGCTGGAAGATGGTTTTTGGATGGTGGCGCGGGGCAGGCGGGGGGGGGGGGGGCGAAATGCATCGATCCCGGCACGCTGCTGATGCTGAGGCTCCCGGGTGCTGTGACATTGGAGCAGGACTCACTGGCCAGGGGAGTTGCGAGGGGCTGTGGAGACGGTGGTGTTGGCCAGCCTGAGCCTGAGCTGGCCGGCTCGTCCTGCTCTGCGTGGCCACACTATTTTTGTGTGTGTGTGCTTTTTGGGTCACACCCAGCAATGCTCAGGCCTAACTCCTGGCTCTGCACTCAGGTATTACTCCTGGTGGTGCCCAGGGGACTCTACGGGATGCTGGGAATCGAACCCGGGGCGGCCGTGTGCGAGGCAAATGCCCTCCCCACTGTGCTATCGCTCCAGCCCATGGCCACACTTTCTAAGTCACATGGGGCTGGGTCCCCATCACCATCCTCCCGAGAGGTTGGTCCACGGACGGGCCTGCCATCCTGGACACGGCCAGGTGATGGCGGGTGGCCAGACTAGACGTGGCCGGGTGTAGGTGGTCAGCCCGGCCTACTGGAGGCTGGTCTCACAGTGGTGCTATGGTCACGGCTGACCCCAGTGCTGCGTGGGTTTGCCCTTTGACCCGTCCACGTCCCCGTAGATCTCACCACTCTTTGGGTCTCCCCAGCTCAGAGACGATGGGGCTCTGGAGGCCTGGGCCTGGCAGGGGTTGGGTGGGGCGGGCTAGGAGGTGCACAGAGGGTGGGATCAAGGGCAGGAGGCCACCTTCCTTGTCTTGGGGGCTTCTGGGAGTCCCGGGGGAGTCAGCGCGGCCAAAGTCACCGGGGGCCACGCTGGCAGCCTTCTGCAGAGGAGTTGGTCAGAAGGGAAAAGTGCTTCTTGCCTACCCGTCTCTGCCTCCTTCCTTTGTCCCCTGCATAGGAGAGAACTGGGGAGAGACGGGGCCACAGGGGCTGCGGCTACCAGAGTGGCCTTGGCCTTGTCTGTCTCAGTTACTTTGTGCTGAGCTCTTGTCTGGAGGCTGATGGCACTATTTCCCCAAGGTTGTTATTTCTTCCAGCATATATGCCATCACCATCCATCCATCCATCCATCCATCTACCTGCCCATCGGCCATTCATCAACCCATATGTCCATCCACACTTCATCCATCTGTCCATCGTCCATTCATCCATCCATCTACCCATCTATCCATGTATCCACCATCTGTCCCTTCACCCATCCATCCATCCATCCATCCACCCACCCACCCATCCATTCATCCATCCACCCATCTATCCATCCATCCACCCACCCACCCACCCACCCATCCACCCACCCACCCACCCACCCACCCACCCATCCATCCATCCATCCACCCATCTATCCATCCATCCACCCATCCATTCATCCACCCACCCACCCATCCATCTATCCACCCATCCACCCACCCACCCATCCACCCATCCATCCATCCATCCATCCACCCACCCACCCATCCACCCATCCACCCACCCACCCACCCACCCATCCATCCACCCATCCATCCATCCACCCATCCACCCATCCATCTATCCATCCATCCACCCATCCATCCATCCACCCATCCACCCATCCACCTATCCATCCATCCACCCATCCACCCATCCATCCATCCACCCATCCACCCATCCATCCATCCATCCATCCACCCACCCACCCACCCACCCACCCACCCACCCATCTACCCATCCACCTACCCACCCACCCACCCATCCACCTACCCACCCACCCATTCACCCATCCATCCATCCATCCATCCATCCATCCATCCATCCACCCATGTGTCCACCATCACCCCTCTGCCCACCATCTATCCATCCATCATCGATCCCTCCTCTGTCTATCTTACCATCCATCACCATTCATCTCTCATCTAACCACCCACGCATCCACTCCTCCACCGACAGATGCGCCTGGAGCACTCTCCTGGGCCAGGCTCTGGGCAGTTCCCTGAGGACAGGGTGGCAAACAGGGCCAAGACGATACTACTCTCCCCAGAATACTCACTCAACTAGTCACGTGTTCACATGATCCCGTCATGTGCCAGGCACCTTGGCAAGTGGGATAGAGTGATCATCAATCAGGACATGGTCCCCATGCCTGGGGCAGCAGTGTGGGTGTTGGTGCTGGGCTTTGTGCTGGACACTGGATGTTGGTCTGCTGGACACTGGGGGTGTCTGGATGGTGCCACCTCTGGGGAGCACTGTTCAAGCCCTCTGGGTACTGGGGCTAGATATTTATGTGTTCCCAGGTGCCTTGCAGTGTCTCTGATGTCATCAGGGATGGCACCAGGAAGGCCACGGCTTGCCTCTGCTGAAGATCTCGGCTCATCTCCGCCCTGCAGTCTCCCTCCCTGCCTGCAGTTAATTAAAGCTCCCGTAGGCAGACAGGCCTCCGCTGACCCTGAGGGCCGCCGCCTGGTGTGCCGGGACTGTGCCACCACCTCCGCCCTCTGGCAGGACTGACTCCTGACTGGAGGCCCACTGATCCTGTGCCTGGGTTTCTCTCGGGGGCTACGATTTCGATTTCATTTTACACACACACACACACACACACACACACACACACACACACACACACACACCACACACCTCTCTCTTTCTCTCTCTCTCTCTCTCTCTCCTCTCTTTCTTGCAATTACCGAGAATTACTTATGAGGAGAGCGAGCGGGCATGTGTGTGGGTATTGATTACTACCCCCGAGAAGCCCAGGAATCATTTAGAGTAGATTAACCTAACTTTCTTTTGCCTTTTGGGAAGTGGGACTCCACGTTATTTAAGGAGATTAATCAGCTCATCAGAGAACAGAGTCTCCCGAGTTCTGCGGCCGCTCCCGGGCTTCGCGGGGACCATTTTCCTGCTGCCTGTCCACACTCACACCCTTCCCCCCTCCCACCTCCCCCCTGTCCTGCCTGTGTGCCCCTCCGCCCCCACTTCCCTTCACAGGGAACTTGAGCGGTGACTCTTGGGCAGCCAGTGGACACAGGTCTGGCGGCTGTTGGGTTACCCGGCGGGTGAGGGGGTCTTGTTGCCTGATGCCCGCCTGGGCACAGCCTCCAGGGGGCCCACCCCGGGCCGGTCGCCCGTGCCCAGACCCGCTGTCTGCAGCTGTCAGAGGAAGGAGCCAGCTCCTCTCTAAGCGCCTTTCAGCGCCTCCGAGGCATTTCTGCGAGGCTTGCAATCCATCCTGCAGATGTCCGTCCTGCCCACCCTCTCCTCGGGGCGGCCAGGTGCAGCTCAGCCCCTCCCTCCAGGAAGCCGGCCCAGACGGCAGCTCCTCCGCTCCATCACGCTGGTTCTGCTTAGAGACGCAGAGCCCGGAGGAAGGGACGCGGAGGGCCTGGACCAGCCCCAGCTCGACCGACTCGATGGCGCCCCCTACAAGTCACCTTGAGCAGGTGCTAAGGGGGGGAAGGCTGACTTGGACTGGGCTGTGTCACCTTGGGGAAGTGGCTTTCCTTCTCTGCGCTTCATCATCCAGAGGAGGTGACATCCGTCTCTCACGTGTCTCGGAGCCCCTTCTGATTGCAGTCGTGGTCACGTTTTCACATGCTACTACACGCGTCCACACGCTTCCACAGGCTTCCACATGCTCCCTGCCCGGGACCTGCTCATTCTCTGGACAGGGCCAGGCTGGGCAGTGGCTCCTATACGGAACCTCGCCGGTCCTCGTGACGCCCATGCCCCCCAGCCCCCGCCCCAGTCTCCAGCATCTCTCCTCTTCCAGGAAAGAAGTTGGAAGCTGAATGGGTCCCAAGGTGGAGTATTTTCCAAATGTCAGCGCAGTCTGTGCTACATTACGGCTAAATGCGATCATCTGCTGCCGGGCGCTGAATGTCAGCGTCCCGGGCTGTGATGGAGTGACAAACGGCAGCTTGGCAGGTGGGACGGCGGCTCCCGGCTCCGGGAGACTCACCCTGCCGGGAGCGAGCGCTGTAGAGGCCCCGCCCCAGTCCCCTAGGTGAGGACATGGGTCTCTGCGGGGGCAGGCGGAGGCCAGTGGGGGACCCGAGCCTGGGGTGCGAGGGTGTGCGGGCGTGAGCCCTGCCTTCGTCATGCTCATACATTCGGCCCTACATGTGCAGTGGCCCCGGGTGCACTGTCCAGCACCCCAGGTGTCACTGTGTCTCAGCACCCACTCGCCCTCTCAGACCCTCTCTCCTGGCACACACCCACTCGCGCCCTCCGTGAGGCTCTCGGTGGTTCGGGCACGCCTCTCCACCTCCTTTCAGTTGTCTTTGCCAGTCCTGGCAGGGCTCGGGGCTTACTCCTGCCTCTGTGCTCAGGGACCACTCCAGGGAGGTTGGAGGGACCATGTGGGGTGCCCGGGGATCGAACTCGGGTCAGTCAGTCCCATGCAAGACAAGTGCCTGACCTCTATTCTATTGCTTCAGTCCCTCCAGTGATGCCTCTGTGGTGAGCCCCATCCCTGGGTGTGTAGTGTGTGTGTGTGTGTGTGTGTGTGTGTGTGTTTCCATGTCTGTGTGATGGTGTGTGCATATAAGTTTTGGGCCTCCATTCTTGTATGCTTACCTGTGTGAGTGTCTGTGTGCGTGTGTGCGTGTGTGCGTGTGTGTGTGTGTGTTTCCGTGTCTGTGTGATGGTGTGTGTGCACGTATGGTCTTGGGCCCCCACTCTTGTGTGCTTATCTGTGTGAGTGTCTATGAGTGTGTGTGTAGATAAACGTGTGTGCGTGAGTGTTTGCGCACGTATGCATATGTGTGTGTAAGTGCATGTGTGAGTGTGTGTGTGAGTGTGTGTGTGTGCAGAGCCAATCCCCACTCCAAGGTGGACAGGGAGCCGGGGCGGGAGGGGCTCTGCCGGCCGCCCACGTGTGTGTGTGGGGGGGGAGGGGGCGGGCGCGTTTGGATCCCCTGCTCCGTGGAGCCCGTGATTGGCTCCACTCCGCGGGGATGAAATTGCTTCTGATTACCGGGGAGGGAGCCGTGAGCTGTGAGGCCGGAGGGACGGTGCGTGTGCCAAGATCTGCCAGTCACGGCGGGCTCGCACGGCCTGCGGACACAGCCAGTGCCCCCATCCCCCCACACGAGTGCGGGTGTGCGTACATGCGTGTGCATGTCTGTGTGCATGCGTGTGCGGTGTGCGTGCATGCGTGTGTGGGCTTATGGGTCCCGAAGAGGGACACGGCTGGCCTGTAATGGGTTTGACTGTGGGTCACAGAGAGTCCTTGTGTGGTTGGTGTGTCCGTGGGGTGCTGGCACGCTCCTGTTCCTGAGGGTTGGGGGGCGCGGGGCTGTCTGTGCTCCCGTGTGCTCCTGGGGGTGCTCACGGGAGCATGTGGGACTGTGTGTGTCTTTGTGTGTGTGTTCGTGGGTGCCTGCATGCACATGGGGAGGGGTCTCTGCCTATGCATGTGTACGTGTGTGTGTGTGCATAGGAGAGGGAGAGGGAAGGTGGCCCCCGTGCCCCATCCCCTCCCATCCTAGCTGGGGCTCAAGCTCCCTGGCCTCCTCCCTCAGACTGTGTGAGCGTCTGTGGCCCCCGTGGGAGGGGGCCGTGCCTGGGGCTGAATTTCTTACACGTTGGGGCACCAACCTGCAGTACTTCAGAACTTCGATCTTTGGAAACGGGGGTCTTGTCAGGGGGCTCTGTTCAGAGGAGGAAGCGGCACCCCTCCAGCCCTCCACACCCCACCCCACCCCACCCCCGATCCAGCCCTGCTCGGTCCTGAGAGGCTGGAATCTGGCTCAGAGAACCAAGGGCAGAGAGGGGTTAGACAAGAGGCTCCTTGCCAGTCCCAGACCCGCAGAGGCCCCGGCAACCTCAGAAGGAGCCTTGTCTGCCCACGCCGGCCAGGCGGGCCACGGGCTTCCCCTGTCTGCGCCTGCGCCCGCCGACTCGGGGCCGGGAGTTTCTCCGAGGATTTCCATCAACTCCTTCTGCTCCCCCAGGACCCATTTCTCGGGCCCTGGGCCGTGGCAGGATGCAGCCGGCTCTTCTCTCTGCCTCGATTCTCCGCCTGGCTCCCGGCTCTGCCCTCCGCTGTGGCCCCCTCCTCCGGGCTGCCAACCTGCCCCTGACCGCCAGGGCCCGTCTTGGCTTCCTCGTGTTCCTCTGTCTTGGGCTCTCGTCTCTGCTCCTCTTTCCCCTTCCTCAGGCCTGGCTCCGGGCTCTGCACACAGCAGGGGCCCACGGGAGGCCTCAGCTAGGGACCCCAGCACCCCGCCCCTTCCTGGGCCCCCCGAGAGGGAAAGAGTGTGGACGGCCCGTCCTGCGAGCGCGACAGCCCTGGCCCTTCCGACAGCTGCTGCTGGTTATCTGGGGGTTGAGCCGGGCGCCGGCCTGGGTCACTCTGTCCTCCACACAACCCTGTAAGGTAGGAACTATTTTTAGCCCCATTTTTCCAAAGAGGAAATTGAATCACGGGGAGGAGAAATAAATGTTCGCAGATCATCGCATTTTCGAATTTGGTGAGTGTTAGCAGGAAAGGTGATCAGACGGGTGACCCTTCTCCTCGGCCCCCGAGTGGTACTGACTCCCACTCCCCCCCCCCGCCGCCCCAACCACATGCCCAGACCCTCAGATCCCACCACTACCCACCCCTGATTCCTCTCTTCTTCTGCAGAATGCCGCGGTAGCCAACCTGAGCTCTCACGCCCCGCCCCCCAACATCCCCACACTTGGGGTACCAAGCCTGCGGGCGCCCCCAAGTTCAACGCATCCCAAGCCAAGCTGACTCCCCTTGATCCCACATCCAAGGCTTCTTCTTCTTCTTCTGGGCGCCCTGGCTCTCCGCGGCGGCTCCTGTCACTCAAGACGGAAGCCTTTGACCTTCTCTGCTGCCTTCCCCGCCGCCAGCGAGAGGCTGGCTCCTCCGGGCCGTCTTCTTAAGGGTTTCTCACATCCACTGTTGCTGACCCAGTTTTAAGTCTCCGTGTTCTGCTGAGATTCTGTCAACTCCTCAAATTATGTGAGGGCGAAGCATGTGGTTCAGAGACAGGCCGGGCCTTGCATGCACGAGGTCCTGGGTTCAACCCACAGTGAGGGGGGAGTGGAGGGGAAGATCTGTCTTTGGTGAGGAAGATGGTTCCAGGGATTGTGTATCTGGGTGCCTGGGTTCGAACCCCAGCACTGTGGGCTACCTCCGGACCCCCGCATTGCTGCTGGTCGTGCCCTCCTCCCCAACAGGACAGATCAAACCAGGCTGACTCTTTGGGGGTCACGGTCATGGTCACGGTCCTCCCGTTGTTCATCGATTTGCTCGGGCGGGCCCAGTAACGTCTCCATCATGAGACTTGTTGTTACTGTGTTTGGCATCTCGAATACGTCACGGGGAGCTTGCCAGGCTCTGCTGTGCGGGCGAGATACTCTCGGTAGCTTGCCGGGCTCTTCGAGAGGGGCGGAGGAATTGAACTTGGGTCGGCCATGTTGGCTGCTTGTAAGGCAAACGCCCTACCGCTGTGCTATCGCTCCAGCCCTTTGGGGGTAAAAAACATGATAACCAAACCCAAACTAAACTAAACGGAAGAGTGATGAATCAGCTGAAAGTTTGTTGCTCGTGCAAACCAGTGCCCAGGTGGGCGGTTTTGACTGCTGTGGTGGCTCCATGAGACCCAACAGAACCTAAGTCTCCTTCTAGCTGCTGGTTTGGCACTCCAGAGGGTATGGCATTGGGCCTCACGGCCCACGATGGCTGCTTGGGCCCCTGCCATCTCAGCTGTGCTCAGCCAGCTGAGTGGGAACCGGGAAGGAGCAAAAGGCCTGGGTCAACCGTTATTTCCGAAGGTGTCCCCGGAGTTGTCACAGAACAGCACTGCTGAGATGGCGTTGGCTAGGAGTGTTCCGTGCTGGGAGGGATTCAGATGGAGGTGAGACAGCAGGATTCTTGGAACGGATGCATCTGCTCTCTGCGACAGCCCCATCCCTGCACTCGTCTCCCTCTCTCTCCTCTCACCTCTGATGTGCCCTCCACAGCGTGGCCAGAGTCCCCTTTCTGAAATGCCAGATTCAGTCAACAAAAATATAGAATCCACTATTTAATGTATGCACTGTAGGACTGTCCTCCCATTGTTCATCGATTTGCTTGAGCGGGCCCAGTAACTGTTTCCATAGTGAGACTTTGTTTTTACTATGTTTGGTAACTGTTTCCATTGTGAGACTTTGTTGTTACTATGTTTGGTATATCGAATACATCACAGGGAGCTTGCCAGGCTTTGCCGTGAGGGCGAGATACTCTCGGTAGCTTGCCGGGCTCTCTGAGAGGGGCGGAGGAATTGAACCCAGCTCGGCAGGGCCAGCTGCGCGCAAGGCAAACGCCCTACTGCTGTGCTATCGCTCCAGCCCATTTAATGTATATTTCAGACAAATAACAAATACGTGTCATATGTGCGTGTGTGTGTGTGTGTGTGTGTGTGTGTGTGTGTGTGTGTAGATGGGGATGGGGGGCACACCTAGCAGTACAGGGCTAGCTCCTGGCTCTGTGCTCAGGGATTACTCCTAGTAGGCCTCGGTGTTCATATGGGTAAGGTAAAGGTAAAGGTAAAGGCCCTCCCGTTGATCGTCGATTTGCTCGAGCGGGCCCAGTAACGTCTCCATTGGAGACTTTGTTGTTACTGTGTCTGGCATATCCAATACTCTCGGTAGCTTGCCGGGCTCTCCGAGAGGGGCGGAGGAATCGAACTCGGGTCGGCCATGTTGGCCGCGTGTAAGGCGAACGCCCTACCCGCTGTGCTATCGTATGGGATGCCGGGAATCAAACCTGATCAGCCTTGTGCAAGGCAAACGCTCTTCCCGCTGAACTATAGCTCCTGCCCCAACAAATACCTGTTTCATTTTTATTTATTTAATTTATTTTTGGTTTCACCCGGCGATGCACAGGGGTTCCTCCTGGCTCTGCACTCAGGAATTACTCCTGGCGGTGCTCAGGGGACCATCATATGAGATGCTGGGAATCGAACCCAAGTCAGCTGCGTGCAAGGCAAACGCCCTCCCCGCTGTGCTATCGCTCCAGCCCTCCAATACAAGATATATATGTGGTGTGTGCCCTGTTCAGGCTCTCATGCTGCTCAAACAGGCATTCGTGATTTATCTGGGCTCCAAACGGAACAGGACTCCCCAGGACTTTACCCGTCAGCGCCATCCTTTATGCTCAGGGAACAGCCTACACTCTCTTTGGGAGGGTTTAGAGGCCCCTTCACACGCGTCCTTCATCTGACCTGGGCTCTGTGCCGCCCAGACAAGCCCCAAGCAGCTCCTAAGTCGTCCTGCGGGCCTGGCCTGACCCTCCGTCTGAGAAGGCCCGTGGGAGCCAGCGCCCGTGGCCTCTGACTCTGCGTCTCAGAGACACGGAGGGCCGAGAGATCACTGGAGGTGTGAGACAACAGACCAAGCTGCACAGGAGAGGCGGGACAAGGCAGGGCAGTCACTCGGACTCCTGACTCTCTCCACAGTGCTCTTGCCGGTGGGCTGGCGAGATCTGAGTCTCCCTTCTCGGGCCGCCCTAGTACACAGGGGGTTAAGCCAGACTCGGAGTTGGGAGCTGGAGTCCACGGAGTCCTGCCTGACAATAAAGCTAATGAGTCCCTCCTTGCCGTTTTCTCTCGCACAATAACATTTAATCATCATTTGCACAGCAGATGAGAACTTTGCGGCAGATGCAATTCTGCGTGAGTGGCGATTTCTGCATGCGGGCCCCGTTCTCGCCGTCCCCGGCACACCTGACCATCTGGGGCGGGGGCAGGCGGCACCCGGGGGTGGGAGTGGTAGGTGTGCACTCACGGGGGTGGGCCCGGCTGGGTAGAAGGCGGTTCTGGAAGTGTGTGGCTGTGTACGCGTTTCTGGGGGAGTTAAGCTCGCGTGGTCATGGTGAGGGACTGTTAGCATCCCCACAGGGTGGCTGGTGCCCGAGTTGCGTGAGCAGGCCCCTGGGGGGGGGGTGTCTGTGTCACGGTGTGGCTCTCACTGGGTGTGGATCCGGGCGCTTGTCACATGTGCCTGTGTGACGATGCACGTAAGTGATCACACATGTGGTCTCAACTTGCCACCGTCTGTCCCCAAGCTGACTGTGCCATCTCGTGCTTGCAGACGCAGATGTCTCTACGCAGTCACATGCCCACATCTGTGGGGCGTCTCCGGGGGGCACACGAGCACCCAAGGATGGGCTGGACGCTATGCCCGGATGGGAAAATAGATTTCGGCAGGGAACAGTCTCAGTGGACACTGAGCTGGTACCAGTGTCAAACACGCGCTCACCCGTGTAGCCTGCGTGGCCACGGCGGCTGAGCCACGGGCTAAGCTGGTCCCGTGGTCACGTGTGCCGTGCACGTGCCAGGCCGGGGCAGCTGGTCCGAGGGGGCGCGGGCAGGGGTGTGTGTGTGTGTATGTGTGTGTGAGGGGGCGTGCTCGGGCCACTACACGCGGGCACTGGAGCGTGAGTTCCCCGCGCCTGCCTCGGAGCGCGGGCTGACAGGGCTACATTTTTCCAAAGGCTCAGCGGTCAGTGACAGAGCTGGCCCGCGCGTGCTGGCTGGCAGGAGGTAAGTGGAGCCGCTGATTCGTGACCCCGGGGGTGGGCCGCGCTGACGGCTGGCTGACGGCTGCGGGCGCTCGGCTGCCCTTCCTGACAGCAGCCCGCCCTCCGCGCTGACTGCGTCACGGGGTGGAAGGGTCCTTCTCGACCCGAGTGCTTTTGCTGTTCGTTTCCCACTGCCCGGGGGCCTGCCCAGAGCCACAGGCACAGAAGTCCACACAACACACATGCAAGCACGCATGCGTACGTGCGCGCGCTCGCACACACACACACACACACACACACACACACACACACACTTATAGCCCAGAGGCTCACTGTTCACTGGGACCCAAGCCTCTGTCCCGCCTAGCCTCTCCCCCTTTTGAGAGGAGATCACTTTTCTCCTCTCCCTACCTCGCCAGAAGCTGCCCAGAATCCGAGTTGTGCCGGTTTTGTGCAGACATTGGGTGTCTGGGCCTGCCCGTGGCCCTTCCGCACTGTTTCTCTTCCCGTGAGCACTGTATCCCGATCCCATCCACTAGGGTCCATGAGCAGATGTGCTTGGAAGGAAGGCGGAGGTAGACAGCAGGGAGATGACGCCAAGGACCAGAGCCCAGACTGGTGGGCACGCACCAGCCCTGGGTTTGATGCTCGCAACTGCATGGACTCCTGGCACCACCCAGAGTGACCTCGGAGCACTGTAGCAGGGGGAGCCCTTGAGCACCACCGGGCAGGGCCCACACATGCGTGGGTCAGCAGTGGGCAGTCAGGGTCGCGCGTGGGGAGTGTGCTGTGCTCGGCCGCTGACACCGTCGTGGTCGCTGAGGCCAAGTCCCTGGTGCTGATGCTCTGTGCCTGCTATTCCTCCGCCCTAGCGCATGACCCCGAGTGTGACCCCGAGCCTCTGGTCATGTGACTCGGGAGAGGAAGGCAACGCCCAGGAAAGGGGACGTTCTCACATTTCTTTCCCCTGGTGCCCCTCAAGGTGACGGTGAAGGCAGGCAGCAGGGCAGATGTGGCAGGGAACTGGGCACGGCCGGGAGACCGCGTCAAGAGGACAGAGGTTGGGGTGGGGGGATGGGTGGGAGCCGAGGGAGAGACACACTCCGCGGAAGACCCCGGTTCATGAGCGGGGACGAAGGCCACCGAATGCTTGGCCTTCACGGGACTGGCCAAGGGGCTGGGCTCTGTGGGTTCCACTCCCTGGTGGGTGCAGGGACCTCCAGGGACAGCCAGTGTGCTCTGCCCCTGGGCCGAAGCAGGGGGAACTATGGGCGCCTGACCTTGTCCTCCATGAACCCCTGGACTTAGCGGATAGCACGAGGGCTGGGGTGATAGTACAGAGGGGAGGGCCTTTACTGTGCACATAGCCGACTCGGGTTCGATCCCTGACATCCTGTGTGACGGTCCCTCTGAGCACTGTCAGGAGTGATTCCTGAGTGCAGAGCCAGGAGTCAGCCCTGAGCATCGCCAGGTGTGGTCCAGAAACAACCAGCCAACCGAAAAGCATATCTGCTTTTCCTATCACCATTATCTGCTGGGTGAGGGATTTGGGTGGGGGGGGGGGAGGGTGACTGCAGGACTACAGGATGAGAGGAGGAAGTCGCTCTCGGGGGCGCAGGGCCAACGGGGAGGGCCCCGGCGGGGTCTGCCAATAACAACAAGGATGCAGGGCGTATCAAAGGCCGGCATTTATTGAACATCTACTCTGTGCCGGGCACGGCCCTCGCCACTCGCTCCCGCGTGAACCCTTGAATCCTCACAATGCTTCGAGGTAGCTTCTGTTATTAACCTCATTTGACAGATGAGGAAACTGAGAGGCCCAGAGAAGTGGGGGGGGGGGTGACTGCCGAGTCCTTATTGGGGGGTGCGGGGGCGTCCCCACCGCTTCTCTGGGGACCTCTCCGCGGCTACCCACAGGGCCCACCTCGCCCGCCGTCCAGGGGACAACCAAGACCGTGGGCGCAGCAGCGTCCCAGCGCACAGTAGGTGCTTAGTAAATGAACAGCCCGTCTCTCTCCTCTGCCCTCCGACGGGGGTGAGGGGGGGAGCCCCCAGCAGCGCCCCCGCCCGGAGAGAGAAACCGGCCTCTCCCCCACGCGTCCCCCCCGGGGGTGGGTGGAGGGCCACGCACCCGGCTCGGTCCTGCTTGCAGTTTGCACGAGGCCCGGGTGGTCCCCGCTGCAGCCGGGGGTGGGGTGGGGGTGCCCCCATCCCTCCGCCCTGCACGTGCCCAGTGCCCAGCGCAGCCGGGGCCAGGCGGCGCGAGTGCCCCGTCCACCCGGGAGGGGAGGGGGACCGGGCAGGGCGCGGGGAGGCCGGGGGTGCAGAGTCCCGGGCGGGCGGGCGGGCGGGCGGGCGGGCGTGCCAGCTAGGAGGCCTGCCCGGAGGAGGCGTTGCCCGGCGGCGGCGGCGGCGCGGCGTAGAGCGCGGCCAGCGGGCGGAAGCGCGGGCCCCAGGCGCCCAGGCCCGCGAAGTCCAGCTCGGAGGAGGAGGAGGCGCTGTGCAGGGGGCTGAGCGAGGCGGCGGGCGAGCCCGCGCCCTCGAAGGCGTAGGTCTGGAAGGCGTCGTAGGGCGGCACGGCGGGGTCGGCGTCCGCCAGCGCCACCTGGCGGCCGAGGAAGTCCCGGAAGGCCGCGAAGTCGGGCCCGGGGCTGTGCGGCGCCCGCGGCAGCGAGTGGCCGCCGGGGGCGCCCCCGGGTGCGCCCCCCGCGCCGCCGCCGGGTCCGCCCGGCCCGCCCGGCCCGCCCGCGCCGCCGCCGCCGCCGCCCTTGAGCTCGCCCGGGTCGTACAGGCTGCGCAGCGCCGACATGTCGTAGGCCTCCGTGTCCTGCTCGCCGCCGCCCTCGTCGTTGTACTTGATGACGTTGTCGCGCATGTCCTCGTCCTCGTCCGGGCTCAGGTGGCTCTTGTGGTGGCGCCGCAGGGTGAGGATCAGCAGCACCAGCACTGCGGGGGAGGGGAGGGGCGTCAGGCCGGCACCCCAGGGTGGGCGTCGGGCACGGGCACCCCCAGTGCTGGGCATCAGGGCAGGGCACCTCCCAGTGGTGGGCCTCAGGGCACCCCCAGTGCTGGGCATCAGGGCAGGGCACCCCCAGTGGGCATCAGGGCACCCCCAGTGATGGGCATAAGGGTAGGGCACCCCTAGTGGGCATCAGGACAGGGCACTCCCAGTAGGCATCAGGTAGGGCACCCCCAGTAGGCATCAGGTAGGGCACCCCCAGTAGGCATCAGGTAGGGCACCCCTAGTGGGCATCAGGGCAGGGAACTCCCAGTGCTGGGTTCCAAGGCAGGGCACCCCCAGTGGGCATCAGGGCAGGGCACCCCTAGTGGGCATCAGGGCACCCCAAGTGCTGGGTATCAGGGCAGGGCACCCCTAGTGGGCATCAGGGCACCCCCAGTGCTGGGCATCAGGGCAGGGCACCCCTAGTGGGCATCAGGGCACCCCCAGTGCTGGGCATCAGGGCAGGGCACCCCCAGTGGGCATCAGGGCACCCCCAGTGCTGGGCATCAGGGCAGGGCACCCCCAGTAGGCATCAGGTAGGGTACCCACAGTGGGCATCAGGACAGGGCACTCCCAGTGCTGGTGCCAAGGCAGGGCACCCCAGTGGGCGTCAGGCCAGCACCCCATGCTGGGCGTTGGGCATGGGCACCCCCAGTGGGCATCAGGGTTGGGCACCTCTAGTGGGCGTCAGGGCAGGGCACCCTCAGCGGGCATCAGGCATGAGTATCCCCAGTGGTGGGCATCAGGGCACGGGCACCCCCTCTAGTGCTGGGTGTCAAGCACGGCTGTTTCCAGAAGGCTCTGGGGGTGCCAGGCAGCTTGGGGGCTGCTGTCCGCCACTACAGAGGCTCTGCTTAGTTAACGTTTGCCCCCCACACCTCAAGGCATCCACTAAGCTAAGTGGAGGATCTGGGAAGTGCTTCCTGCCCGGCGGGCTTGTGGCAGCCCCTAAGGCAGGTCGGGTGAATAAGTGAATGAAGAGTGGGGACCTGCGGCGACTGAGAATGTAGGAATGGCAGGAATGAATGAATGGTGAGTGAGTGAATGAATAGCAAGGAATGATTGAATGAATGGTGAGAGAATGAATGAGTGGTGCGTGATGGTCAGAAAGAACAGTGTGTGAATGAATGGTAATTGAGTGAATGGTGAGTGAATGAATGAATGAATGGTGAAAGACCGAATGGTGAGTGAACAAATGGTGGATAGTGGATGAACGGTGGATGAATGGTCAGAATGAAGAGTGTGTGAATTAATGGTAATAGGGGGGCTGGAGCAATAGCACAGCGGTAGGGCATTTGCCTTTCACGCAGCCAACATGGCCGACCCAAGTTCGATTCCTCTGTCCCTCTGGGAGAGCCCAGCAAGCTACCGAGAGTATTCGATATGCCAGACACAGTAACAACAAAGTCTCCAATGGAGACGTTACTGGGCCCGCTCGAGCAAATCAACGATCAACGGAAGGGCCTTTACCTTTACCTTTAGAGTGAATGAACGAATGAATGAGTGAATGCTGAGAATGAATGAATGGTGAACGAATAATGGTGAGCGAATGAATGAATGAGTGGCCTGCGTGGCCTTTCTCACCTGACCTTCCTTCCACCCACCTCACTGATGACTCCCTAAGCCTTCTGAGTGGACTGTGCCTCCCATCACCAACTTCCTGTTTGAGGACATGACCTCCTGGGGTGCTCAGGAGCCTGGGGACCCCGCTGACAATACTCAGTCAGGGGGTCTGCTCCTTCCGCACAAGAGCCTGCGGTACAATGCTGTTGAGGCCCCTCCCCCCCACTATCGGGAACAGGGGCCGCGGTGGCAGTGCTGGGGTCTCCAGGGCCATATTTGAGGCCCCCAAGGCTGTACCCGCTGATGCTCAGGCCCTCCCCCCCCCCCCCCGGGGTCAGGGGCATGCCAGGCACGCGCCCAACCATGGTATTATCTCCCTGAACTCCAGTGTGTTAAGGCCCTAGGATGCAGGGGGATGGGGGGGAGAGGTGTCTAGTACTGGTCTCTGCATCCTTCCGGAAGATGGAAACTCCTGCGTCTGCACCCCCAACCTGGCCTGCGCTCTGGAATCCGGCCGGATTCCTCCCTACTAGACCCTTTAGGCTGGCCCCGGGGACTCTCCAGGCCTTAACCTGTCCCCACCCTTAACTGGTCCCCCGATGCCCAGTGATGGACCCACCCTCCCAGGGCTCCAGACTCAGCGTCCACTCACGATACCCCAGCATCCACTTCTGGATGGGTGAGATGAAACCGCTGATCAAATGGGAGGAGACCTCACTGGCAGGGGGCGTGGAGGGATGGACAGATGAGTGCCTGGGCACCGTGCCAGGCCTGGGCCCGCCTGGTCGCTGCAGACAGCTTCCCCGGGTCAGTGACCAGAGCCGGCTGCGAGGGCCATCAGCCAGGCTGCTGCCAGTGACCTAACAAGGTGTTGCTGACAGAGAGGCGGGTGGAGGTAGAGGCGGGCCCGGGGTTGGGGGGTGGGGGGTGTCGGGAGAGGCGGGAAGATGGATGGATGCTTTGGGAAGGAGCTCGGAGGCCGGGAGCCGCCGAGGGGGGTGCCCGTGAGAGCAGATGGCGGGGACAGATGTGGCGGGCCTGATCAGCGATTCCGCCCGTCACCTTTGGAGCACTGATGTGCACTTTCTTCATTTGTGGGCAATTAGGCAGAAATTTGTTTGCACTGCCTCGGAAAATGAAACCGCTGTAAAGTGCACCCTCTGGAAAAAGGGCTCCGAGCCACGGGCTGGAGTGGGGGGGGGCTGGCCTCCTTGCTCGGGGGAGCCCCAGCCCCTGCGTCCTCTCCACAAGAGGGGGCTGCCCTGTCCTGAGGGGCTCCGTGGGGAGCCAGCTCACTCCTGTGCCTCCAAGTTCTGCGGCCTGGACTGGGCCGAAGAAGCGGTTTTTGGCCCCTTGAGTGTCGTCTGGTTCCCAGGAAATGGACAGAAATGGACCATTTTTTTCCTGGGGGTCCTTGGGGGTTCAGCAGGCAGCTGATAGAGTGGGGAGCAGAGTGGATATTGCCCCCCCAGGGTTTTCTTCCTTCCTTCCTTCCTTCCTTCCTTCCTTCCTTCCTTCCTTCCTTTCTTTCTCTTTTTTCTTTTTGGTTCTCACCCGGCAATGCAAAGGGGTTACTCCTGGCTCTGCACTCAGGAATCACTCCTGGCGCTGCTTGGGGGACCCTATGGGATGCTGGAAATCGAACCTGGGTCGGCTGCATGCAAGGCAAACGCTCTCCCCGCTGTGCTATCACTCCAGTCCTTCCGTCCCCAGGGTTTTCAGCGTCTGCCCCAGCTTTCTCTGAGGCCCTGTCCCAGCGTGGATTCCTAGCAAGTGTGTGTGTGTGTGGGGGGGTGAAGATCAGGAGCTCGGGGCACCCCGCATTCAAGCCCCCCAACCTCACAGAGCCTTGACGCCTTCAAACAAGGGTCTGACACCCCAGGCTGAGGGTGTGTGTGTGTGTGTGTGTGTGTGTGTGTGTGTGTGTTTGGGGGGCGGCTCCCAAGAGCCGGCTCCCAAGAGTCACTATGAGAATAAAATTGGACCACAGGCACCAGAAGGAGCAAATGCTGGGGCTTACACGAGCAGGAAGTCAGGGGCTAGGTGGGGGTGGGCACCCAGGAAGTCAGTCAGAGGTAGGACCCCCCACTCGGAGTTGGTGGGCGGGGGCGGGGTGCCCTGGCCTGGGTGAGGAGAGATGCCCCAGTGTCCTGGTGGGGGCGTCTGGGGAAGGACCCCTGGGGCCCCGCGGGGGACTCACCGACCAGGATGAGGACACACACCAGCAGGGCGATGAGCGCCCCAGGGCTCAGCGAGGCGGCCATGACGAAGGCGGTGGTGTTGCAGGACAGGATGGCACCGGCACTGTCGCAGCCGCAGACGCGGATGGTGAGGGTGCCTGTGCTGCTCAGCGAGGGCGGCCCGCGGTCCATCACCAGGATGGGCAGCAGAAACACGTCCTGCTCCTGTCGGTTGAAGCCCGGGTGCTGCGTGCGCACGGCCGCCGTGTTGTCTGGGCGGGAAGAGGGGGCGGCATGGGACAGGCTGGGACCACCCGGCCCCTCCCAATCTCCCCACCCCCCGCCCCCGGGCCCTCGCTCTCCTTGGCCCCGCGGCGCCTCCCAGCTGGTCCAGGAGTCCAGTCCCGAATCTCCCCAGGGATGGTGACCCCCACCCCTGCCCTCTCCCCTGCTTCTGCCCCCGACAGGCTGTGTGCGGTCCCAGAGTCCGTTATTTTTATTTATTTATTTTTGCTTTTTGGGTCCCACCCGGCGATGCTCAGGGGTTGCTCCTGGCTCTGCACTCAGGAATCACTCCTGGCGGTGCTCGGGGACCCTATGAGATGCTGGGAATCGAACCCGGGTCGGCCGCGTGCAAGGCAAATGCCCTCCCCGCTGTGCTATCACTCCAGCTCCTATTCATTTATTTTTTAAACTAGAACATAATTATTTTGTTGCTTATTTTGGGCCACGCCTGGCAGTTCTCAGGGGTTGCTCCTGGCTCTGCACTCAGGAGTTACTCCTGGCAGTGCTCAGGGGACCCTATGGGATGCTGGGAATCGAACCCGGGTCGGCCGCGTGCAAGGCCAACGCCCTCCCCGCTGTGCCATTGCTCCAGCCCCCCAGAGCCCGTTTTGTCCTCAGCTGTCCCTGGCGTCGCTCCCCGCAGCTCCTCAACGTTTCCCTTCAGCTGTTCCAAGATTGTGTCCCCAGTGGCGCCAAGGTCCTGTCCCCGGCTGTCATTTGCTCCTTTGCCTTACTGTCCCTTTTCCTTTCTCTGGCATTTGTTCCAACGGCCTGCTTTGCATTCCAGCCCCACCCCCCCACCCCCCCGCCCAGGCCCCCGACCCTGGGGTCCCCGCGCCCACGCTGCGTCTGACAGGAGCTGGGTGACTCTGGCTGGCGCCCGCTGTGCAAAAAGAAGCTTCTTGCCAGGGGTCGCTGGCTAAGAGCTCCAGGGGGAGATGGGGGGCACGGCCCTGGGGGCCGATGAGAGCCCCCCCTCATGCCAGGGTCTCACTCACACTCTGTCCCTTTGACCTGTGTGCTCGGAGCGGGCGGGAACTCACACAAGTCATCATGCTGTCGCTGTCCCTCACTTTCCATAAAAGTGTTACCACTAGGGGCTGGAAGCAACGACAGAATCTGCCTGACCTGGGTTCAATTCCTGACACCACAGGGCCTGAGAAGCCTCATGTCCTGGGGGCCTTGTGCTGTCTGTACCCATGACTCTACTGCCTGAAAATCACGGGCAGGGCTCCCAGCGTCTGGGTGTCCCCTGCCTGAAACACCCACTCAAGGGAACAGCATGTCGGTCATAGTTGGAAACGGTCATTCTGAGCAGGAGTTGAGCCTTGGAAGTAGGCAATGGATACACCGGATAACGTTTTAGTATCTAGTTTGCAAACCATAAGGCCCAAAAGGAAGGAGAGAGAAAGAAGGGGGGGAGAGAGAGAAGCGGGGGACAGGGGAGGGAGGGAGGGAGGGAAACGGGGACCATTGGTGGTGGGAAATGTATACTGGTGAAGGGATGGGTGTTGAAACATTGTATCACTGAAACCCAGCCGTGAACAACTTTGTAAATGTTTTTATCACTGTGCTTTAAAAAAAATCCGCTTGAAATCACACCGAGTTGGGGGGGTTGGAGAGAGAAAGGGCAGGAGAGGGAAAGGGCCTCGCATCAGCCACTCGGGCCGTGACCTGGGTTCGATTCTGACCAACACACACGGTCCTCCACATATGACCAACACACACGGTCCTGCACATATGACCAGAGGGGTCATTCTTGAGCACAGAGCCTGGAATTGCTCCCAAGAACCCCGGGGTGGGTCCCCCCAACTCCAGAACGAACCAGAAACAGTTCTGATTGGATTTCTGACCAGCTTGGGGGGCTCACTTGTGACAGACCAACAGGCTCTGGGCCTGTGGGGGTTAAACAGTGGCTTCCTCGGCCCCGAGAATGGTCCCGGCACTCCAACCCCTCATGGGGCATGGGGCAGGGCTTTCTGCATACCCCCAGATGGGGCACGCCCCTGCCCCCTTTGGCCTTCCGGCCCAGGCCCAGACTCACTGTGGCAGTGGCACCCCCACTTCCCTGCGGGGCCAATCCCTCATCTGTCATGCTCCAGCTAAATGTCACCTCCTTCCTCAGCTTCCCGGGAAGGATTTATGGCTCCCTCCGCTCCCACTCCTCACGCAGGCTCCGGGCCGCCTCAAGGAGCTTGTCCTGACGCCTTAAGTCAGCCCGCACCCACACTGAGCCCGTCCTGGAGAACAAGGCTGCAGCTCAGCACTATTTTTTTGGGAGGGTAGCAGGTGGTCCTGGGCGAACCCCTCAAACTCAGGCTTGAGCTCCCGATGTCCTGTCAAGGGGCAGGATGGTTCCTGCAGCGGAAATGCCACTGTGGGCCGAGAGATAATGCGGCAGGTAAAGCATGTGTCTTGCACGCGGCCAACCCGGGTTCGATCCCCGACATCCCATATGGTCCCCCAAGCACCACTAGGAGTGATTCCCAAGTGCAGAGTCAGGAACCAGTCCTGAACATTGCTGGGTTGTGGCCCCAATGCCCTCCACCCAATTTTATTTTTGCTTTTATTTTTTGGGTCACACTCAGCGATGCTCAGGGGTTCCTCCTGGCTCTGAACCCAGGAATTACTCCTGGTGGTGCTCGGGGGACCATATGGGATGCCAGGGATTGAACCCGGGTCGGCCACATGCAAGGCAAATGCCCTACCCACTGGACCGCACCACCCCCCACCCAATTTTCTTTTCTTTTTTTTTTCTTTTTGCTTTTTGGGTCACACCCGGCAATGCTCAGGGGTTACTCCTGGCTCTGCACTCAGGAATTACTCCTGGCGGTGCTTGGGGGACCATATGGGATGCTGGGAATCGAACCCGAGTCAGCTGTGTGAAAGGCAAACGCCCTCCCCGCTGTGCTATAGCTCCAACGCCCCCCCCCTAATTTTTTAAAAAAAGAAATTCTTGCCTCCCCCTGGGAAGGAAGGAGGCTCTAGGGAAAGAGTGCCAGCATGTCTGTGGAGTCTCCTTCTCCTGCATCCAGGGCGGTGCTGCCCCCCCCCCCCCCAGTAACACCATTAAACAAACAATCCTTGAACCTCACAGCACGGAGAGTCATGATATTGGTGCCATTTTACGTGGGTGGAGGTCGAGGCCCAGAGTGGCTTGATACATGGATCTGGAGAGTTGGTGGCCTAACTCCCTTTTCTACACACGCATCAAGTTATCCACGTGTCCATCTGCCTGCCACCCACCCTTGTTTATCCATCCAGCCATCCTCCGCCAGCCGTCCATCTGTCGTCTATGCATGGACGACCATCCATCCGCGCACCAACCCATCTTCTTCTCCCCCTACCTAACTCATCAGTCTTTACTGAGCAACTACTAGGACCAGGCGTCATGCCAGTCACTGGGGGAAAACAGCAAATATTCAATCAACCACAGGAGAGAGACAAACGTTGATCAGAGAAGCCCAGACTCCAGTCTACAGTTAGGAACCGTGGGGAGTGCTGTGAAGGAAGAGCCAGGAAGAGGGCCTGGCGGAGGGCAGGGCCCAGGCGGGGGCGTCCGGGCCACCTTCTTGGGAGAAGCGACATAATGACAGCCCTGAACGATGAGCTCAAGGAGAGCAAAGGGTTTGTGCAAAGGCCCTGAGGCTGGAGCTGGCACAGACCGAAAGTCCTCTAGGATGAGAGGGATGAGGTGCAAGGTTACAGTGAGTTAAGAATGAGGCTGGACAGGGCAGGGGTCCACCATGGATGAAGTCTTACGGCCACAGCAAGCATTGGGAACTAAGCTCTCCTCTCCTCTCCCCTCCTCTGCCCTCCTCTTCTCTCCTCTCTCCTCCCCACCTCCTGCCCTTCCTCTCCTTCCTTCCTCCCTTCCTTCTCTCTCCCTCCCTCCCTCCTTCCCTCATTGCTTTTCTTCATCCCTCCCTTTCTCCCTCCCTTTCTCCCTCCCTTCCCTCCCTCCCTCCCTTCCTTCCTTCCTCCCTCCCTTCCTTCCTTCCTCCCTTCCTTCCTTCCTCCCTTTCTTCCTCCCTCCTTCCCTTCCTCCCTTTCTACCTCCCTCCCTCCCTCCCTCCCTCCCTTCCTTCCTTCCTTCCTTCCTTCCTTCCTTCCTTCCTTCCTTCCTTCCTCCCTCCCTCCCTCCCTCCCTTCTCCCTCCCTTACTCCTTCCTCATTCCTTTCCTTCCTCCCTCCTTCCCTCCCTCCCTTTCTCCCTCCCTTCCCTCCCTCCCTTCCTTCCTCCCTTCCTTCCTCCCTCCTTCCCTTCCTCCCTTTCTACCTCCCTCCCTTCTTCCCTCCCTCCCTCCCTCCCTCCCTTCCTTCCTTCCTTCCTTCCTTCCTTCCTTTTAGGTTTTTGGCCACACCCAGCAATGCTCAGGACTTACTCCTGTCTCTGTGCTCAGGAATTACTCCTGGCAGTGCACGAGGAACCATAGGCGATGCCGAGATCAAACCCCGGTCAGCAAATGCCTTACCTGCTATATTATCTCTCTAACCCCATTTTACCCCCATAACCTTCATTTTTTTCCGGGGGACAGTGGCGAGGCCCACATTGGCAGTGCTCAAGGCTTACTCCTAGCTCTGCACTCAGAGATCACTTCTGGCGGGGTCTGGGGGACCCTGTGGGATGCCCGGGGTTGAACCTGGGTCGGCAGCTGGAAGGCAAGCGCCTTAGAGCTGTACTATGACTCTAACCTAATGCTTCTTCTTCACTTCTCCTTCCTCTTCTTCCTTTTAGCAAAGAAGAAACCTATCATCCATCCATCCACCCATCCATCCATTGGCCAATACTAAGTGAGCCCCTGCAGCTCCAGGACTATACCAGCCCCAGAGAGTCAGGGCAGAAGCAGGATGGACGGACGACCGGACGGACGAATGGAGCTCGCCTGGGCTCACGCGGGCATGTGGAATGCGGAGAGTGGGCGTGGAGACGCCGCGGGAAGCTCTGGTGTGTTTTGGGTGTGAGATAACAGTGGGAGGGAGCGGCGAGGAGCAGACAGATTTGAAAAATGAGTGGCTGGCTGGGCTGAGCCTCAATTCCCCGGCACCCGCCGGAGAGGGGAGGAGAGGCGAGGTCTGCCTCTCGGGGGTGGCCGTCTCCGGCCACGGAGCCATATGTTCGGACAGAGCTGCGCCCTGCCACTCCCCGGAAAGGGAATCCCTGGGCAGCGTCCCCGCAGCCCTGCTGGCTCTGCCGGCCGCGCCGCGCCAGCCCCCAGCCCACCCCGGAGGTGGGAGCGGAGCCCAGCTCTGCATCCATCCATCTGGCCTGACATCCATCAGCGTCAGTCCCTGGCTGCAGAAGCAATATTTATAAATCACATTTCCAAACTGGCTACAAATTTGTACAAAGAAACAGATGGGCTGGGGTAGCCGCTGTCGCCAGGGTATTTATATGACGAGGCGGGGAGGGGGGCGGCGAGGGGGGCGGAGACCTTGCGGGGCTGTGCTGACCCGGGCTGGCTGCACGCCCCCTCCCCTGCCACCCCCTGCCCCGGGAGCTCCAGGGCTGGGAGACTGCGGGTTTCGGGGAGGTCAGGCTGGGCCCTCGGAGTCTCCCTGGAGGGGCGCGACCAGCACATGAATTCCGAGCAGGCCCGGCCCTCTTATTAAAATACCGAAGGCGCGTGATGAGGTTTGAAGGGTGAGGTCGGAGTCCCCCAGGTCCGTCCCTGTTGCCTTGACCTGCCCTCCACTCCCCTCCCCTCCAAGTCCCACCAAGCACTCCAGGCCGTGGAGGGCAAAGGCCCAACAGGGTCCGGCCCAGGGCCGCGCCAGGTCCTGGTCCCTTGTGCTTCCTGATGCTCAAAACAGTCTTGGTTGTTAATTATGTTTCACCAGGCACAGAAATACACCTGGGGGCTGGCCTCGGGGGTCACCAGGCGCTCTGTTTGGAGGGTGGAGAGGTAAAGGGTTTGGTGGGGATCTCAGGCTGCCCCCGGGCTGGACCCCTGCATGACATGGCCCCCGGGGCTCTGAGGACGGTCAGCCAACACGTGGCTTCTGTTCTTTCATTTCTTTCTTTTTTGTGGGGGGGTTATGAGGGTGGCAGAGACATACCTGGTGGTGCTCGGGGCTGACTCTCTGGGTTCTGTGCTCAAGGACCACTCCTGGCGGGGCCTGGGAGACCCTGTGTGGTGCTGGGATGGACAATGGGTCTGCCACATGCAAGGGAGTGTCCTGGTCACTGTGCCATCACTCCGGCCCCTCGCTGTAGGGGTCACTCCTGCAGTGTGGTCCCGGCCATACCCAGCCTGGGCATTCAGTACTGGGGCCGGGGGCTCGGTGCTTCAGGGCCAGCCTGGGGGTGCTTGGGGAGGCCACGCGGTGCTGGGGACAAATCTCAGGACCGAGCACAGGCCAGAAGTCATCGCCCCAACCCCCCGCTCTCCTGTTCTGAGGGGTCAGGGCCTTTGTACTTGCAGCTGCTTCCTGCACACCATCCGTTCCCTAGCGACCCTCCCGGCTCACTTCCCTTGGTGCCCGTAAAGGCCCTGTCCACTTACTCCTGGCTCTGTGCTTGGGCTCTCTCCTGGCTAGGCTGGGGGGCTGTGATGGGGGCAGGCAGATGTGGTGCTGGGGACTGACCCTGGCGGCATGCAAAGCAAGTTCCTGGATTCCTGAGGGAGCCGTGACAGACCCATTTCACAGGTGATGAGACTGAGGTCTAGAGCGCTACGATGGGAGACTGGGTCCAGCTCCTTACATCTGCTGCTTTTGCATTAAAGCAGGCATGGACGAAATGGGTAGGAAGAGAACAGGCCTAGAGTATGTCCCGGGTGTAGAGAAGATGGTCATCTCAAATGCCTGTCCCTCTCCCTCCCTCTCTCTCTCTCTCTCTCTCTCTCTCTCTCTTTCTCTCTCCTCTCTCTGTCTCTTTCTGTCTCTCTCTTTCCCCCTCATTGATTTTGAACCTCACCCATCAATGTTCAGGGGTTACTCCTGGCTCTGTGCTCAGGGATCGCTCCTGGCAGTGCCCAGGGGACCATATGGGATGCTGGGGATCAAACCCAGATCATCTGCAAGCAGGCAAGAGCCCTCCCCACTGTGCTATCGCTCCAGCCCAGTCCTGCTCCCTCTTTCCCAACCCCTTTGTCTTAAATCCAGTGCAAGGTGCTCACTTTTCTCCCTAGTTAAGCTAGAAAAGGTTTGCCACCTTTTCCGGGCATCCTACTTAAGGAGACTCCGGCCCCTGCTTCCTGCCAGCCCTTCCTTCTCTCAGATGAGGTCCCTGCTGAATGTAGTCATCTCGTCCCTGGTCCTCTGCTTTCAACCTTGACTGTCTGAGGACATGAACCTGAGCATAACCTGGACCCCTGCCCCTGTATTCCTCAAAGGTAAGGGGCGGACTCAAGTTCTTGGGGAGGGCTGGAGCGATAGCACAGCAGGGAGGGCGTTTGCCTTGCATGCGGCTGACCCGGGTTCGATTCCCAGCATCTCATAGGGTTCCCTGAGCACCGCCAGGAGTAATTCCTGAGTGCACGAGCCAAGAGTAACCCCTGAGCATAGCCGGGTGTGACTCAAAAAGCAAAAAAAAAAAAAAAAAAGTTCTTGGGGCCCCTGTGTGGGGCAGTGGGGGCCCCGGGGGTGGAGGTTATTTGCTTTGAAGGTATGGGGTTAAACAGGAAGCTCAGGGTCTGAGCTGGGGGGCGGGTCGGGTTCGAGGCCTAGCCGCTCTCTGCCTCCCTTTCGGAGCCTGGCTGGGCCTTTCTTGTCTCCACCTGCAAACGGCAGGGCTGGAAGGCTGCTACTGGCGAGGGAAGCGTGAGTGGGATTAAGCCGTTCCCACCTGCGGGCTGGGAATCGCATCCTGCGGGTGATTTGACCTTTACTTATATCAGAGGCGTCTTCCACCCCAGAGTCTGCTTAACCCACTTCTTCCTGCCGACCCTTCTTCATCATCTCTGTCCACTCCAATCAGATGCCCCCCTGCGCTCCCCCAAACTCCACTCGGGGGCTGCCCTCTGCCCCTGGTTTGGCCAGCCGGGCTGACCTGAGCTGAGCTTGCCGCGTGGTCTTGGACCCAAGACGAAACCTGCTGGTGTCCCTCTTGCTCCGTCGGCCATGTGGCAAGGGGACCCCAGGCCCTTCCCTCCTGCTCGGGGATTCTGGAACCTGCTGGTTCAGAGGTGACTCACCTTGGATGTCGAGGAGAGAGAAATGAGGGCTGCTGGGAGCCTCTGGCACGAGGCGGAAGTAGAAGCGGTGGCCGCCCTGGGGCTCGTCCCTGTCCACCACGCTGATGGTCTGGATGAGCTGGATGGGGGAGAGGTCAGAGGGCGAGGGGCAGGCTGGGCCCCCTGTCCCGGCCCCTCGGCGCCGGCCCCTCCCTACCTGGCCTGGCTTGGCGTCTTCACACACAGCCGCCTCGTAGGGTGTGGCTAGCTCCGGGGGATTGTCGTTCACGTCCAGGATGCGGATCCGGAGGGAGGCGCGGGACAGCTGGGCGTGGTTGTCTGGAAGAGAGCACAGGACTGGCCATCACCGTCAAGGCCACTATTGCCAGATCTCGAAGGCCAGATCTTGGCAGGTTATCCCCCGCTCCCTGGGGTCACCTGGGAGCTGGTACCAGGACCAAGACTGGACAATAGAATTGGAGCGTGTCACCATAACCATCCACACGGCCATGGCGATGGCCGCGGGCAGCATGAGCTCATCACCAGGACTGGCACAGTCACCGGGGCCACCATTCCCATCATCATGGCCCCAGCAGCAACATCACAAATACCACTGTCTACACCATTGCATTGTCATCACCATCGTAACCCTCTTGGCCACAACCACCTCCACCATCACCATTCAACCGTGGCTTTTGCTGGCACAACTCTGTGACTACCACCATCGGTGTCACTGTTATCATCGGTGTCACCGAGATCTTCCTCAAAGCCCTCACCACCCCTCTACTCTATTCCCACCACAAGCAGACCATGAGATTATCGCCAAATTCCCACCATCATCACCACCACCACCAAATTCTCACCACCACCAATTCCCACCACCATTAAATTCCCACCACCACTAAATTCCCACCACCACTAAATTCCCACCACCAGCAAATTCCCACCACATTTCCACCACCACCACCACCACCATATTCCCACCACCACTAAATTCCCACCACCACCACCACCAAATTCCCACCACCACCAAATTCCCACCACTGCCAAATTCTTACCACCACCACCACCACCAAATTCCCACCAGCGCCAAATTCTCACCATCACCACCAAATTCCTACCACCACTAAATTCCCACCATCACCACCAAATTCCCACCAACACCAAATTCCCACCACTGCCAAATTCCCACTATCACCACCACCACCACCACCACCACCAAATTCCCACCACTGCCAAATTCCCACCACCACCACCACCACCACCAAATTCCCACCAACACCAAATTCCCACCACTGCCAAATTACCACCACCACCACCACCAAATATTACCACCACCACCAAATTCCCACCACCAACACCACCACCACCAAATTCCCACCAGCGTCAAATTCTCACCATCACCACCAAATTACCACCACCACCAAATTCCCATTACCACAAAATTCCCACCACCACCACCAAATTATCACCACCACTAAATTCCCACCACCACCAAATTCCTACCACTACCACCACCAAATTCCCACCACCACCACCACCACCAAATTCCCACCACCACCACCACCAAATTCCCACCACCACCACCAAATTCCCACCATCACCACCAAATTCCCACCACCACCAAATTCCCACCACCACCACCACCAAATTCCCACCACGACCAACACCAACAAATTCCCACCACCACCAAATTCCCACCGCTGTCACAAGGTTACACAGTAGTACTGCATTTGCCTTTGCCACCATCATGACACATGCTAAGACTTGTCACTATCACCAACCTTACCATTGGCACCACCAGCACCACCAACATCACCATCAGCAGCAGCAAATCCACGTCGGCCACAGCCCCCACCTGCGCCGTTACGACCCCATAGCGCTGTTCCATCACCATCCCCCACCCCCACCTCCAGCAACTTGCCACGGCCCTCTTCATCTTAATGCCACGACGCAGGTTGCAGGGAGCATGGCACCCACAATTTCAGACACGCGCGCAGAAATCCTGGGGTCTGCGACCTCTGCTCGTCCTCAAGTCCGGAGGAGAAGCTGAAGCAAGAGAACATTTAAAGCATTTAAATGTAAAACTGGGAGGTGGACACAAAAATCTCTGAGTTTGCCAGACCCATTCGTAGGACAGCAGGAGAAGCCCCTCGGATGTGGGTTTTGGTTCGGGTTCTCGGCCATTTGGCAAAGTCCCCTTCCTGCAGTTGTGGTTATCTGAATGCCACCTTTTTTCTCCCTGCACCTCTAACTTGTGTGATAGAGTCGAATGCACTGGGATGTACTAGAGAGAGAAGATGCAAATACATTAGTCGAATGCATGAATGCGTGGAGCCCAGAAGGACCAAGAGCAAAAGAAGCTGAAATTCCGGGCTTGGATCTGTCCTTGGTGCAATATTTGATCTTGAATAAGATCTTTTCCTCGGTGATATCAATTTCCCCACCTGGAAAGTAAACATGGCATCGTGATTAGGAACAAAACAGAACAAAACAAAAAACCTCTGGAGATAAATAATTTTGTTTTGTTTTGTTTTTTTGATTTTTGGGTCACACCTGGCCATGCACAGGGGTTGCTCCTGGCTCTGCACTCAGGAATTACCCCTGGCGGTGCTCAGGGGACCCAATGGGATGCTGGGAATCGAACCCAGGTTGGCCGCATGCAAGGCAAATGCCCTCCCCGCTGTGCTATTGCTCCAGCCCCTGGAGCTAAATAATTCCGATCTCAGCTCTGGCTGTGAGACACGTGGCAAACTGCTTGTTCTGTTACGCCTCGGTTTTCTCACCTGCAAAATGGAGCTCCTAGTGACAGGCAGACTGGCTACAAGGAAAGACTGGATTAATATCCACAAAGCACAGAAGAAGGATCTCCCTACAGCACACATCGGACAAATCCAAGATTTATAAGGCGTTCATAAAACCAGTCACAACAACAAAATAAACAACCCTGCAGAAAAGGAGGAGAGTGCCTTCTAATTTCTTGGCATCTACCCCAAAGAGGCCACGAACAATATTTTGAAAAGACATTTGCGCCCCTGTGTGCACTGCGGCTCTGTTCACAGCAGTCAAGATCTGGAAACCACCCAGGGGCCGAGATCAGACACGTGGATAGAGTCTGTCGCAGACACTCGCAGTGGAATACTATTCAGCTAGGAGAAAGGATGGAATCCCGAGGGAACCGGAGTGCTGAGTAGCAGGAGGGACATGCTTGGAAGGATCTCTCGGTGGTGTGGCCGGGTTAACAGACCCAGAACTGAGTGTGCTGTGCTGGGGGCACGGGGGGAGGGGGGCTGACACTCTGGTGGGACCCAGCGCGCAGTCTGCCTGAAGCATTGGTATTAGCGTGTTGAGATCGTGGTGCCTGAAAAACAAACAAACATCGGCTAAAACCCCCAGTGTGGGCCTCAACACAGCCAGGGGCTGGAAGCATTTGTTAACTGAACAAACACCTGAAGTGGCAGGAAAGGGGTCCAGACTGACGGGGGTGTCTCTTCCTAGTAGACCCTTCCAAACAGTGCTCACGTGCTGACCTGGCCCCTGCAACTCCCACCTCTCTCTCCCTCTCCCTCTCTCCCTCCCTCTCCCTCTCCCACCCTCTCTCCCTCCCTCTCTCCCTCTCCCTCTCTCTCTCTCTCTCCCTCTCTCTATTTTGGACCACACCTGTCAGTGCTCAAGCATCACTCCTGGCGGTGCCCTGGGGGTGCATATGAGGTGCCGGGAATCAAACCCGGGTCAGCTGCGCACCAGGCCAGCGCCCTCCCCGCTGCCCCATCCTCCGGCCCTGCCCCCTCATCTCTCTTAGCCCGGACCCAGAGCCTGGTGGTCCAATCACTGGAGACCCTCGGGCCTCCCCTGGGGGGGGGGCTGACCACTCTCTTCTGACCAGGAGCTTGTTAGCAGGAGCTATTTTGGGGCTCCCTGGAGTTTTGGGGGGGCGGTAGGCTGCCCCTTCATCTCAGTGTCCACGACACATTGGCAGCTTGGCCTTCGAGAAAGGAAACTGGAGGGAGAAGGGGGCCCCAACTGCGGGGTTCAGGACCCAGAGGGGGGTCGAGTCCTTAATTAACCCTGCCCCCCCTGCTGGAGCCCCCGTGAACCAGGAGCACCGGAGCTTCTCAGCTCACCCAGATCTGCCGCTTCGGGCTTCAGGGGCCTTCCTGGGGGCGCGGAGTCGTGACTGGCTGTGGCTGGGAGCTGTTATTTTTAAGAGCGCGTGGCAGGAGGAATTCCACAGACAGATGGCGTGGGCTTCTAGGAGGAGGCGGGGCGGCCAGGGCCGGGGCAGGGCTGCAGGGAGGTGGAGCAGGTGGGGTGGGGGGGGGCTGGCCTGCTGCTGCTGGGAGCCCCCCAATTCCCGCACCAAGTGTTCCTCTGCACCCCGCTGGGCCTCTCAGCGCCCTTGCTGGGATGGCTGAGATCACAGACTTGGAACCTTGGACTCCAGGCTGGAGATTCACCAGTGTTTTGGAGTGTTGAGCACTGTTGGGTGAGTAACCAGACCTCACACCTCATCAGTCCTATTTTCTCCCCCTACATCCTCTTAGGAAATGGTACAGGCACCCCTGAGGGGGCCCTTTCAGGGCAGCATAAGGTGCTCGGATCGGAAGTGAGGGGGGAGCCCCTGTCTGGGGTCACCAAAACTGACCTTACACAGATGGCCCCCGGGATGCCTGTGTTGGGGGCTGCCTTGAGCCCAGGGCTTGAGGACAGGCTCTGAATCAGCACCCTGGGCCATGGCACGTGGACGTGGCTGCTCTCAGAACCACCCAGAACTCTCTGGAATATCTAAGTGTCGAGGCCGGGCCACCATCCTGTGTGACCTCGCCAATGGTGCTCAGCGGAGCTGGGGACCGCTCCAGGTGACCCTTGGTGAGCCGCTGCAATGTGGGGGGGGGGGGGTTCAGGGGTCTCTGAGGGTATGCTCAGCATTGTTCAGGGGTCCCCGGGGTGGCACCTGTAGATGGTGGGGGGCCACTGATTCTGGGGACTGGACCAGGGTCGGGCACATGCAAGGCCTTAAGTCCCGACAATTTCTGCCCCCAACCCCTCACATGTGTGAACAACCTCCTCGATCGCAGGCCAGGGACTGGAGCAACAGCACAGCGGGGAGGGCGTTTGCCTTGCACGTGATCGACCCGAGTTCGATTCCCAGCATCCCATGTGGTTCCCCGAGCACCGCCAGGAGTGATTCCTGAGTGCAGAGCCAGGAGGAACCCCTGTGCATCGCCAGGTGTGACCCAAAAGGAGAAAAAAAAATTGCAGACCAACCCCAGGCTTCCAACCGCGGAGCCAAAAACTATTGGCACATGCCGTCTCACAACTGACTGGCCTCCGCCGACCCTCTCCTGAGTGCTGTTCACATGAAAGACGTTAACTGACCACTGGAATTCACATCCACCACATTAAAGGTCTCTGGCACAAATCTGTGAATTATTCCGTGTGTCTCTGTACTGGACTTTCTAATTCATAACGAACATTCTTTTATTTACTTATCTATTATTGTTGGCTTTTTGGGTCACACCTGGTGATGCTCAGGGGTCACTCCTGGCTCTGCACTCAGGAATTACTCCTGGTGGTGCTTGGGGGACCCTATGGGATGCCGGGGATCGAGCCTGGTTTGGCTGCATGCAAGGCCAGCTCCCTGCCCGCTGGACAATCGCTCTGGCCCCATGTAACATTCTTATCTCTGATTTTCTTCTTGGGTGCCACCAAGCAACCCATGAGGCAACAGCATTGAGCCCGTTTTGTAGATGAGGTAACTGAGGCCCAGTGAGGGCGCAAAAGCCAGAGGAGGGCTGGGGCCGTCTGGTGGTCTCCTGACTCTGCCTGGGTCCGCCCACAAGGCCGGGAAGCCCTCCTGCGGCCAGGAGACGTGTCCACCGAGTAGCACACCGTGCTCAGACCCACGCCCAGACGGCCCTCACCCCAAGCCTGGCCAGCAGGTACCCCGTCTGGGGGGACGGGCCCCCCCAACCCAGGCCCCACTCCGTGCCTTGGCATCTCAGTTCAGCTGACTGACATGCAAATTAGTTTAATTATTTCTTCTTCTAAAATAAATTATATTTTGCAGTAGCTGCAATATGTTGTGTCAGGCAAAATTACATTCAATATTTTTAAACTAATTGATGCAGCCTTGAGGAAGGCTGATTGACAGCCCCGGGCTGAGCAGGCCTGCAGCCTTCAGCGCTTTCTGAAATGAAAGCCGAGAGAGCCTGGGCCTGCTGCTCCGTGCCCGCTCGCTGGCCCTGCCTCCGGGGAGGGGGCAGGGAGGCCCCAGGGGTCCCGAGGGGCCAGGCGGCACGGAGGGACGGAAGCTCAGACCTGCACGGGGGACTGGTGCTCAGAGTGGGTGTCACATCTCCTTGGGGCCTCCGGGAGAATCTCCAAGAGACGGGGCTTGGACTGAGGCATGAGAAATGGACACTTCCGGTTGTTTTTTTCCTTTTTCTTTTTGGGTCATACCCGGCGATGCACAGGGGTTCCTTCTGGCTCATGCACTCAGGAATCACTCCTAGTGGTGCTCGGGGGACCCTATGGGTTGCCGGGGATCGAACCCGGGTCGGCTGTGTGCAAGGCAAACGCCCTCCCCGCTGTGCTATTGCTCCAGCCCCCACTTCCGGTCTTGACGGATGATCCGGCCGGATTGCCTCGTCTGTGCCAAGGACACAGCAGAGTGTGTGCCCCTGCCAGGGCCATCGGTCTTGGGCTGGGACAGGGATTAATGACTCCAGTCTGCGAGGCGATTTGAGAGAAGCAAGTTCAGGAGCTGGGAGCTGTCTCCCCTGGGGGAAGTGGCCTTTGATGGGGATGGGGGGGAGGGGCCCTGGGCGGGGGGCGGGGAGGGGGGAGCAGGAGCTGCCTGAGCAAAGCTTCCAGGGCGAGCGGGAGGAGGTGGGGAAGCCCCTCGCCCCTGGGAATCTTTCCCCTGGCACCGGGTCCAAACGGGGCTTGAGCCAACTTTGGGGATCAGGGCAAAATGAGGAGCCTGGCTGAGGGCCACTGGCAGGCACCCCGGGAACGTCTCCTTCTCCAAGGACAGCGACAAGGACTCATCAGCACCTGGGCCAGGTGTGTGTGTGAGTGGGACGGGGGCGGGGGGGGGGGTGCTGCCCGGCTCATCCTGTTTCCCCTGCATGACTGAGCGTCACTCTGCAGAGGAGGGAACCAGTGCAGAGACGGCAGAGAGCATGCCCAGGGTCTCCGAGAGAACAGCTCGAGCCTGGGGCTGGTTCCCAAGCCGGCGTTTCTAGCCCCCATCCTGCCTTGCGGATCCTCTTTCGTGGCCAGCGTCTTCCTTCAAGTCACAGCCCCCTCACATAGGCCCTCACCTCCTCCCGGAAGCTTGCCTTGGTTTGCCCTCCGGGAGGACCACGAGATTTCCCTCTTTGGCTTCGTCCCTCCCGCTCTCTCCCTTCAGCTCTGCTCCCAACTTGCTCCATTCCCTCCTTCCCATCTCCTGGGGCACCTCTCCTGATGACCATCTGGAATGTTTCCTCACAAGAAAGCAGCAGGACGCCCCTTCCTGCTCTCAGGGCAGCCTCCGACAGACGTGGGACGCTCAGACTTCCCTGGGGGTCCAGTTCCACTGTGTGTGGCATCCCTGACCTCTCTGGCCCAGGGGGTGGGGGGGGGCGGGCAGGAGGGCAGCATCTGGCTGTGGGTCCCTGCTTCCCTCCCCACCCCACCCCCCTGCTCTGGGGACCAAGGTTTGCTCATCAGTGAAGCTAACGAAGCCGCATGCGGTAGTTCCCCTTGGCTGTGGCGGAGAGAGGCTGGGGACCACCAGAGTGGGCGGGGAGAGAGAAGTGGGGAGGTGGGAACGCAGCCTCGCTGAGGTGGGGGTGCGGAGTGGAGAGACTCTTCCCCACGCGCCCCCCAGCCCCCGCTGCTGCCGGTCCCCAGGGAATGAGGCCGCCTCCGCGCGCCAGGCTCTGATTAGCGCTGGCCAACTGGGCAGGGTGATCTATCACTGCAATTACCAGGCGGCCGCGACAGGCAGCCGGATGGTGGGGGAGGGGGGCGCGCAGGTGGGGTGCTCCCGGGAGGAGCAGGCGGGTGCAGGGATGGACGGGAGGTGGCCACCCTTGCTGCAGACACTGACCCGCTCTGGTCTCTCCTCCTGCCTGGGCATGGGGAGAAAGTTTTCCTCCCCGGACCCAGCTGGGACCCATGTTCCAGGCTTGGCCACGCGGAGCCCCAGGGACTCCTCCCTCTTGGTGACCTCTGAGGTGCTCGGCTGGCCTAGGTGTCTGGAACTGGCCAGTCCCCCGGGAGCCTGAGCAGGACTGGCTGGCGCGGGGGTGATGGGCCGCCCCTTCCATGCAGGGCCCTACATGCCTCCTGTGACCCGGGCTTGTCTGCAGCTACCCTGTGAGTCACCTTTCCAGTCCCAATGCTGCCCTGGTGGCACCCCCAGCAGACGGGTCCGTCTGTCCTGCCCTCAGCCAGTCCTCTCCCCTGTGAACACACAGCTGACCATGGCCCGTTCTGCTCGGGGCCCTGCAGGCTGTGCGCCCACAGGACATGCGGGGACCGTCAGCACAGGCCAGGAGCAGCTGCACGTCCCTCACTGGCCCAGTCAGCCCAGTCTCGGCCCAGTCAACCCAGTGAGTCCAGTGAGCCCAGTCGGCCCAGTCTTGGCCCAGTCAGCCCAGCCTCAGCCCAGTCAGACCAGTCTCAGCACAGTCAGCCCAGTCAGACCAGCCTCAGTGTAGTCAGCATAGTCAGCCCAGTTAGTCCAGCGTCAGCCCAGTCAGCCCAGCATCAGCCCAGTCAGTCCAGTCAGCCCAGTTAGTCCAGCATCAGCCCAGTCAGTCCAGTCAGCCCAGTTAGTCCAGCCTCAGCCCAGTCAGCCCAGCATCAGCCCAGTCAGTCCAGTCAGCCCAGTTAGTCCAGCCTCAGTCCAGTCAGGCCAGCATCAGCCCAGTCAGTCCAGTCAGCCCAGTTAGCCCAGCATAAGCCCAGTCAGTCCAGTCAGCCTAGTTAGTCCAGCCTCAGCCCAGTCAGCCCAGCATCAGCCCAGTCAGTCCAGTCAGTCCAGTTAGTCCAGCCTCAGCCGAGTCAGCCCAGCATCATCCCAGTCAGTCCAGTCAGCCCAGCATCAGCCCAGTCAGTCCAGTCAGCCCAGTTAGTTCAGCCTCAGCCCAGTCAGCCCAGCATCAGCCCAGTCAGTCCAGTCAGTCCAGCTTCAGTGTAGTCAGCCCAGTCAGTCCAGCCTCAGTGTAGTCAGCCCAGTCAGCCCAGTTAGTCCAGTCAGCCCAGTCAGTCCAGTCAGCCCAGTCAGCCCAGCCTCAGCCCAGGCAGCCTCAGCCAGCCCAGTCTCGGCCCAGTTTCCTGGTGGGCTCAGCCCAATCTCACATCCAGTCTCGCTGCCTCAGGCCCAGCCCGCTCCCACCTCAGCCGGTGTAGACGTGAACCGCGCCTTTCCCTGCCCGCAGCGCCCAGCCCCTTTCCCCCACTTTCTGGGCCCTGCCCAGCGACCCCTCCTCTGCCTCTTCGCCTCTGTCTCGCTCCCTGCCCGCATCCTCTCTGCTGTCCTACTCGAGCCTGTCCACATCCTGGCAGGGCCTCAGAGAAGCACATTGCAGACCAGGTGGCGGGTGGCAGGCGATGAGACACCGTCAGAGCACAGCGGCGCCCGCCACAAGCTGGACCCCTGCAGCCACCCACAGACAGGAGCACGCCCCCGAGCTCTGCCATGGGACCCCCATGCCAGGGCAGAGAGCGGGCACTCCGGAACCAGGGGTGAGCGAGTCACTGACATACGAGCACACATTCGGGAGTGGGACCTGGGGAGCACTTTGAGCACACAGTAGGTGTGGACCCGAGGAGCACTGTGAGCACATGGTAGGTGTGGGAGCCAGGAGCACTGTGAGCACACAGTGGGTGTGGGACCTGGGGAGCACTGTGAGCACATAGTAGGTGTGGGACCCGGAGCACTGTGAGCGCACAGTGGGTGTGAGGAGCACTGTGAGCACAAAGCAGGTGTGGGACCCGGGAGCACTGTGACCACACAGCAGGCATGGGACTTGGGGAGCACTATGACCACACAGCAGGTGTGGGGGTCTGGGGAGCACTGTGAATTCACATTCAGGCATGAAGAGCACACTGTGATCTCACAGCCGGGTGTGGGGAGCACTGTGAGCTCACAGGGGGTGCGGGACCTGGGGAGTGTGTACCAGTGTCATGGCAATCTCCAGCCAACACCACAGGCCTGAGGTCTAACGCCAGCCCTGAGGGGCATGAAGTCAGCTTTGAGGGGCAGGAGCACCAGCATGCAAGCCAGGAGCACTGTGTGAGCACTGTGACTCAGGTGCTGGCCCCGACCTCCAGGCCGCCAGGTCAGCAGGGCCACTGAGTGTGGGCGACCCACGTCACTGCCTCAGCCCGGTCAGGGCGGAGGGAAGGAGGTAGGAGAAGAGAACACGGGCTGAGGGCAAACTCGCGGGGTGGGGGTGGATCCCGCTGAGCTGTCGGGGTCCTCCCCCCATGCCCCCTCCCTGCTCCTCCTCCTGCTGCCTCACCGTGCTCCCCAGGTCCCACACTACTGGGAGCTCACAGTGCTCCCTGAAGGCGCTCAGCGGGCAGGAGTCTGGGCAGACGAGACAAGTCGCCTTCTTCCTCCACTCATTGTCCAGTCGGAAGGAGGGGGCACAGGAGCCCCAATCTCAACTGTGCCCTCAACTCAGATTTTTTTTTTCTTTTTGAGTCACACCCGGCGACGCACAGGGGTTCCTCCTGGCTCATGCACTCAGGAATTACTCCTGGCGGTGCTCAGGGGACCATTTGGGATGCCGGGAATCGAACCTGGGTCAGCCGCGTGCAAGGCAAACGCCCTACTCGCTGTGCTATCGCTCCAGCCCCTATTCATTTATTTTTTAAACTAAAAAATAATTATTTTGCTGCTTATTTTGGGCCACGCCTGGCAGTTCTCAGGGGTTCCTCCTGGCTCTGCACTCAGGAATCACTCCTGGCGGTGTTCGGGGGGACCCTATGGGATGCCGGGAATCGAACCCAGGTCGGCCACATGCCAGGGAAACGCCCTCCCTGCGGTGCTATCGCTCCAGCCCCTCGCCCCAGCTTCTTGCTCTGCCTGCGGGCCCCGGCGTGCCGGCCAGGAGCCTGCAGGGTCTCATCTAGGCAGGCGCAGGTGGACCCGGGGCCCGTGGTCAGGCATGGAAGCTGCCACAGGAGCAGCACAACGGCAATGACAGTTCATCTGCTCCGTGGCCAGCCACAGTCACAGCCAAGGGGGTCCGAGCACCCCCGCAGCCACCGACAGCTGCTTCTCAAACAGGGGAGCCTGCGTCCAGCCTGGCCACTCTGAGGCGACCCCGTCCCCATCCCAGGCACAAGAGACGGACGCCCCGAGTCAGGATCACCAGGACACACAGGGAAATCACGAAGTCTGATGTATAACCCGGAGAAGAGCGAAAAGTGGGGTGCTGTGGGCTGGGGGGGTGATGCTGAGCATCACGGGTTAACTCTTCGCTCGCCAGGCAGCGCCCTCACGGGGGGGGGGGGCGGGGGGCTCAAGGCCTGGAGAGGAGACGCCGCAGGAGGGGCTTAGCCCAGCCCTCGAACCCCTCCCCCAGCGCTGCCATTTCAAGCCGCACCCCCCCCCCAACAGCTTCTCATGGCCTCCCCCTCGTCTTTAAAGACTGTCCCTTTACAACTGCCCTTTCCACCGCTGGATTCAGACGCAAATTGTACTTTAAATTCAATATTGGTCATTAATATTTCATGATTACAAAACGTTAAAGATAATGTCAGTGGCGGGCGCGTGAGCACGGGTGGAATGGATGACTCAGAGGTTCGGGAGCGGGGGAGCCAGCATACCAAGTGGCCGGGGAGTCTTTGAGGTAATCCGGGCTGACAGGCGGCTCCCGGCCCCGGGGTGGGGAGTGGGGTTCCGCGCTCCGAGAGGGTCAGGCGCTGCCACTGGGTCTAAATATCCCCCCTCTGATTCTTGTCACCTCCCATTTGTTGCACCTGGGGTGGGTGGGGACGCCGCGGGGACCCCTGGCCTTAGTGGGGTGGTCTGGCTGCGGGGGGGGCCCTGGCATTGCTGGGGGGGTGTCTGGGCTGGCGGGAGGCCGGTGGCAGGAGCGCTGGGTTCCGGGACCTCGCCCTGGGACCTCGCCCTGGGACCTCGGGGCCAAGGTGGCTTCTACCCTCGCTTCTGTCCCCTTGCCATGCAGAGTGGGGGTGACAGGGGGGCCTCTGGAGTCAGGCAGAGCGGGGCCGGTCATTTGTGATGCGCTGCTCAAACACAGGGCACAGGGGCAGAACTGACACCTGTTGGGGGTGGGGAGGCTCAGTGAGCACTGCATATGCTGGCAGAGGAGCTGGAGTCTTCCTCAGCACCCAGCAGGTATCCACCGTGCAACTTGAACCCTCGAGGGATCCCCACGTTCGGGGTAGGCCCACGCATCTGTGGCCCCTGACGGGTATAGGCAGGACGGGGGTCTCTAGCCACTCACCCAGCCACCTGGACACGTGTCTGTCTCCTTCCCCAAGTGCAGGGGAGGGGACAGCGGCAGGTGCTGTGGCCGACAGCTGGCGGCGGGTGTTGGAACCCACTGCCCTTCCACGGGCCCCCTTCAAGGGGGCGGCTCTGCTCCCTGTCACCCTGTGGCGGTCAGGCTGCGGTGGCCACACTGCACCTTCTTGATCCTTTTCTGACTCGGTGGGGACGGGGACTCACCACGACTGAGCAGGGCCCTGTGGGTGGCGGGAGCAGGCGGTGTGGACGGCGGCAGGAGGGGGGTGGAGAGGAGGCCGTCCCCCGGGCTGAGGCGGGGAGGGGGAGCACTCTTCCCGAGTCCAGCGCCTCGTCCTCTCCAGCCACCTTTGTTATCTGCCTGCGTGCGCCGCGGACTGGATTCAAAGGCGCTCTGGGCTGAGCCAGCTTTGTTTTTCCTTTAAAGCGAAGTTGAAAGAGACGAAGGGAACTTCAGCCTGGGGACTTCCTTGGCCAGCGCCGGGGTGGGCGGCCGAGTGGGAGGGCGCCAGCCAGCCCGGAGAGAGAGGCTGGCCGCAGGGCTGAGGGGGGAGGGCTGGGCCAAGTGTGCAGAGGTGAGGGAGTGCGGCTGCCGGGGCGCAGACACTCTGGGGCTCCTGCTGTGGCCACCGCTGCTTCCTCTGCTGGCTGAGAGCTGCCCGCGGGCGCCGGCGACCAGGAGGCCTTCGCAACTCTGCCCCCCTCCTGATGCCCGGGACTCTGTGCTGAGTGCTCACCGGTGCGTGGCCTGACTCATCTCAGGGCGCCCCTTTCTCCCCGGCTCATGTTCACAAGTGACGCTGCCTGTCTGCACACAGATGTGCACACATGAACGCACACACACACATGCACAAACATGTGCACACACGTACCACACACCTGCATACACACGTATATTCACATGCACAAATACACACATACACACCACACACACCTGCACACAAACATGCACCACACACACACACACACGCATGCACAAGCACATAGGCACGCCACACCTGCACACGTGTGGGCACACATGCACACACCGCACCCATACGTGTACACAGGAATTCACGTATACACCCATGCATGCAACACAGAGCACGAGCACCTATGCATCAAAGAACCTGCACACACGTGCACACACATACTCATGCGGGCACACAGCACAGATGTGAACACACGCACGTACACACCACACACATGCATACCTGAACACACACCCATACACACTTGCTCACATCCATGCACACAGGAACACAGAGACGTGAACGTACACACTTGCACCACACAGGCTAGCACACATTCACGCACATGCGATACCCATGGCCACACAGCACGCACGTGACACTTACCACATACATGTACCACATACAATGCTTGCATGTACACAGCTCCATGTACATGCACCACACACATACACATATGCACACCACACACATCTGCAGGTACATAGCTGTATACAGACACATCTGCAGGTACATAGTTGTACACACACACACACACACACACACACACACACACAGTTTTCCAGAAACTCGGGCCAAGCCCCCTGGAGTGGTCCCTGACCCTCTCTGTCCCCCAGCCAGCCTTGTGGCCTGCTGAGTCCTGCTCAGGGCAGCAGCCCAGGGACCCAGTCAGGCGCCGACCCTCCTCTGCCCCTCCCGGACAGCCCACCTCATCAGGCAGGACCCCAGACAGAGCGCCCGGTCCCCTCTGCTGGCCCCCACGGCTGAGACGGCTGCTGAGAAGCCCCCTAAGCACAGGCGCCCGCCCCCCCACCTCTCAGAGCCTGGACCGCGGCCCCCCCCACCTTGCAGGTCACTCCACACTGCACGGGTCACCCGGCACATCACGGGTAGCCCGGGACGCGTCCCCGACCCATGCCCCCATCTCCTTCGGCTGCCGGTGTCTCGCCCTGCGCTCATTCAGCCTCCGAAGCGCGGCTTTGTTGTCTAGCAGCTGCTCAGTAAACGCAGAGGCCGTCCCGGTCCCGGCCACCTCCTCTCCCACCGCGGCCGCCCGCCTCACCTGCCTCCATGGCCAGCACTGTGATGTTGTGCCAGCCGGCGGTCTCACGGTCCAGCCCCTTGCCCGTCACGATGGCGCCCGTGTCCGCATCGATATCGAAGACTTGGTCCACGTCCGAGTCCCGGTCGATGGCGTACCTGCGGGCGGCAGGGCGGGGCTGATTGATGGGGGGCCAGGTGGCACCGTGTGCGACGCCCCTGCCCTACCCCCCGGGGACCCAGGAGCACAGCAGCCCTCCCCCAGGGGCAGCTCTTGATCTTCTGGAGCCTCAGTTTCCCCAGGGGGTGCTGGCCCCACCCACAGTCATCCCGAGGACGGAGGGAGGGCCTGCGCCTGGCCAAGAGTGGGCACCCGCTGATGCACCAGTCCTGCTTTCCCCTGGGAGACGAGCCTGGCAGCGTGTTTGAGAAGGGGACAGGGCTGTCACCCAGGGCCGGGGACACAGGCGCTGGAGGGCAGGGCCCATGGCCACCGCCCCAGAGGTGATGTTCGTGGTACCCGATGGTTCGACCTGGGAAGTAGGCGAGTTGGAATTCAGAGCTTTGGCGTGGAGTGGGGGGTCTGAGCCACAGAGGGGCGTGAAGGGGGCTCATGGGCGCCGGACCCCTGCCCTGCCGAGCTCAAACCAGCGGATCAGCCCCGAGGGGGCGGCTGCCAGCCCCTCCCGGCCCCGTGCGGCCCGCCCGCCCCACCGAGCTAATCTTCCGTTTTTCAGCTGCCTGGTGAACAAGGCCTTTGTTCCGCTCGCTTCCCAGGCCTTTGTGCGGCTGCCGCAGCCCTGAAAGGCCCGTGTCCGACACATGTCTCGGCGGCCGCGGCCCACAGAGGCCCTTCCGCTCTAGCCGATAACGCGGGCGGGGGGCTGGGGCGGGCCGCGGCGGGGCCCTCGGAGCAGCCTCAGATGCCAGGCAAGGCGCATTGTGCGGCCGAGACAAAGGAGCTGGAACCCGGCCCCTACCCGGAGCAGAAGGGGGACCTCTCCCCTCCTCCCAGAGGGGGAAACTGAGGCCAGGGCACCAGAACACCATAGCGCCCCCTGGTGGAGCCGGGAGCTTTTGACGGTGGCCTCGCTAACCTCCTAGGGACCCTGTGTCCTTCTCCGTGACCCCTGGACCCACTGGATGACCCCAGACAGGTCAGGGGCTGCCGAGGCCCCACCCTGACTGGTCTGCGAGGGGAGCTTCACCCTCTGTGCTGCAGAGTTTGGCCACCTGGGCCCCGTCCGGCTCAGTCTCCCACGCTGCGGGGGCTGGTGCCAGCCTGTGGAGGGCTGCACGCGGGGGCAGGACCCCTGCTGGCCTGCCCACGACCTAGCCCACCCTCTCTCCTGTCCCTAGGCTGCTCCGTCCAGCCCTCCGAGCCGCCTTCTAGCAGGTGAAGGTGTGTATGGGGCTGCTGATGCCAAGCTGGGCAGGCACCCCTCACCCCCCCACAGCGGTGTCTGTCGGGCATCCGGCCGGGCTGATAAGAGCCCCCTCCCCTGCCCTCTTTGCTAGAGAAGATTCCAATGGCCAGCAGAGGCCTGCTGAGGTCAGGTCGCCATGTTAGGTTGGGTAGGTTGCAGACTGCACAAAGGGGCTGAAGGCGGCCATGGTGTTGGTGGTGGTGGGGGGGAGGTGCACCCATCCATCACCCTCTTCTCCTCTGCACCCAAATGCGGCTCAGGACTAGCACTGACCATCTGTTGGCCCAGCGCTCTTTGAGCTGTCCAAACACCCAGCACAGCCGTGCCTGGGAGCAGGGCCCCTCGCGTCCACGGGGTCCCATCAGATGTTGGCGTGGAAAAGGAGGAAGCACCAGAAGGGGGGTGCTGGCTGGCGTGGAAGGGGCCGTGGAGCTGTCCTGCTTGGACAGGTGGGAGGACAGAGTCCAGCAGGGCCTCGGGGGCACCACGCTGGTGCCGGCGGGCGCGGGGCAGGGCCGGCTGTGGCGCGTGCCAGCCCGCCGCCCTCGCCCGCTCCCCGCCTCGCTCCTCTCTGCTCCTTCCTCCCGGGATTTTGCTTTTGTTCCCTTCAGGAGGGGAAGGGGGGGGCTCGGATCTAAGTGGCTGCAGCTGTCCCCAAGGCCACGGAGGGGGAGGGCGCCACGAGCCAGCTAAGGGCCGGGCTGCGGGTTGCCGAGGCTGGCTGAGCGCAGGTGGCATTGTTCCAGGGGGCCAGGGGGGTGGAGGGTGGGAGGGCCACACAGCCCGTGACGAGGGCCCGGGCCTGGCCAACATGGGGCGCCCCCGGGAGACGGGGGAGGGGGGCCCTCGTGTGTAGGAGCCTGAGTTGTGTGTCAGATCTGGCTTGTGGGAGGGAAGCGTGTGTCTGCCGAGAATATGTGTGTGGAACGGTTGTGGGGGGAGGGAGGGGGAGGGAGGGGAGGAGAGGGAGGGTGTGTGTGTGAATACGCAGACACGTGTGTATGCATTTGTGTCTGTGTGAGTATGCAGATGTGTGTGTGCATTTGTGTATGTGTGAGTATGCAGGTGTTGTGGGGGGGGAGGGGAAGGGAGTGGGAGGGAAGGGAAGAGAGGGAGGATGTGTGTGTGAGTACGCAGACATATGTGAGTGTGCAGATGTGTGTGTGAGGGAGGGGGAGGGAGGGAGGGAGGGAGGGAGGAGGGCGGGCGGGCGCACTGCGGGTCTGGAAAAGCCAAGGCGCCAGCAGCAGGTCCGGGGTGCAGCTTCGGGCCGCCGACACCCCCACCCCCAAGTCCCTCCATCTCTGAGTTTTAATTTGCCGCCTAATGGAGTCCCTGATCCACCTCGGAGCTGCTGGGGAGGATTAAGCGTCCAGCTGGGGGATAAGGTGCTCAGCCGAATTCGAGGAAAATGAGTTCGGAAGGAAGAAGCCGGCTCCGCTCATTAGCATTCAGAAATGTCCGGGGCGCAGCAGGCCCGAGCCGGGACGCGGCCCGTGTGCGTGTGTGGGCGCTGGTGCTCGCAGGGGTGCCCGGGAAAGCGAGGCCCTGCCTGGGGTAGGGGCGGCCGCGGCGGGGCTGCGCGTGGGGCGCCGGGGGGCGGGGGGGGGAGACTGTGGAGGTGAGTCAGCTGGTGTGTGTGTGTGGGGGTGTGACATGTGTATGAGTACGCAGACGTGTGAGTACGCAGACGTGTGTGAGTACACAGACGTGTGTGTGTGAGTATGCAGACGTGTGTGAGTACGCAGACGTGTGTGTGAGTACACAGACGTGTGTGAGTACACAGACGTGTGTGTGAGTATGCAGATGTGTGTGTGAGTATGCAGATGTGTGTGTGAGTACGCAGATGTGTCTGTGAGTACGCAGACGTGTGTGAGCACACAGATGTGTGTGTGAGTACACAGACATGTGTGTGAGTATGCAGACTGTGTGAGTACGCAGACGTGTGTGAGTACACAGATGTGTGTGTGAGTACGCAGGCGTCTGTGTGAGTACACAGATGTGTGTGTGAGTACGCAGATGTGTGTGTGTGAGTATGCAGACATGTGTGAGTACGCAGACGTGTGTGCGTGTGTGTATGTGTGAGTACGCAGACGTGTGTGTGAGTACACAGACGTGTGTGAGTACACAGACGTGTGTGTGAGTATGCAGATGTGTGTGTGAGTATGCAGATGTGTGTGTGAGTACGCAGATGTGTCTGTGAGTACGCAGACGTGTGTGAGCACACAGATGTGTGTGTGAGTACACAGACATGTGTGTGAGTATGCAGACTGTGTGAGTACGCAGACGTGTGTGAGTACACAGATGTGTGTGTGAGTACGCAGGCGTCTGTGTGAGTACACAGATGTGTGTGTGAGTACGCAGATGTGTGTGTGTGAGTATGCAGACATGTGTGAGTACGCAGACGTGTGTGCGTGTGTGTATGTGTGAGTATGCAGACGTATGTGTGTGAACACGCAGACATGTGAGTACGCAGACATGTGTGTGAACACGCAGACGTATGTGTGAGTACACAGACGTGTGCATGAGTACACAGACATGTGTGTGTGAGTACGCAGACGTGTGTGTGTGTGTGTGTGTGTGTGTGTGTGAGAAAGAGAGAGAGAGCCTGGGGATGGTGGTCAGAAGGGCAGGCCCGATGCCCACCTGCCCAGGTCTGAAATCTTGCCGTGTGACCTCGGGCCAGGCACTCCATCTCTCTGCTCCCCAAATCCTGAAAAGGGCCAACAAGACTAATAACAACCAGGACGAGATCTGCCAGTGTGTGCGTGAGTCGGGGAAGGTGACTTACTAGGCTGCCCAGAATAGCGCTGGGCCCCTGCCACCTGGCTTCCGGCCTCCCTTTACCCGCCAGGTGGGACGGCGCTGGGCGGCAGGGCGGGCTGTGCGTGCCTGGGTGCCCTGGTGCTCCTGGGGTCTGGCTTCAGCCCCATTTTGCAGGTGAGGAAACTGAGACTCAGAGAAGCCAGGCGCCTGGTCCTGGTCCGAGGGCCTGGGGCAAGTGGTGGGGTTTAGATCACGTCTGCCCGCGGCCCTGGGTCTCGGCATGCTCCTACGGGCAACCAAGTACACCTGCGGGCACCCCCCACCCACGGGGCCCCCTGCGAAATGCCGCTACTGCCGGGCTGGGGTGGGGAGGAGCTGGCGGGCGAGCGTGAGGCTCCCCGCCCGTAAATCTGCGTCTACGGCTCACACGGGCACCATAAAGCCAGCAGGCTGTGGCTCCCTGGGCACGGGCTCAGCGGCGCATCCCGGCAGCTGGAGCATGGCCGCCCCCGCCAGGCTGCCCACCGGGATTCCTCTCTGCTCGCCCACTTGTTCCGTCTTCCGCCCAGTCCCTGAAAGCAAAGGCAGCCCTGGGTGAGGGGAGGAGGGGGGGTGTGGGGAGCACCAACCGCAGAAGAACGGCAGAAACGGGGTGCGAGACCCTGAGAAAGACGCCAGCGCCGTTTCCTAAGGGTCTGTTCTGTGCCCACCACTAAGCCTGCCCCACTCAGGAGCACGAGCTCAGACGCTGCAGTGACATTGCCACACCCTGCGGGGTCGGAGTGAAGGTAACAAGAGGAGGCGCCTTCCACTCTCCTGAGAGGGAGGGAGGGTGCAGGAAGGTCACAGTCCACCCGCAGACCTCCCTCCTCCGCTTGTCCTCTCAGGACCAGGGCCTGCCTCAGGACCTTTGCACTTGCTGCCACTGCTCCCTGGCATGCTCTTGGCTTTGTTGACTCTCTGCATTTGGGTCTCTGCTCATTTATCAGCCCTGGGCCACATCATGGAAAGAAACCCTCTGCATATTTTTTTTTTTTGGTTTGTTTCCGTTGTTTATTTTTTTTGGGGGGGAGGGGCACACCTGGAGATGCTCAGGGCTTACTCCTGGCTCAGTGCTCAGGGATCTGTCCTGTCAGGGGACCCTATGGGGTGCCGGGGATTGAAACAGGGTCAGCCACCTGCAAGGCTAGGGCCGTAACCTCTGTGCTCCGTCTCTCTGCTGGCCTTCTTCCCATTTTCCTCATGGCTCTTACAACAGTGCTCGCCTCTAACTGTCCTGTGACTGGCACCAGTGTTACACAGGGAGCATCAACAGGCAAACTCAGGGGGCACTGCCCTGCCCCCGCCACCCAGGGACACAGTGGCAGGGGACAGCAGCTGAGGTCCGAGCCCTCCGCACCTGGGATGGCGCCAGGCTCCGGGCAGTGGGGGGAGGCTTGCTGGTGTGTGTGTGTTGGGGGGCTGGGACGCCCCTTTTCTCTCTCCCCCCACCCTTGCGGGTGCCACCCCAGCGGGTCGCCTACTCCCTCTGCCCTGGACTGTGGGTCCCGGCCTGGCTCGGAGAGGCAGGAGGAGGAGGGGGCACGTCTGTGCCAGTGACTCGGACCCGGCTCCAGTCTGAGGTGCCCCAGGGAAGGGGTGAGTAAGGAGAGATGAAAGGAGGTGAGGTGAGGGGCGGGCTTCAAAGTTGGCAGATAAAAGGCTCGGAGAGAGACCACGGGGGAGGGGAGGGCTGGTGGCGGGCGGGCACGGGCACCCAGACAAGACTCCTCCAGCCCAGAGCCCGGGAGGCCGCTTCAAACTGGGCCTCAGTTTCCTGCCAGGGTCGGGGGGGGGGTAGTGAACTGAGAGGGGAGGGGCAGCCTGGCCCCCGGAGTCGGGATCCCCTGCACTGTCTGTCTGTGCCCCTCCTCCGGGAGCCCCTTGTCTGGGCAGTCACACAGGACTGACCCCTGGGGATTCACGCCAACCTGCCCTGTGCGGGGCTCAAGGAGGAAGTGACCCTGCGGGCCAGTGGCCAGTTGCTTCTGCTCTGACCTCTCCTCCTCCCCTCGGCCGGAGCACCCCCAACCCCGCAGCCTCACACACCCCCAGGGACACCCACGCCTGCGCCCCCATGCCGTGCGCTCTCTGGCCTGTCTCTGCCTCCATCCGCCCCCTCCATGGGTGGCCCCCAAGCTCGTGGGGCTGGAGCCCCGTCCCCAGGGACCCCTGGCTGGGAGGGAGCGCGCAGAAGGAGCCAGGAGCTGGTGCCGGCCACGAGGGGCGACAGGACAGAGTGAGGCGGCAAGTGGGTGGAGGGACAAAAGGGACCTCCCGGAGGGGGCAGGGAACCCGGGAGCAGGGCAGAGTCTGGGGCTTTGCAGAGCTGCAAGGAGCGGGCGAGGCTGGGCTGAAGAGGGGACACACAGTCACTCGGGATGGGGGACAGGGTCACATGGGGGTCTGGCCTTTGGTCTGGAGCCTGCAGGAGCCTCCAGAGGGCCTGGCCATGAGGCCAGGCTCTGATTTATCCCGGATGGTGAGTGTGACTTGATTATAGATTAATTATAGATTATCGATCAATTATAGACCATAAATCATAGGTCAGCTATAGCCTATAGATTGATTACAGCCAACGGATTGATTATAGACTATCAACTGATTATTGACTATAGAATGATTATAGACAGTAGATTATGGACTATAGACAACAGCCTATAGATTGTAGGCTATAGATTGTAGGCTATAGATTGATTATAGATTATCAACTGATTATTGATTGTATTGATTGTAGAATGATTATAGACTTTAGATTGATTATAGCCTAAAGATTGATTATAGACTATAGATTATAGGTTGATTATAGACTACAATTGATCATAGACGATAGATTATAGCCTATAGATTGATCATAGACTGGTTATAGCCTATAGATTATAGACTATAGGTTATAGGCTGATTATAGCCTAAAGATTGATTACAGACTATAGATTATAGGTTGATTATAGCCTATAGATTGATCATAGACTATAGATTATAGCCTACAGATTGATCATAGACTATAGATTGTAGATTGATTATAGCCTGTAGATTGATCATAGATTATAGATTATAGGTTGATTATAGTCTATATATTGATCGTAGATTATAGATTATAAATTTTAGCTGGAGGCCAGAGCAGGAGACACAGCCAAGTGAGGACTGTGCCCCTCCCACACAGAAGAAGTGAGGTGAGAGACCCCCCTATTCCTGGTTTTCAGTTCAGGCCGAGGCTGGCTGCCCAGCTGAAGGCTGAGGTGGGCGCCCCTCCCCCCCGCCCGGCTCCTGTCCCCTGTCCCCAGCCCAGCCCTGCCCTGCCCTGGTCCCAAGTCTCTCCCACGAGGCCCCTCTGGCTCCGCCTCCGCCTCCTCCCCCCCACCTGAGCCCAGCCCCCTTCCCGGCGCGCCCCCCACCCGCCCGCCCCCCTGCCCAGTCTGTGCGCGCGGAGGGGCGGTGGGGGGGCAGCGGGCAGCAGGCGTGGCCCCGAGGGGGTCTCACCGGACGGGCCGGTTGGCGGCGTCGGGGTCCCGCGCCGTCACCACGCCGACCAGGGAGCCCACCTGCGCGTCCTCCTGCACCTCCAGGAGGCCGGAGGGCGGCCGGAACTCGGGGGGCTCGTCCACGTCGGTCACGGCCACGCGCACGATGGCCTGGTCGCGGAAGGTGCCCAGGTCGGCGAAGCGCGGCTCCACGAACTTGTTGAGCGCCTCCAGGACGACGGTGTGCACCGGCTGGGACTCGAAATCCAGGCGCTGCGGGCGGGACACAGCGCGGCCCACTGAGGCAGGCGGAGACCCGTCCCCGCGCTCTCGAGGGGAAACTGAGTCCCGGGCAGCCCCCACCCAGGAAGGCACCGCCAGCACCTCCGGGGACCCTGAGGTCACTTTCCTAGTCATCTACTTCCATCATCTTTGGGTTTTGGGGCTGCACTGGGTGCTCAAGGCTCATGCCTGGCTCTGCCCTCAGGGCTGGCTCCTGGCACAGCTCAGGGGACCCTAGAGGGGCCAGGGAATGAATCCTGGTAGCTCACTTGCCCGACAAGCGCTGGCCTGCTGTCCCGGCTCTCTGGCCCTCTCTGGGCTTTCAAGCATCCTAAGGGACTGTAGGGTCACCTCACCCCCTGCCCAGGCTCGGAGCCCTGCCTGGGGTCACTCAGCGGGACCAGGACAAAACCAGCAGAGGAAAGAGTCGGGCCGGGCCAGCTGTGTATCTGTGGATCTGAGAAGTTCCCTGCCCGGGAGAAGCGGGGGGGGGGGGGGGGGGGCGGCCTTGGAGCCCCCCTGGGAGACGTGGCTAAGCCCACCTAAGACCTCGCCGGCCAGTGCTAATGAGCCCGCCTCAGAGGGGCCAGGGCTGTGTTGAGGAGAAATGGCCCTGCAAGGCTGGGTGCGTACCCCACTCCCCTGGGTGGGCTGCTGAGTGCTAAGACTGGCCTATGTATAGGAACCCCCCCTTCTCCTTCTCCTAAGTACCCCCCTCTGCCACCTGAATCCCCATCACTAGCACCGGAGGCTGCAGGACACTGGCCTGGGACCAAGGGTGAGCTCTGGAGACACCGATATTGGGAGGGGGGCCCCTGAACGAACCCAGGCGGCCTCCACAAAGACCCCACGGGCACCACTGCAGAGGTGTGGGGGGCAGCGTGGGGAGTCTGAGCAGGCTGAGGGTCACACCCAGCGATGTACAGGGGTTCCTCCTGGCTCTGCACTCAGGAATTACTCCTGGAGGTGCTCAGGGGACCCTATGGGATGCTGGGAATCGAACCCAGGTCGGCTGTGTGCAAGGCAAACGCCCTACCTACTGTGCTATCACTCCAGCCCCTATTCATTTATTTTTTAAACTAAAAAATAATTATTTTGCTGCTTATTTTGGACCACGCCTGGCAGTTCTCAGGGGTTCCTTCTGGCTCTGCACTCAGGAATCACTTCTGGCGGTGCTTGGGGGACCGTATGAGATGCTGAGAATCGAACCCAGGTCAGCTGCATGCAAGGCAAACACCCTCCCCCCTGTGCTATCGCCCCAGGCCCTCCAGGGAGGGTCGGCGGAGGAAGGAAAGAGCTCAGGTTAACAGATCTGAATTTTGGTCCCAACTTCCACGAGGCCTCATGAGACCTAGGTAAGGGCCAGTTTGGGCCCTTACTGCCTCTGTTCTCTCGCTGCTAAAAACGGCCACAGCACCGGACAATTAATGCTAGAAGGCTAAAGGGAACGTGCGCTGTTGGGGCCCAGTGTGGACCCGTAAGGGTCTGGGGGTCTCAGCAGGAATCCCGCCTCCGATCACGCGCTCTGCAGCCCGGGGCAGGTGGCTCCCCCTCTCTGTGCCTCAACAAAAACATTTTGCAAAAAAAAACCGAAGGAGTGGTGGGTCGCTTTTCCCAGCTGGGACCTGGGCCAGCTCTCAGCTCTCCTGAGAGGCCGATCCCGCCCCTCCGCCGCCCAGCACCAAGCAGGCAGCCACACCTTCTGGACAATGAGGACGGCCTCCTGCGTGTCGCTGTCCGTGGTGACCTTGAACACGTGCCCGCCACTGCCGCTCTCTTCCTTGAGGTGGTAGGTCATGTCCGTGTTCTCGCCCACGTCCGAGTCCTCGGCCTTCACGCGGCCCACGGCTGTGCCGATGGGGGCCGACTCCTGGATGGTGAACTGGTACAGCTCTGCAGGGCGGCATAGTGGGGGTGGGGTGAGCAGGCTGGGGGGCTTCGGGAAGACGCAGCTGCCCGCGTTCCTGCCCTTGCTCCCTCCCGGGTCGGGATGGGGGCTGGAGTGGGGAGGGGGGAGGGCATGGGCCTTGCACGCAGCTGACCTGGGTTCGATCCCCGGCACCCCAGAAGGTCCCTAGGGCCCTGCCAGGAGCGAGTCCTGAGTGCAGAGCCAAAGTCAGGGTCTACGCACTGGCCCAGGAAGAAGCGCACAGTGTCCCGGCCCCTCACACAGGCCTCAGGGCTGAGGCTGCTCTCCCCGGAGGCCGCCTCGTCTTCAGAATGGAATAAGGACGCCGGGCACAGACAGCGGCCCGTGCCTCAGTCTTAGGATGTCGGCTTCAAAGAGCGGAGTGCGGGCAGGCAGCCTGGGTGCGACCCCGCACACCTCAGGGTCCCCTGAGCACTGGCAGGTGTGGCCACAAAATGAAACGAAATGCTGCGACGAGGGCCTGCACCGGGCAAACGGGTCAGATGGATCAGCAGAACAATCGAGCAAACGCTGCCAGGCTCTGGGTTGTCTCTGAGGCGACCGGCACTCTTGGTATCGATCTCTCTGCCTGCCCGTCTTGACCGGGCACCTGCGTGGTCCCGGAGGGGGTGGTGAGCACCAGGCCGAGAGCAAGGAACAAAGCGCCCAGCCCCCCACCCCTCAGTGCTTTCCTCCGGGTGGAAGGAGAGAGACACCAAAGCACCAAACGCGCAGCTTGTCGAAAGGTGCTGGGTGCTCCGGAGAAAACTTAAGCTGCTAAGGGAAGGGAGCGATGCTGAGGAGGGCGTGAGCAGAGTTTGAAACAGGACGGTCTCGGAAAGGTCTCGCTGAGAGCAGGGCAGCTTTGCACGTCTGCGGGGAGGCGAGGGAGTGAGCCAGCAGAGACCGGGGATGAGCAATGCAGACAGCGGGAACGGCAGGTGCAAAGGCCCTGGGGTGGGTCTGTGCCTGGCACGTCTTCAAGACTGGCAAGATGGCCAGTGTGGCTGAAGGGGGTGGCGGCGGCGAAAGAGGACAGAATGAGGGCAGATGGCACAGAAGCAAGGTCCTGGACTTCTTCCGAAGCCAAAGTCGAGGTGAAGGTCGTTTGCTAAATGAAGAAGCAGGGGCTGGGGGAGGGGTGTGTGTATGAGTGTGTATGTGTGTATGTGTGTGAACGTATATATGTATGTGTGTGCATGTGTGTATGTGTGTGCATGTGTGAGTGTATGTATGTGTATATGTGTGTGAGTGTGTATGTGTATGAGTGTATATGTGTATACGTGTGTATGCGCACATGTGTATGTGTGTGCGTTTGTGTGTATGTATATGTGTGTATGTGTTTTTATGTGTGTGTATGTGTGTGTGAATGTATATGTGTATATGTGTGTATGTGCATATGTGTATGTATGTGTGTGCATGTGTGTATGTATGTATATGGGTGTATGTGTGTTTATGTGTGCATGTGTGAGTGTGTGTGTGTGTTGTGGGTTCCCACCCGGTGTGTAGCAGCCCCCTGGGCTTCACCCTCACCTAGCAGCCAGCTGAGCTCGGCTCTTCCTGCGTCCCTCCCTGCAGGGTCTCCTGCTGCCTCTGAGTCCGCCCTGCAAACCCCGACCCCGGCCGCTCCCCACACCCCTGCTCTCCCGCAGCCCAGCTTCGAGCTCGTAACTCCTACAACCTGACGCTCTGCCTCCGGTGGGCGTCCCCTGGTTCCTCTCTTCATCCTTCCGGCTGCCTTTGCTCCTCCCGAATGTTTCCTGCTGACGGGAACATCGCAGCCTCCAGCTCTGCCCCCCAGTGCCAGGACCCCAGGAAGCCCCCCTTGTGAGGATTACACACCCTCCTGCCTGCCTCTGCTCCTCCCCACGCCCCTCCGAAGGCAGGAACTAACTGCACCTCACCATGACGTCTCCCCAGAGCCAGGCAGAACCAAACCCTCACGAGCGGAGTGAGAAGGGGTGAGTCAGGGAACGGGAAGACGCCGCCGCCGGAGGTCGTGGCAAGTCTGACTGCCAGGCGCCGGCGAGGGGGTGGTGCCACCGTACCAGCGTTCCTTCATGGGGTACGAGTAGGGGGGAGCATTTTGGTTTTATTTAGCGAGGCTGGGGTGAAAATAGCAAGGCCTCAAATAGCACTGTGGATTCATCATGATGTTGAGAAGGAAACCCCCGGGGCCCTGGGGCCCTCGAGCTGGGGCTATTAGGGACATGCTTTGGTGACGTCATTTGGCTCATGTTCCCGAGAGCCCACCCACTTCTGCTTGGAGGACTTGGCAGAACCCAGAACCTACCCGCGCCCTGAAGCGAGGCTTCCTGGGCATCGGTGGAACTGCCTGTGATGTCGCTCGAGAGCGCGCCCACGGTCAGCGCATGGCCGGCCTGGGGGAGGGGCAGCACTCTTGCCCACCCACAGCAAACTCAGCAGACCCTGGCCATGAAAGGGACACGTGAGTCGGAGCCTGAGCAGGCCCAAGCGGTTCACAGATGTGTGAAGAGAGACAAGAAAAGACACGACGACGCGGTGGTTTGTCCTGCAAGGTGAGAAGCCGGTGAGAGCAACGGACAGGCTCGGCCGTGTACACAGAGCTGAGCTGTGACAGCCAGGGCCTCGGACGCAGAAGAGCTTGTCTCGGACCCGGGTGGAGGGGAACACTCAGGAAAGGGCTTCTGGACGCTTCTGGGGGGCCACCGTGCTCGGTGCTGGGCGTGTGGCTTCTCAATGACTTGGCTTTCTTTTTTCTTTTTGGGTCACAGCTGGCGATGCACAGGGGTTACTCCTGGCTCTGCACTCAGGAATCACTCCTGGCAGTGCTCGGGGGACCCTATGGGATGCTGGGGATTGAACCTGGGTCGGCTGCATGCAAGGCAAACGCCCTCCCCGCTGTGCTATTGCTCCAACCCCCCTGTAATGACTTGTTGAGGAGGCTGGAGCCATAGCAGAGCGGGTGAGTTGCTTGCCTTGGACACAGCTGACCAGGGTTTCATTCTCAGCATCCCAGACGGTCCCCTGAGCCCCACCAGGAGGGATTCCTGAGTGCATGAGCCAGGAGTAACCCCTGAGCATTGCTGGGTGTGGTCCCCCCCGCAAACAAAAACAAACAGACAAACCAACACCCCCATCATGACTTGTTGAGCTGGACGTTTCTGGTTGATGCCCGTGTGTGTGAGTGTGTGTGTGTGTGTGTGTGTGTGTGTGTGAGCACGCACACATACTACAAACATTTCCCTTTAAATATTCACACGACAAAGGAATGCAGCGCGCCGGGGTGCCCACAACGGCCATCAATAGGGCCCTTCTCTCAGCTCTGCCCGCCCCTGCCAGCCCTGAGCTGGCACAGAGCCTGGCATCCCTGGGCAGCCTGGACCCCGCCCCTCTGCCAGGGCTTCAAGGCCTGCCCGTCTGTGGGTGGGGTGGGCCAGGCGGGCTTCTGTGCCGGGCTCCATGGCGACGACGTGGCACAGGGCTGCGAGGGGGGGTGCGGGGAGGGGAGCCAGGGCACTGGCCACCGGGCAGGCGCTGCAGCTGGGCCCAGCGCGTGGCCGGAACACGGTGGCGCTCGCAGCTCCCTTATCTCCCGGGGTCAGTCCCTGTGGCGGCGCCTAATGTGGGAGCGGTAATGGCTCTCCCGATAGGGATCAGATCCTGCTCCTGCCGCATTTAGTCTCTGCCAGCCTGGCCAGCTTCCTCTGGGCCGGAGCAGGGGATCGAGGGCTGGCAAGGCTGAAGGGGGGGGCGGGGCAGGGGTGGTGGTGGCCAGGGGGACTGCAGGACCCCCACCTTTGTGGGTGCTGGGTGAGGAAAGCAGGATGAGGCAGGTGCAGACTCCCCAGCAGGGTGTGGGTTTCGCCACGGTCTCCGTCGGGACCCCACGTGCCCTCTGCCTGCCTTCCCTGGCAAATGCCGTCAGCTCAGGGGGGTGTGCAGAACCAGCGAGGGATGGGTAGTGAAGAGGGGGCGGGGGGAGGGTACCACAGTGATGGGGAGTCTGACAGATCAGACAGCTCTGGACCACCCTGGCAGGAAATGGGTCACCTGGATTGCAAGGACGACGCGACCCTGGGCGACCCACCCTTGGAAGGCCAGTGATGAAGAGTGAGGTGGCGATCTAGGAAATGGGCAGAAAGCCTGCCAGGGGATGGGGAGTTGGGGGGGCCTGGGGGTAGGCAGAGGGGCTCCTTCACTGGGTAGGAAGCCTACAGGGGAGCTTGGGAATTGCAAGCAGCTCAAAAGTTTGCACATAGCACAAGAAACTCTGGTTAAAATAAAAAAAAAACCAACCCTACTGAATAATATCTGAAAATAATCTGCACAGTGTACAACCGACAAAGAGGCAGCGTCCAATAGACACAGAGCACGCACAGGCCTCCGCCGAAGAAGACCACCAAGAAACGGGGAAGCGGGAGGGGGGGGGCGACACTTCTCCCAGGAGAACATATGGACGGCCAGTAGGCGTGTGGAAAAGTGTTTATCATCACCGATCAACAGGGAAACGCAAATCGAAACGACAATAAGAGCATCTCACCCCGGGGAAGAAAGGCAGCTCGCTTAAAAAGACCGGAAACAGGGGCTGGAGAGTTGGGACAGTGGGGAGGGCGCTGGCCTGGCACACGGTCGACTCAACACCCCACCCCCACCCCCCAGACGGTCTCCTGGTCCCCACCAGGAGTGAGTGCAGAGGCAGGAGTCAGTCCTGAGCACTGCTGGGAGTGCCCTGAAAAACAACAGCAACAACAACAAAACTGGAAACAGCTGGTGCTGGCGGGGGCGGGTGGTGGGGAACGTGGCGACGAAAGAACCCCCAGCCACCGCTGTTGGGGGAGGGGGGGTGTCGTCTGTTTCCACCCCCACGGAGACAAGCTGGAGATCTCCCACCAGAATAAGGCAAAAACTCCCACAGCACCCAACCATTCCACCCTTGGCATCCTCCCCCCTAAACACCAGCACCGTGACTCGAACACGGGGCTCTTAGCTCCACAGTCAAGGAACGGCAACAGCCTGAGGGGCCAGCCACAGAAAGGACGGGGTCGTGGGACAGAGACACAGAACACGGCTCGGCTCTCAGAGAAGGTGGGGTCACGGGACCGACTGGAGGGTGTCACAGCAGGCAAAGTACAGGAAGGGGAAGGACAAACACCAGATGATGGCCCCGTGGGTGGGGTGCAGTGAGACAGAAGAGGGGAAATGACAGTGTTGACCAGTGGCAGACCCTGTGGCTTTACGATGCTAATAACCCACCCTGCGGGGAGAGGCCAGAGGAAGAACCACCAGACCGGAGGGTCTCGGGCACGGTGGTGGCGGGGTGCGGTGACCCAACAACACCAGACCATTCTGGCACTAACGCAACCATCGAAACTAATGATAATTTTTTTTTCTTTTTGGGTCACACCCGGCGATGCTCAGGGGTTACTCCTGGCTCATGCACTCAGGAATCACTCCTGGCGGTGCTCAGGGGACCATATGGGGTGCTGGGAATCGAACCTGTGGTGACCATGTTGGCTGTGTGCAAGGCAAACGCCCTACCGCTGTGCTATCGCTCCAGCCCCACTAATAATTTTTTTAAAAAGCTTGGCCATAGGTGAGTTGCAAGGATGACACAGCCCTCGGTGACCCGCGCTGGGAAGGCCAGTGAGAGCGAGGTTGGGGGCCAGGCTGGGGTCTCCAGGCACTCAGGGCGAGCTCACTCACTCTGCGGGAAGCGGGGCGGGTTGTCGTTGACGTCGGTGACCACGATGGTGACGGTCGTGGAGCCTGAGAGGCCGCCCAGCTGGCCGGCCATGTCTGTGGCCTGAATCACCACCTCGTAGCGCTCCTGGCTCTCCCGGTCAAGGTCGGGCACGGCCGTCCGGATCACACCTGGGGGATGGAGGGGAGGTCAGGGGGCGCCCTGGCAGCCGCCAGCTGCCGGCCTGCCCCAGAACAGGAGAGAGAACAGAGCGGAAGGGATAGTGGAAGCCACACGTGTTCTCACAGATAGGCTCACACACACGCACACACACACGTCACCATGTGAATATGCCCACATCCGCCCAGGCACACATGTCATGATGCAAGTATGGCCAAACTCAAGCTGACTCAGTACCACACACAGGCACACATGTCAGGATGCAGGTATGCCCACACTCACGCCCACTCAGTGTTCTATTCCCACACTCATATACACGCTCACACACGTGCTCAAGCGTGTCCATGTTCAACACATCTTCATTCCTGCGCTCACATTCTTACACACACTCAAATACAAGCTTGTGCAAAAGTGCTCCACTCACACATACCAAATGCTCCGGACAGACCCCTATCTCCTCATACACAATCCCAGGGAGAGCCCACACAGTTGAGGCAAATACCGGCACACACAAGGTCCTGGGTTGGGTGTCTGGCACCATAAGGCCTCCTGAGCACTGTTGGGAGGAGCTCTGAGAGTTCCCTGTGTGCTGGGAAGGGCCCCCTCCACCCCAATATCAACATCTGTGCATGCGTGCATGGGGAGGTGGCAGACACAGACACACACTCACACACTCATGCACACACTCACATACACAACTGTCACATGTCAAAGATGCCTTTTTAAGGGCTGGGGTCAGGTGTATGCTTTGCACGGGCAGGACCTTGGATGGACCCTGACCTCACAGGGCCCTCCACACATCACCAGGTGTGGCCCGTGTGGCCCCCAGAGCCTCAGGGTGCAGTGAATTCTTGCCCCCTGAACACCAGGGCGGTCGCCCAGACTGGTTGGCCAAATACTCCCAGGGGTTAGCGCAGGCCCCTGAACACTGCCAGATGCCCCGCATCCCTTTCAGAACTTTCTCCCACACAGGTCCATGCTCACACCCCCCTTTCAAACACACGTGCACACTTCAGACACACAACAGCACACAGCACAGAAGCAGTGGGACACATTGACAGCCGGCTGGGGAGACGGTCACTGCGTGGGCCGCACTGTGGGGGCGTCCATCTCCCCGGCACGGGTGCGAGTGGGAGCCTGGCCTGTGTGGGTTCCTCTGCAGGTGGGGCTTGGTACAGGGATGGGCACGGAGCCGGGGGTGGCCCCGCCAATGCCTCCCTCTCACCCTCACGCGGAGTCTCGTGCCCAGCACACACCCCACGCCCATGCACAGCCTCAACCCACACTCGGCTCCGACTCCCTCCTTCCCGCCACCCCCTTCCAGGCCGGCTGGGGGGTTGGGGCACCTAGTCTGCTCATCGCCCAGCGAACGATCCTCCAGTGGAGGGAGGCACCAGGTGGCGGCAGTGGACACGGATCCGGCGCCAGGGAACGCTGATGTCCTTGACTCCCCAGCAGCAGGAGATTGGGGGGGGGACTGGAACTGGTGAAGTTCATGAGGCGTTGAGAGCACCCCCCCTCCCCGACTCCAACCTGCCGCATACCAGGTGGTGGCAGGTGGTGCCCGAGGCCCGAGTGGCAGGTGGAGTCACGCACCAGCAGTGCAGGACGCGCCCCATAAAGCCCAATCTCCACCTCCGAGGTCCCCAAATTGTCCCCAGACTGCACCCAGGGCAATGAGACATGAAACAGGGAGAGAGGCTGTCAAGGGGGGCACCTGGGAGGCGCTGTGGCTCTGTTTTGTTCGTTTTGTTTGTGTTTTGGGGTCACACAGGGTTGACTCCTGGCTCTGTCTTCCAGGGTGACTCCTGGCAGGCTTGGGGGACCGTAGGAGGTGCCGGCGATCGAACCCAGGTCAACCGCGTGCAAGGCCAGCCCCTCCCCCCCGTTGCCCTCTCCACTTTGTACTTTTGTGGTTTGAACCCTGTACCATCTCTCTGGCCCCTGAAAAACTTAACACAAAATGCAGAAATACACAGTGAAAATGATTAACTTTTAGAACAGCCGCATGCATGGATGCAGTTAAATCTGGTTTAGCCAATATGTTAAACTTCAGTCCCAAGGTGCGGTGACTCTCCCGGCATCGCAGGGGGATATGGAATGTGTCTCTAACCAACGCCCTGAGCGCCAGCCTCCCGGGCCTAGCAGGTCGCCGCTTCTCACCCCCGTTTCTGTGGCGGGACTGGTTTCCCCAGCCCAGGGATCGGTCCCTAGGGGCAGGTGACCTTGGGGGTGACTCCCAGATTGGCCCTGTGGGGGTCCTGAGGCCCGAGTTAAGTGCCCACTTGGCACTTCTGCTTCCTAACCTGCGGCACGGAACGGGCCAGTACCCCCAAGAACAGAACCTCCCACTGGTAACTTGGACGGGCTGGCGCCTCTCGGGGACACCGCTCCCTGCCATGCCGGGTGCCAAGAAGACCATCAGAAACTGTTGAGTGGCCCCAGAGGTGACATCGGTCGAGAACCTTTGGTCCAGCCAGGTTCTTGAGAACTGCCCTCAGTAAGGATGGCGCCACCAGCCCTGCGAACTGCCCATTCTCAGCGGGTCCTCGCAAGCCCCCCAAAGAGGCAGTGATGGCCCCATTTTGCGGAGCAGGAGATGAAGGCACAGAGAGCCCAGGTTCCCTGAATGAGGCTGCTCCTGGCCAGATCAGAGGGACGGGACCGTGGGCATCCAGGCCAGAGGCCCAGCTCCGGGTGGCTGGGAGGGACTGTCACAGGGTGTGGGGGGGTGACCGAAGGACATGACGGACATGGCCCTCTGCTCCTGGCATGGCCGAATCAGACCAGCCATGCAGCCGTCTCCGGCCGGGGCCCCTCCCCGCACCGCACCTCAATGCTGGGCCAGAGACAGAGACAGAGGCAGATGGAGACACAGAGACACTCAGGCAAGAAAGAGACAAGGGGAGAGACGCAGAAGCAAAGAAAAGGAGAGACATGGGGGGAGAGGGAGAGCGGGTGAAGGGAACAGGAAGAGAAAGAGGGGAGCAGCGAAGAGAGAGTGAGAAAGGGGAGAGAGAGAAAGATAGGGAGAGAGGGAGGGAGAGAGAGGGAAAGGGAGAGAGGGAGGGAGAGGGAAATAGAAGGAGAGAAGAAGAGAGGGAGGGAGAGAGGGAGAGATGGAGAGAGGGAGAGAGGAAGAGAGAGAGGGAGGGAGAGGGAAAGAGAGAGGGGGGAGAGAGGGAGAGGGAGAGAGAGGGAGGGAGAGAGAGGGTGGGAGAGATGAAGAGATGGAGAGAGAGGGAGAGAGGGAGAGAAAGAGGGAGGGAGGGAGAGAGGTAGAGAGAGAGAAAGAGAGAGCCCACACCAGAGAAACCAACAGAGACGGGGAAGGAGGGAAGGAACAGCCAAAGTGCTTCTGGGTGGGGAGAGCAAACATCCTCCCCAGGGGGCGGCTGGAGAACACAGCTGGAATAGGACAGATTGTCGGGGGAGTGACCACAGCACATGGCCGAGCTGGGGGGCCCTGGGGGACCCCTGGTAAAGGCAGGGAGGGGACCCGGGCAGCCGGGCACTTACTCTGGACCGAGTTTCTGGCCCATCACTGTGCATAAGCTCTCTCTGCTGATGGGCCTGGGGGCTGCTACGCCTCTGAGCTGGGCCGGGCTGAGGCCTGCCCGCCAACAGAGCTCGCCTTGCTGTCTCTGCCGCCCGCAGCTCTGCCATCGGGGCATGGGGCCCTCCTCCCTAGGGAACAAGGAGGTGCCAAGCGTGCCCACTGCGGTGGGTTCGCGAGGTCCCGCCACCTCGCAGCTCACCCGGACACCTGCTAAGTGAGGCCGACCCGGGCCTTGATGAGCCGGGTGTGTGGGGTCGGCCCTGGGGATCCCCGAGGTCACAGTGCTGCAGAGACGTTTAGGAGAGAGTGGCCCAGTCCGGGAGGCTGTCCCGCTGCCCGTTGGCTGCCACGCGAGGACCCGGTGACAGAAAGGCCCATCGAACCCTGAGGGCCGTGCCAAACTGACTGATGTGAGCCCTTAATCTGGGCCACAGAGGGCAAAGTGGACAACGACATCCCCTGACCCTGTGCTCTGCTGGGGTCCCTCCCGCCAGGCCCAACCCCAGCCCCACGCATGGGGCCCGCCTGCCCGCCCGCTACGGATTCTGGTTCCCTCTGAGACCAGGCGTTCCCTGAGGGGTCAGGGGCTGTGGGGGATTCTCCAGTCAGCTTCTGAAGCTGTGAAACCTTTCCACACTGCAAATCCCGACACTCACTCCTGGAACAAACCCTTCCTAAAGGACCTCCTGCATTCTAGGGGGCCACCAAGCTGTTTTTTTTTTTTTGCTTTGTAGGTCACGCCTGGGGATGCTCAGGGGTTACTCCTGGCTCTGCACTCAGGAATCACTCCTGGAAGTGCTCAGGGAACCCTATGGGACGCTGGGAATCGAACCCTGATCAGCTCCGTGCAAGGCAAACGCCCTCCCCGCTGTGCTATCGCTCCAGCCCCCAGGCTGGATTAAAGTTGTGCAAAGGGAAGGGGCTCTCGAGAGGGGCTCCAGGCTTCCTTTCCCCCAACCCCCACATGCTGTCTGACCGTGGGCAAGTGCCGGACCCTCCCTGATCACCCTCACTCTGGAAAGTGGGAGTCCCTAGCAGGGAGGGCTATGTGAGGACGGCCGGGCTCACTTTGGGGTGACACTTCACTGATGTTTCTTCTCAAGTCGCTTATGGGGAGCACCCCACGAATGAGCTCTGTGAGGATGCTACTCTCCGGCCCTTTGCATCCTCCTTATCTTGGGGTGTGGCCCAGAGAGGTCGTTCAGGAAACAGAGTGGCCCACCCCCACTTCTGTTCAGGGCTGGGTGGTCTGCTCCTGGCTTCTCAGTTAGAGCAAGAAGCCCCAGGGGGTCACACCTCATCTTCATGGGAATCTAACAACTTAGAAAGGCCCAATTTTGTTTCTATGTTTGTTTTGGGGTCACACCCGGGGGTGTTCAGGGCTTACTCCTGGGCAGGCTCAGGGGCCTCTATGGGATGCGGGGGCTCGAACCCTGGTCCGCCACATGGAAGGCACAGACCCTGCCCACTGTGCTATCGTCTCTCCCCCCAGAGAAGGGCCCCTGTTTAGTGTGAGTTCTTCCCATCCAGGAGGGGGACACGCTTGGCCCAGCTGAGAATCAGCAGCAGGTCACCCTGAACTCTCGGGCCCAGCTCCCTGCCGGGTGCCAGTGTGGACCCTCGCTCCCCCCTGGGTGTCCCGGTCCCGCCCCACAACGCTGGGAACCCCCCGCCCCCACCCCAGGCCCGAGTGATGCCTCATTAGTCGGCAAATGCCATCTCTGTCGCCCTTGTGCGGGGCTCGCTGGCAGGCCTGGCCTTTAAAACACACAAGTTAATTCCTCGGCCGGCACGGGCCCGCGGGGCCGCCCTCCCTCCCCGCACCTTCCTCCGGGCCCCTTCCGGCTCTGCTCCCTGCGATCTGCACAGCGAGAACAGACTGTACCTCGCCGCGGCTGCTAAATATAGACCCGCAGCAGCGGAATATTCCTGGCTGGGGACTAGAGCCGGGCTGGGAATGGCACCAGGGCGGTTCTGGCTCAGGGGCTGGAGTGGTGTGTGGGGTTGGAGGGGGGGGGGGCGCGGGTCCTTCCCGGGAAGCCAGCGGGGGGGCTTTCAGGCCCCAGGAGCTGAGACGCCCAAGAACCAGGACCCCACTGGCACCTGCTGAGCCGGAGGGCCACTTTCTGGCTCCCTGGGGCCTGTCCCTGCCCTCCCAGGCTTCATGCCTGCACCCCCCAACACACACACACACACACACACACACACACACACACACTGGCCACACTCCTCTGCGCCTCTGCGGGTGAGGGAGTGGGAAGGGTGGGGCGTTGTTCTCAGATCTTGGACATCCCCCTCAGCCCTGGTCGCTCTCTTTTGCTTCATGTGGGAGGGTCGTGGTGCTGGGCACGACCAAAATGACCTGGGGGCCACTCACAGTGATGCTGTACCAACAGTGCTAAATAGTGCGGTGCTGGGTGCTGGGAGGCAGTGCTGGGTGCTGAGATGCAGTACTGGGTGCCAGGATGTAGTACCGGGTGCCAGGAGGTAGTACTGGGTACTGGATGCAGTGCTGGGTGTTGGGATGTAGGGTTGGGTGCTGGGATGCAGAGCTGGGTGCTGAGATGCAGTACTGGGTGCCAGGATGCAGTACCGGGTGCTGGGAGGTAGTGCTGGGTCTAGGACATAGTACTGGGTGCTGGGAGGCAGGGCTGGGTGCTGAATACAGTGCAGGATTTTGGGTGCTGGGATGCAGTACTGGGTGCCAGAACACATTACCAGGTGCTGGGAGGTAGTGCTGGGTGCTAGGACATAGTACTAGGTGCTGGGAGGCAGTGCTGGGTGCTGGGATGCAGTGCTGGGTGCTAGGATGCAGTGCTGGGTGCTGGGATGATGTACCTCACGGCTGACCTTGCTTCCTAGTAACCCCCTGGGCCCCACCAGAGATGCTGGACGGGGGTGGGGCGTGTGTTGCTATGGACAGAACAAGGTCCCGGCATGCAGAGCGGGCACCCTCATCCCGTGCCGCTTCTCCACCCCACCCCCACCCTGCCCGTGTCTCTGCTCCGTTTCTCTCTCTCCTTGCTGCAAAGATGAGCAGCTCACAGGGCTGGAGCGATAACATGGCTGGTGGCACTGGCCTCGCATGTGGCTGACTCTGGTTCATTCCCCAGCGCCATACGTGGTTCCCTGAGCACTGCCAGGGGTCACTCTTTTTTTTTTCCTTTTTGGGTCACACCCGGCGATGCGCAGGGATTACTCCTGGCTCTGCACTCAGAGTGACTCCTGGCGGTGCTCGTGAGACCATACGGGATGCTGGGAATCGAACCCGGGTCAGCCGCGTGCAAGGCAAACACCCTCCCCGCTGTGCTGTCTCTCCAGTCTCAGGGGTCACTCTTGAGCACAGAGTCAGGAATAGCTCCTCAACATGGCAGGGTGCGCCTCCCCCCCAGAGACGTTCAACTCTAAACAGCACCATCCCTTCAGCTGAATGAAGACACTCATCATTGTCTCCATAACACCGTCACCACTGTCACCTCAGAGCCTCTTTAGGGACCGGGTCTCATAGCTTGTGCTTAGTCCCTGATTCTCAACCACAGGAAAAGAGGGCTGAAAATCACAGCTGAGATCCAAAAAGCCCGGCCCTCACGGGACTGAGGTCTTGGCCAAGGCCGCCTCCTCAAAAGGCTTGTCCCAAAAGGCTGCTTCCTCTCAGACTAATCCCTTCTTTTTATTTGTTTACTTGTTTGGACCCAACCCGACAGTGCTCAGGTCTGACTCCTGGCTCGGTGCTCAGGGGTCACTGCTCGGAGGGGCTCGGGGATCACTCCTATGGGATGCCGGGGATTGATCGTGAGTTGGCTCCCGACTTTGCTATCGCTCTGCCTCTGTGCCCTGCCTCTCTCCCCCTGCCACAGGGCTGTGCGCTCCCACGAGTCTATTCTGTCTTCCCGACTAGAATCCAAGCTCCGTGTGGGCAGGGCCTGTGGGCCTGGCCGGGAGCCACATTCCTAGAATCGCCAGCGGGACGCACAGCAGAAACCCTAAAAAGATTAGAATGAATAGATTCTCTCCTTCTCTCCCAACGACTGTCACCAGAGGCGGGGTGCCATCCTCACTCTCCTGGGCCTGGGAAAACCATGCCCCAAGGTGCCCCTGCAGCAACAGGCCCACATGTCAGACCGTGAGAAGTTCTAGAAGAATCTTCCCCGGGCACCTGAACCCTGCGTGGCTCACACAGAACCACTGAGCTGTGTGCTGGAGCCTGAGACCTGTTTGCCAGTCCCTTTGCCCCGGGACGCTTCTTAACTTCTTAACCCACCTTCCTCCTTTGCATCGCCAGAGTTGGCACCCCCTTTTCATGCCAGCCCCAGAGTTAGAACCTCCCCCCAAGATTCTCCCCATGGTCAAGTCCTATACACTCACCGAGGACCTAATTTGCCTCTTCACCGTCAAACCTCATCCTTCCTTCTCAGCACCTCATCTCGTTTCCTCCCGTGACCCTGAACCAGATGGAGCAGGTTAGGGGGTCCGGGTGGGTGCAAAGAAGGGATCCGGGCTTTGATTTTTGTCGTCCAGGGTTCTCCGATGGCCACCCCGGGTTCCTATGCCTCCCTGAATTCAGCAGCTGCCTCTGAGCCAAGCTACACAGAAGCAGCCCGAGGGAGCTTGTTAAAATGAAAACCTGAGCATGTCACTTCCCTGCTTAAAAGTCATCAATGAACCCACATGTTGGTGAGGGGGAGGGATAGCGGGCTGGCTCCGAGGCGTTCCCGGGAGTGTAATCGGCTCCATTTCGGCATTATCTATCCACATTCCAAATGCAAGTTCTCTTTGACCCAGAGTTTCTACTTCCTGAAAATTATCCTGCAGATGCCCTCACACAAGCACACAGTGATCTATGCATGAGGTTATTCACTGTAGCATTGTTCACTGTAGCCAAAGATTGGAAGCCGCGTAAGTGCCCATCAAGAGGGGACTGGTGAAATAAATTTTAGTGTATCCATAACAGCTGTTAAATAAAAGAATGAGGAAGCTCTTTATGTACTGATACGGAATAATCTTCAAGATGTATTGTTAAGTGAAAAAGGCAAACAGGGTGTCTAGTGAGTGCTTATAGCTACCATTTTTGTGGGGGAAAAAATAAAACAAATGCATGTACCTATTTCCTTGTACATGCATAGAAGAGCTCTGGAAAGATACACAGGAAAATTACATTGGTTGCCTTGGGGACGCAGGCTGGTGCCTCCGAGGCTGGAAGGGGTGAAGAATTCACACTACATATCCATTTGGACTTTCTGAATTTTGAACCTTGAAATGGATAATCTGGTTTTTTTTTAAACTTAATATTTTTTCAAGTCAATGAGTTCCGAGCTCTCCCCGGATGTGTGCGCCGAGAGCCCCTACCTTCGCAGCTGCAATTAGGGGAGGGGTAAGGGAAGCAGCTCCTCTCTTTCATGTTTCTTTAATGTCTGAATGTTTTCTAACATGCATCACATTTGCAAGGAGGAAAAAAAAAGAAGACAAGGAAGATGTTATGTTCGGAGAATACAATTATAACTGTGCGCCTGGATTGAAATTCCCAGCCCCCTCCTCCCAACAGAAAAAAAAAACACGAATCAAAGCCCCCACCTCAAATCTGTTGCCTGCTCCCGTCAGAACAAAGCTGAGACTGGCCGGCTTCCACCAGGGCCTCGGCCAGGCCCTCTGCAACCCTGCACTGCACGTGGGCGCTTCTGGGTTGCTTACAATTCCCCTCATGCTTCGACTGCTCTGGCCCTCTCCGATTTTTGCATGCACCGTGCCCTCTGCCTGCAATGCCCTTCTCTGGCCAACACCTTATCCTCTTGCAGATCTGAGGCTTCCGCCCTGAGAATCTTTGCGCGGGCACATTCAGTATCCCTGCCCTCCCTTGTCTGTCCTCTTGCCCCCACGGGAACCTGAACCCCGTGAAGGCATTTGATGAACAATCTGGCGCTCTCCCTCTCCTTCCTATTCTGGGGGCGCAGAGAGCAGGGCCCGGGGAATTGGCTGCCACTCCCCTCTGCGTGGCTCCTAGTGAATCGCTCACCTCCCAGCCTCTGTCTCCTTCTTTCTGCCGACCCCTCCCTGCACCCCCACCCCCTCCTGAGAGGGCCCTCGTGCCCTAATCCCGTTCAAAGCTCAAAGGGAGCGAGACGGGGGCTGGCGGACAGCAAGCAGCAAAGCCAATCTTCCCTGAAGGTCTCGGGCTCTCTCTTTCCAAAAGATCTTCAATAACTTCCCTCCGAACAAAGCGCTCACGGCTGCTGGGAAAGTGCCCTTCACCAGCAAAAAGGACTCGGTAGGAACAAAGCCGGGAGGGCTGCGGACACGCCTGCCTCGCCTCAGTTTATCGCCCAGGGGGGATGCGTAGCTCTGAACTCCTTTCAGGGTCCCTAGGCTGGCCGGCCGCCTTCCGCCTGGTCCTGCAGGTGTCTTCCCACCCCATTCTGCTCGTAGGCCTCTTCCCGCTGCCAGCCGGACTGCCTGCCCTATGTCCATCCTGGAAACAAGAGACTGGGCAACTGCCACCTGCTTCCAGGGCTGTTAGCTGGAAAGGTGCTGAGCCCATAGGAGGAGGTGATGAGCTGCCACCCCAGGCCACGCCCCTTCCCGCCCCTCCCTGCCCAGTCCAGGCCCCGCCCACTCCAGGCATGGCCCCGCCCCATCCCGGCCCAGGTCCCGCTCCTTCCGGCCCCATCCTGGTTCAGTTCAGGCCTCACCCTTCCTAGGCCCCGCCCACTCCCGGTCTGAGCCCGCCCCATCATCCTGGCTCAGTCCAGGCCCTGCTCCGCCCTGCCCAGCCCCGCCCACTCCAGACCTGGCCCCGCCCCAGCCCAGGTCCCGCCCCTTTCCACCCCATCCTGGCCCAGTTCAGGCCCTGCCTAGGCCCCGCCCACTCCAGACCTGGCCCCGCCCCATCCTGGCCCAGTTCAGGCTCCGCCCTTCCCAGGCCCCGCCTACTCCAGACCTGGCCCCGCCCCATCCTGGTCCAGTCCAGGCCCTGCCCAGGCCCCACCCCTACCCCACCCACGCAGGTGCAGCCCCGCCCCATTCTGACTAGGCACAGCCACGCTCACATCTCGGATAGCTACGTCCCCACCCCAGGCCACCCCAGTCCCACCCCTCGACCCTGGCTCCGTCCCTCACCCGTCTTGGGGTCCACGGTGAAGTGATGCTCTCCGTCCAGCACGCTGTACACCAGCCGAGCGCTGCTGCCATAAGTGGGGTCATCTGCATCTGAGGCCATCACCTGCATCACCGATGTGCCTGGACCCGGGGGACCAAGCGACACGAGGGTTACCTGGGGCCACTGTAATTGTCCTCCCCACCGGCTCCCTCCGCCCCCGCTCCCGCCCTAGGAGACGCTGAGAATGAAGCACCAGGCTGGCTGGAGGTAACTGCGGTCAGTCCACTCACCACCACCCCCGCACCCTGTCCCCAAACAGTCCCGCCCTGCTTTCCAGGGTGCCTCTGGATTGCACCTTCCCAGGCGTGGTCCCCAGCGGCAGGACAGGGCAGGGAGGTCGTCTCTGAATGTTTCCTCTTCAGCAAACTGGGGGCTGGGAATCTCAGTCCTTGAGGAATCTCCACCTCAAGGCAATGGTATTCTCCACAGCTGGTGCAGAGCCAGCCCGGGCGGCAGCCGGCCCAGCACAAGTGGCACAGGAAGGCCATTGCGAAGTCCGAGAAAGGAGACCGGGCAGCCGGGCAGCTGCCACCCAAGGCAGGGTCTCTGGACCCACCTCAGGCTACCCCGGTTTCTCAAGAGACTTCTGCCCCTTCTGCCCATCCTGCTCTGCCGTGGTGGGTTCGGGGTAGCCCAGAAGGTTGACTGAGGGGCACTGGTGCCCCAGAGGCCACGCTGACCTGTCCCTGGCGATCCACTGGCTTTGCCCAGCCTCCCTATGGGACGTGATTGAGTGGGCCCTGCCCCCCACTCCAGTCCCGCCCCCAGACCCCTGCCCGCCTCTCCACATGCTCTGCACGTCGGCTTCTGGGGAGAGTATAAATTGGATAAAAGTCCATCAAACAGCGGCAATTAAGTTATTGATTTTCGACGCTGCCTCATTAAGCTGGGCGCTTCTCTCGGCCTGTCCCAGAGATGGTTCTAATTTGACATCATGTTCAATTTGACGAAAGCAGGGTTTGGGACGTGAGGATGGAGGTGGGGGCAGGTGGGGGGAGGCAGGAAGGAGAGGCAGGTCCAGGCCCTGGTGTCCAGCTGAACCTTTCCAGCAAGAATGGGGGTGAGGTGGCCAGCTCCAAGAGGCAGTCTTGGGGGTCCAGAATTTGACCGGATGGTACCGGGGCTCGCCTCTCGCTTCAGAGAGGGGCTGTCTCTTGGGTGTGCCCCCGTGGGGGCGGGGGTTTGCCGGGGGGGGGGGGGGGGGGGGCGCTGCGAGAGTCAGAGCCTGCAGGGCTGCCGAGTGGGAGGAGAGGCCAGTTCACTGCCTGGCTAATGAGTGCGCTCTGAAGTACTCCTATGGCGGTTCTGCTGAGCCCAGCCTGCCGCCGCCTCCAGCCTGGGGCCCTCCATCATTCCAGACAGACACATGTATTTATTTTTCACTCTTTTGCATTCCTCACTTCCCTCTCAGAGCTCCCCCTCCCCACCCGAGCTTCCTAATCCGGCCCCTGCAATGCGCCTCCTCTCCATCAACCATGCCCGAGTGGGGGCTGGGGAAGGGTTGGGGCCAGCCCCCACCGCCTGCAACCCTACCCGCAGTTCATGCTCCCTGACAAGGGTCCCCTTCTAAGGAACACGGGTGGTACCCTCCATAGAGATGAGAAGGCCGTTCCACTGGGCACCCGACCCAAGTGTGGCTTCCCCAGCCACTCACCCCATCATCTCTGACCTTCCCAAGGTCCCCAAGAGGCCAGGAGGCCCCTCAAATAACAGGACAGGAAATGGGGAACACGGACGGCAAGGCCTGGCCGAGAGCACAGAGCGAGGGAGTGGTGGTGGGCTCGAACCCAGGACTCAGGGCAAAGTCTTTCCGGGATCCGACTCCGCACAGACCCTGCCACCCGAGGTCCCTGGGTCATGATCCCTGATGGCACGTGGCCACCACTTAGCGCTGTGACCTCGGGCATGTCACCCTCCCCTTTGCGCCTGTTTTGTTTTCACTTCGGAAACGGCAGGGAGGTGAGGATGGCTGCCGAACTCTGGGCATCCTTGGAAGAATGCAAATCGGGTTCCACATTCAGCACGGAGCACGGTGCCTGGGCCGTGCCCGGCATTTACGAAAGGCAGATTGTTGACATCGGGGGAGGCGCTGCATGGCCAGATACAGTGGCACGACCACGCCTCCCTCCCTCACAGACAGCGGCAATGGGAGAGGACGGGTGCACTGTGAAGGGTGGGAGAGGGTCTCCTGGGTGGACCCCTCCTCGTACCCCTCTCACCCACTGCATGAGGCACAATGCAAGATGAGTGACTCCCTAGGGACGTGGTTGAAGGTAGGGCTCCTCTCTCTTTCTCTCTCTCTCTCTCTCTCTCTCTCTCTCTCTCTCTCTCTCTCCTCCCTCTCTCTCTGGCTGCATCCCAGGGACTCCCGAGGGACTGATGGAATCATTTCCACAATCCCGGATTCTTTATTACAGCCATTACAGTTAATGCCGACACGTGGGGTTGGTGAAGGGTCAGTGATTCACTGCCTCCCCCCACACCCCACCCCACAAGGGCCCTCTACACCCCCCCAGCTCCACAAGTCAGCAGCTCCCCAGAATCAGCAGAAAAAGGGAACCCAGTGGATGATTACTATGGGACCTCCTGGGGGACATGCCCACCCCGCCCAGCCCTGGTCCAGCAGCTGCCCACGTTCCTTCCCTTCCTCGGCTCTCATACCGGCTCTCTGAGGCAGGTGCCAGGGGTGCCCGCTCCCGGGCATGCAGGGGTGGGGAGGGACATCCTGTTTGTGGGGTTTTTATTTCCATGTTTCAATACTCTCTCCATGACCGATTTCGAGTTACCAATGTGACATGAAGTGGCCCAGGAAACTCCTAGAAGTCAGTACCTGGCCCTCGTGGGGGTGATGCCCACCTCCGTCAGCACCTTCCCCGCTGTTCCCATTTCCCAGATGAAGAAACAGATAGGCTTGCCACAGGAGCAGATTAATCATGCCACTCATCAATATGTGATTATTTGTGATAACTGCAGATGCCAGGGAAGACTTGGTGACGGATGCTATAGGAGCCCGTTCTGTGCTACCTAGTGGAACGTACACCCCAAATCTTCGAGAATAGCCTTGAGAGCTTTCACCTTACAGATGGGGAGCAAAGAAAGTCATGACTATTTCTTTGCCTCAAGGTCTTCCGTGGAGAAACAGGAGCGATCGCACCACCAAACCCTCCAGATCGTTGTGCCAATCAAGTCCTGTGTTCAGGACCAAGGACAGGACCAGGCTCCAGCCCCACCTCTGGGAAATAAACAGGACAGGCAAGATTCAAACCCAGCGTTGTTCTGAGGTCAAAGCTTCACGTGTATCTTGCTATATAAAAGAGAAGGAGGAGGAGAAGAGAGAGAGAGAGGGAGGAGGAAATGTAGGAGGAGGAGGAGTAGAAGGAGGAGGAAGAGGAGGAGGAGGATCAGGACAAGGACAAGGATGAGGTGGAGGAAGAGGAGGAGGAGGAGGAGGAGGAGGAGGAGGAGGAGAAGGAAGTGGAGGAGGAGAAGAAGGAGAAGGAGGAGGAGGATCAGCAGGACGAGGACAAGGATGAGGAGGAAGAGGAGGAGAAGGAGGAGGAGGAGGAAGAGGAAGTGGAAGAGGAGGAGGAGGAGGAGGAGGAGGAGGAGGATGAGCAGGACGAGGACAAGGATGAGAAGGAGGAGGAAGAGGAGGAGGAGGAAAAGAGGAGGATGGAGAGAAAGAGGAGGAGGGGAAGAGGAGGAGCAGGAGGAGGGGAAGAGGAGGAGGAGGAGGAGGAGGAGGAGGAATGAGAATGAGAATGAGGATGAGGATGAGGAGACAGGCAAGAGAGAGTGGCAAGAACCAGAGAAGGGACAGGGCGGGCGAGTCTGAGAGCAGCCAGGGGCTGGTTTGGTTTTCTCTCTCCCTCCAGAGCTGTTCATGCTCAGCCTTCCAGGGGATGAGTCATCTGCTGTCCCGGTGCTTCCTGCCCTGCTCGCGGCATTAACGCCTTCCACCCAGGCTGGAGAGGGAGGCCTGTCAGATGCCCTCGGAGCCCAGCGCTTGTGTGGAGTGTCGCCGTGGGAGGGGCTGGTCCTCCGAGAGCTCAGCGCCGGGGGCTCCCCACCTGGCTGCACTACCCGAATCTCCGAGGAGCTTTCAAACCAAACCGACGCTCAGCCCTGGATCAGACCCGCTCCAGGGGAGTCCCTGGGGGCGCAGGACCCACAAGGGCATTTCCCCCCCCCCCAAGCTCCTGCAACAATTCTGAAGCGTGTCTCCAGCTTATGAGGAAGGAGCGCTTCAGACCCAACCCCGGCTTGAACTCCGGAGGGAACTGAGTCACAGAGCGGCACCGCGAGGATCCCAAGACGGCGTCACGAGGGAGGGAAAGATGTGAAGGTGGCATGCCATGCGACACCCCAGAGAGATGGGGCCACCGAGCCAGTTGGACTTCTCCCGGGCCAAACCACCAAGGAGCTGGATGCCCCCAAAGGAGAGGCTGGTCTCAAGGTTGTCACTGCCTCGTTCTGTGCTGTCAATCAAGCCTTTCCCTGTCCCGTCTGTCTCCTCATCAGTAACCTTCAGCCATGTGGACAGTCCTGCCCTGCCTCTGAGCCATGCTGATGGGGGGCGGGGTCAGAGAGGGTGGGGGCCTGGGCTGGGGAAGCCAGGCGCGCAGGGGGCCTCAGTATTGTTGGGAGGCCAGGTCCCTTAGTATCCGAGTACTTAACACCGGAGTACTTAGTACCCTGAGTACTGGTACTCGAGAGCCTGGACCCCTGAACTAAGAGTCCAGGCTCTCGAGTACCAGTGTGTGTGTGTGTGTGTGTGTGTGTGTGTGTGTGTGTGTGTCTCGGGGGGGGGCAGGGAAGAATTGCACAGTCAACATCTCTGTATTTTTTTTTCTGACATGGCTGATTTATTCGGGCAGTGCTGGGGTTGGATCAAACACAGGCAAGACCACGTGTCTCCTACCCAGCCCTTATCTGGGCCTCTGACACGGCACCTCAAGGAGCCGGAAGTGTAAGGTACACCCTTCCTGTTTTTTTTTTCTTTTTGGGTCACACCTGGCCATGCACAGGGGTTCCTCCTGGCTCATGCACTCAGGAATTACTCCTGGCGGTGCTCAGGGGACCCTGTGGGATGCTGGGAATCGAACCCGGGTCAGCCACATGCAGGGCAAACGCCCTACCCGCTGTGCTACTGCTCCAGCCCCCACCCTTCCTGTTCTAACCTGGGGTGCAGCGAGGTGCCAGGGAGCCCCAGCTGACTCGGGGAGGGGTAGCCCAGCCGTGAAGGCCAGCTCTCCAGCGGACTGGACTGTGCCTCGGTTTCCCTCCTGGAGAGTGGAGACGGGCCCTTCCTCCTCCCTGCGTCCCCCATGAAGGAGAGGCCTTAATGAGCGGAAGGAGGCTGCTCTGGAGGGTTGGCCACCTAGGTGACCAAGTGTCATTATTATGAAGATGTTTGTAATTACCATTCTTCCTCTCTCCCACCTCCCCTTGCCGCCCCGCTGGGCCTGGGAAAACCCTCGGCTCCCATTTGGCTTCTCAAACATTTATAAAAAAAAAAAAAGAAAAAGAAAAAAACATCGAGTCCCACCCCCTGCTGCTGCCAGCACTGCACAGAATGCATTCTATTAAAAATTAAAAACCACTTGTCGCGTCCTGCAAATCTTCAGATTACACCGGAAACATGGCCCTGCTCAAGCCGGCCCCTGCGCCCTCCGAGACCAGCACTTAGGCCGCGGGGGGGTGCTGGTCCGGCCTGGACCTCGCTTCCGGCGGAGACTCCGGGCCAGAGAATGCTGATGGATGAGATGCAGGAGGCGGGGGACCGTGGATGCTCAGGGCTGGGGGGGTGCACAGGACAGAGGAGGAGAAGAGGAGTGGGTCGGTCCCATGGCAAGGGACAGAGAAGGTGGCCAAGAGAGATGGGCCAGAAAATGGGTCAGAGAGACGAGGGACAGAGGGACAGAGAGTCAGCAAGATCAAGTGGGGAAACAGATATTCAGATATTCAAGCGGGAGAAACGAGGCCAGAGAGGCAGCTCAGAGAGGCCAAAAATCCGAGAGACAGGAAGTGGGGCACAGAGCAGAGACAGGAAGAGGGAGAGCAAGCCCGGAAGCTGAGTTAAACAGGCACAGAGGGGCCGGAGAGATAGTGCAGTGGTTAGGGTGCTTGCCTTGTATGTAGCCCACTGGGGTTTGATTCCCGGTGTCACATTCAGTCCCCCTGGCTCAGGAGGTGGGGTATTCCTGAGTGCAGAGCCAGGAGTCACCCCTGAGCATCTGTGGGGGTGGTCCCCCCTCAAAATAAAAATCCAAATCAAACCCAGGAGCAGAGACCCCCCCCCCCCAGAGACACTCTGAAAACAATGAGAGGGTGGATGGATGAGGGATGGGCGGGGTGCAAGAAGAAAGGACACTTCTGGCCCCCTGGGCCAAGGGCCACTTCCTGGGGCAAACACACTTGTGCAGAGTTTGCACGGGGCTCAGAACCCCTTTCTCCCCACAGCCCACACGCCCTCTTGGATCCCAGCTGTAGAATTCCCCAGCGGGCACCCCAGTGTATGGGGGGGAGCCTGAGACACCCCCAATCAGCCAGAATGGGATCCCCTTCACACACCGACACGGGGCTTCCCCCGGGGACTCCTCAGGTCACCTGGTGTGTCCGGGATGGCGATATTTTTAGAATCTGCACGGCCAGCTCTGCTTGCCTGTTGCAGAAAGCAAAGGGACGGATTGTGGATAATTCAGCTCAGATGGTTCCCCACCATCTACGGAGCACCCACCCTGTGCCAGAGCCCGGGGGGGTGGGAGGGGCCGCTGTCCACCCTGTGCCTCCCGTCAGGTGGGTGTCGGGCCCGGCTGGAGATGATGCTTGGGCTGGTTGAGTGACTTACTGACGGAGGCTGGCAGGGACCACGCCTCCCCGTCTACATGCCCCGGGCCACCAGGCCATCTCCGGGGCCATGGGCCTCTGCTTCTCGGCCCCCTCCGCTCTCGGTGTCCTGCCCCCCGCTCCCCAGTCCGGGAGCGCCGGTGCTGTTCCAGGCGAGGAGATATTGCACCTATAGATCTTCCCGGACTTTAATTAAAAACATCTTTAGAAGTCGTCTCAGCAGAGGCCAGCAATTGATTCCTGGCCGGGCCCAAAGGCTGCTGAGCTGTACTCTCTCCAGCCGTGCAGAGGATGGCCCCCGGCCCCCGGCTCCTCCTGCCCACCCCAAACGAGGCCCCGGGGGCGTGCGTGGCCTCCTTCCGTCCTTCCGTCCTCCTCCGTTCCTCTCTGTCCCCGCAAGGCCCCGACTGAGGAAGCGGACCGCGCCTGTTCCCAGCTGCCGTTCCTGTCCCGTCACGACCACCTCAATGTCCTCAGCAGTCAAACAGGGGGTGAACAGAGCCTCAGAGAGTTCCAGGGGGGACGAAATGACCTGAGGGGTGTGAAGTCCCGAGGGAACACAGGCCAGCGTGGTGGCTGATTCTCAAGAGCACTGAGGCCAGGAGCTTGGCACCCGGCTCCAGATCTGGGGTCTGGTGACAGGGCCCCTGGCCTCTCTCCCTCCCTCCCTTGCCCTCTCTCTCTCCCTCTCCCTCTCTTTCCCTCTCTCTCTCTCTCCCCCCACCCCCCCAATCTCTTCCCCTGGAAAATGAGGACAGTAGTGCCTGACCTGCTTATTCTCCAGGACTGTGCGGATAAAGACAAACAGCCCCGTGAGCGCAGGCCTGGCTGAGAGCTATTACTTAGTGACTCTCCCAAGGACTGCAGGCTGCCCGACAAACGGCCTGATCCATTGCTCACAGATTCTTCCCACACGGGGACGTGCTCACCCGGGTCTGTCGAACCCCGATCAGCCGAGCAGTGCCAACCCTCCCGGGCACACACACCACCGCCCTCCGCTGCCTTTGCTCACGGCAGACATCACTAATTGATTGCGGCATTCTTTTCTGCTGAGGCTGAAAGGGACACCCCCCCCCCCCCCCCCCGTCACACTGGATTCCTTCCCTGCATGGCCCAGCCAACAGTCGCTCCCAGTCGATCTGACCGCAGAGAGGAAACTGCGCTCCACACCAGGGCGGCTCTCCATCCGATTTGTACGCTCCTGCACATAGTAGGTGCTGATAAATGTTTCTTGCACCGTGTCTTTTGTTTTTGGCAAACCCAGTGGTAGTCAACGCTTACTCCTGCCTTTGCGTTCAGGGATCAGTCCTGGCAGGGCTCAGGGGGCCACTTGGGGTGGTGCCAGGGATCAAACCCAGGTCAGCCGTGTGGGCAAGAACTTTACCCACTGAACTATCTTTCCAGCCCCCCACAAATAGCTACTTACTTTTCTAATCCCTTGGAGGATATATGTGTGTGTGTGTATATATATACACACATGCAAATATATACACACACATATATAAAGTAGGTGTTAATATATATTGCTAAGCTGGTGACTCATCTCTGCAAGCCCTCAGAGCCAAGTCCCCCGGAGGCCTTGTCTATAATGGGTGCTAATAAACATTTGTGGATCTAATTCAATTACTTATCTTTACGTCCCCCGTGGTGCCCAGAATAAGGCAGCGGCTAATAGATGAGGCACCGGATTGAAGTTCTCATTTCTGTCCCTCGACAGTGCCAAGTCGAACGCCGTGGACACAGCTGGCATAAATAAGTAGGTGGGGTTGAACTGGACGTGGGTCAACAGCTTGCTGTCTGCTGGCCGCTGTCTAGAGCCGGAGAGATGAGGACTGACCCCCTTACGGCACGCGGCGATGGGCTCCTTCTCCCTCCGGAGCCCACCCAGGCCTTGAGGGTGTCACCCAGCGCCGAGCAGAGGGGCCTCCCCAAGCTGCAGGGAGCCTCACCCCACCTCACCCTTACCCTTCAGAGGCAGCCTGCCAGTGTGCCCCGGGGCTAGGCGGGCGGGCACCTTGGGAGATCTCCCTCTCCCTCTCTCCCTCTCTCTCCCTTTCTTTCACTCTCAATCACTTTCACTCACTTTTTACTCCTCTCTCTCACTGAGTCTCAGTCTCTCTCTTTTACTTTCATTGTCTGTCTCTCTCCCTTTCTCTCTCTTTTTTAAAAAAAACTTATTTATTTATTTATTTGGAGACTTTGTTGTTACTGTGTCTGGCATATTGAATACTCTCGGTAGCTTGCCAGACACAGTAACAACAAAGTCTCCAATGGAGACGTTACTGGGCCCGCTCAAGCAAATCGATGATCAACGGGAGGGCCTTTACCTTACCTTACCTTATTTATTTATTTATTTATTTATTTATTTATTTTCGTTTTGGGTCACACCCGGCGATGCACAGGGGTTGCTCCTGGCTCGGCACTCAGGAATGACTCCTGGCGGTGCTCGGGGGACCATCTGGGATGCTGGGAATCAAACCCGGGCCGGCCGTGTGCAAGGCAAACGCCCTCCCCGTTGTGCTACGGTTCCAGCCCCTCTCCCTCTCTTTCACTCTCCCTCATTCTCACTCACTCTTACTCCTCCTACTATCTCACTCTCACTCTCCGTCTGTCTGTTTGTCTGTCTCTCTTACATGGGGGTTCAGGGGCCCCCCGGGGAATGAGACTGGGCCCCGGGTGTTGAAAACCACGAGGGCCACACCTGGTGATACTTGCTGTGGGGACTTCCGGGGGTCCCTGTGGGGTCAGGCACACGCAAAGCAGGGCCTGGCTTCCGGCTGCTCTGTCTCCCTGGCCCCTGGACTCATTTCTTTTGGGTTTTTATTTTATTTATTAATTGCTTTTTTTGGGTCACACCCAGCGATGCGCAGGGGTTCCTCCTGGCTCTGCACTCAGGAATGACTCCTGGCGGTGCTCGGGGGAACCATATGGGATGCCGGGGATCGAACCCGGGTTGGCTGGGGGCAAGGCAAACACCCGCCCCGTGATACTAGATCATTCCTGGCCTGATCGTTCCTGATTTGGGTTTTAGTGCAGCTGCTCCAGCACTGTTCAAGGGCTTGTGCTGAGGGGCTGAAACTCAGGACCTCGCTTGAACTCTCTCCCCAGCCTGAAATCTTACTCTTTTTTTCGGGGAGAGGGGGGAGTATACCTGGCAGGGCCCTGGGGCTACCCCAGGCACAGTGGGGGGAGGGCCGCTCCTCCCAGGGTGCTCCTGGCTCCTGTATGCAGGGCACGCTCGCGCACCCTCTGAGCCATGTCTCGGCCCTGACATCTCACTCCTAACTCGGCCTCTAATGGATTCTTAATTTTGTGCTGCAAACTGGCCCTTCCCGAACATCCCTCATCTCAGCAACAGCGGCTCCATCTACCCAGTTGCTCAGAAACATTTAGCATCATCCCTGTCTTGTCTCCCTCACTCTCCACATCCAATCCCTCACCGTTTTTTTTTTTTTGTTCTATCTTTGACATCTGTCCCATTTTTTGGTATCTCCCCGCTGCCCCCAGAAACCCAGGCCACCGTGCCCTCTTGTCTGCATGATAGAAACTGCCTCCTGGAGAGATTATGCAGCCCCCACCAAACCCGTCCCCCCCCCCCCCCCGCCTCTCCGGCACAGACCTCCTTGCGACTCCTCCAACACTCCACACCCCAGGACCTTTGCACTGGCTGTACCCTAGACCCAGACCAGACTTCCACCTCCGTGGTTCTCAGTGGGAAGCCCTTAAGCAAGCGGCAGCTGGAAATACGTTAGAAATGCAAATATTTCTAATAGCTGAGACCTCTGAATCAGAACCCCTAGGCAGGGACGGCCATCTGTGTCTTAACAAGCCCTCCAGGTAATGTGGAGCCACAATTAAACTTGCACACTGTGTTCCCCGGGCTGCCGGTTCTCTTCAGTCCCTGGAACCCGGCCAGCCTTGGCGGCTCTGGCCTTTCCGGGACAGAGAGAGGCCTCCCCGTGTGCCCCCCGTGGAAGTCCCAGCTCCCCGATTCTACAGAGCGTGGGTCTGGCACACAGACTCGCTCTCGGCTCTCAGCTCTGCTTCCCGACGGCTGGCTGCGGGTCCGGGGTCCGGCGCGTGCCCCTCCCTCCCTCCGGAGTAGGCCTGCTCCTCGGAGCCCCCGGCTCACTTCCTTCCCTTTTAAGCTCCGAGTGGTCTAATTTGCCCGAGCCGCGGCCTTTCATGTCCCAAGTAGCGTCCCTGCTCCCTCTGATCTCCTGGGTGGCCCAGGCCCCGCCCCCTGCCCCCCAGCCCAGATCAGCTGTAATTGGGGCTGATTTTCAAAGCTGCCTGGAGTCCTCCGAGCCCCGTGGACAGCCTCCCACTTCAGAGGGGACTTGGCCGTACGCAGCGGATTCCGTTTCCGCCGTTTCTGCCGCCTCCCGGCCCGGGCCTGACCTCCCCGGCGTGGCCACACCGTGTGGCCGATTCTTTCCCGAATGGGATGTGGAAATTTGAGGCTCTGGGAGGGGGGAGTGGAGGGGGAAGGCAGGGGTGGGTGAGGGCGGGGCCAGGGCTCCTGAAGCAAGGGGGAGGGCCGGCTCAGACCCCTCCACTCTCTGGGGGAGCCTGAACGAGCCCCTCCTTTCTCCGGGCCTAAGGCTGCCCAGCTCTGCCAGGAGGACCTCGCCACTCCAGCCTCACGGAGGGTCTGTGCCTTCTCTGCCGCTGTCCACCGGCCCTCCCACTCTTCAGAGAGGCAGCAACGGAGCAATGCTCCAACGGCAATGAGCAACCCTCACTGGAGCCCCCAGGCAGCCCGCCCATACTTCTCATCCCTGACAGCCAGACACCCAGAGAACATTCTAGAATGCAAGCCACCAGACTGTCAGTCACACCCTGCCTTTTTTTTTTTTTTTGCTTTTTGGGTCACACCTGGCAATGCTCAGGGGTTCCTCCTGGCTCTGCAGTCAGGAATTACTCCTGGCGTTTCTCAGGGGATCCTATGGGATGCGGGGGATTGAACCTGGGTCGGCCACGTGCAAGGCAAACGCCCTCCCCTCTGTGCTATCGCTCCAGCCCCCGAGTCCCACCCTGCTTTATCTCCCACTGGTTCCTGGCCTTTCCCTGGTGGGGATATGAAGGTTGTTCAGGGCAGGGTGGGAAGCAGGCCCGCCCCTTCTTGGGTCAGGGCTCAAATGAGAGAGTCGGGGGCTTCTGGGCTTGGGGAGCAGGGGCCCGAGCCGCCCCGGTTTGCTCTGGGACCCTGGACACATCCCTGCCCTGCTGAGCCCGTTCTCTGTGTGCAGATCTGACTTCAAAGTGCGCTTGGGGCCTTGAAACCCAAAGGTTCCCACCCCCAACAACACCCCCCCCAGTCTCTGCTGCCCCCGAGCTTCTGTGGGAGCTCGGCACGGAGCCGCGTTCTGGGGTGCCCGCGCGGCTGTGTAATTGGGGACAGCTCCGAGCTCCCTCTGCCCCCCACCCGCTCTGCTGCCGCCCCCGCTGGCCGCTTCCGCCCCAGTAAATGGACATTCCATCTACTTAATCACCAGGTCCAGGCCGTGACGGGCCTCCCCGAATCCCTCCCCGCCACCCCACACCCACCACATTAGAGAGTGCTTTCAGCCTCCATTTTCAAAACACACCCCAAAGGCGACCCCTTCCCAGGCCCCTGCCGGTGCCGCCTCATCCCAAGTTCCTGGCCTGCCGGGGCCAGAGCCAGAGATGACTCAACCGGCCCCTGCTCCTGCCCCTGCCTCCCTGCCTGTCTAATCTGCACGGAATATGGTGCCCAACTACATCAAATCTGATCCTGGCATCAGCTTAACTAAGGAAGTAAAGGACCTGTACAAAGAAAACTACAAAACGCTACTTCAGGAAATAAAAGAGGACATGAGGAAATGGAAAGATATCCCCTGCTCATGGGTCGGGAGACTTAACATTGTCAAAATGGCAATACTACTGAAAGCATTGTATAAATTCAATGCAATCCCTATAAAGATACCCATGACATTCTTCAAAGAAATGGAGCAAACACTCCTGAAATTTATATGGAACAATAAGCCCCCACGAATAGCTAAAGCAATTCTTGGGAAAAAGAAAATGGGAGGAATCAACCTCCCGAACTTCAAACTGTACTACAAAGCAGTAATAATTAAAACAGCATGGTACTGGAACAAAGGCAGAACTGCAGACCAATGGAACAGGGTTGAATACACTGACATCTCCCCTCAATCATATGATCATCTAATCTTTGATAAAGGTGCAAGTAATGTGAAGTGGAGTAAGGAAAGCCTCTTTAACAAATTGTGCTGGCATCACTGGATGGCTACATGCAAAAAAATGGGCTCAGAACTCTGCCTAACACCGTGTACAAAAGTAAGATCAAAATGGATTAAAGACCTCAACATCAGACCAGAAACCATAAGGTACATTGAAGACAAAGTTGGCAAAACCCTCCATGACATTGAAGCTAATGGTATCTTCAAAGATGCCACGCCACTGGCCGAGCAAGTGAAAACAGAGATAGATAAATGGGACTATCTTAAACTAAGAAGCTTCTGCACCTCCAAAGAAACAGTGACCAAAATAAAAAGACAGTCTACAGAATGGGAAAGGATATTCGCCGAATACACATCTGACAAGGGGCTGATATCCAGGATATACAAAATACTGGTTAAACTCCACAAGAAGAAAACATCCAACCCCATCCAAAAATGGGGCAATGAAATGAACAGAAACTTTCTCGAAGAAGAAATCCGAATGGCAAAAAAGCACATGAGAAAATGCTCTACATCATTAATCATCAGGGAGATGCAGATCAAAACCACAATGAGATACCATCTCACACCTCAGAGACTGGCCCACATTCAAAAGAACAAAAGCAACCGATGCTGGCGTGGATGTGGCGAGAAAGGGACACTCCTTCACTGTTGGTGGGAATGTCCACTGGTTCAGCCCTTCTGGAAAACAGTATGGACGATTCTCAAAAAATTAGAAATTGAGCTCCCATTTGACCCAGCAATACCACTCCTGGGAATATATCCCAGAGAGGCAAAAATATATAGTCGAAGTGACATCTGCACTTGTTTGTTCATTGCAGCACTCTTTACAATAGCCAGAAACTGGAAGAAACCTGAGTGCCCAAGAACAGAGGACTGGTTAAAGAAACTTTGGTACATCTACACAATGGAGTACTATGTAGCTGTTAGAAAAGATGAAGTCATGAAATTTACATACAAGTGGTACAACATGGAAAGTATCATGCTAAGCGAAATGAGTCAGAAAGAGAGGGATAGACATAGAAAGATTGCATTCATCTGGGGGATATAAAGTAACAAGATATGAGATTAATACCCAAGAATAACTGAGATCAGCACCAGGAGGATTACTCCATAGCTTAGTGGCCAGTCGGAAATTCTAGAGGAAAGGGCAGCTCAGATAGAGAAGGGAACACCAAATAAAGGGTGTTTGGTGGTCCCTCCCAGGAGGGAGGGGAGATGCATGTCGAAAGTGGACTATGGACTGAACATGTTTGCCACTCAATGCCTCTTTTGCAGACCACAACACCCAAAAGGAGAGAGAGAACACAGGGGATTGCCCTGCCACAGAGGCAGGGGGGGATGGGGGGATGGGGGTGGGGGGGGACATTATCCATGGTGGTGGAAAATGGGCACTGGTGGAGGGATGGGTATCTGATCATTGTATAATTGAAACCTAAGCACAAAAATTGTAAATCTACAACTGTACCTCATGGTGTTCCACTAATAAAAAAAAAAATCTGATCCTGGCATTCTTTTGAGTGAATCTGATTGGGGGGAGCACTCATGGCAGTGCTTGGGGAACACTCCTGGCAATGCTTAGGGAGCACCCCTGGCAGTGCTCTCGGCAGTACTCCTGGCAGTGGTAGGGGATCACTCCTGGCATTGCTCTGGGGATCACTACTGGTAGTGCTTGGGGAGCACTCCTGGCATTGCTCTGGGAAGCACCCCTGCCAGTGATTGGGGAGCACTCCTGGAAGTACTCTCAGGTACACTCCTGGCAGTGATGGGGCATCACTCCTGGCATCGCTCTGGGGATCACTCCTGGTAGTGCTTGAGGAGCACTCCTGGCATTGGTCTGGGGAGCACTCCTGCAAGTGCTTGGGGAGCACTCCTGGAAGTACTCTCAGGTGCACTCCTGGCAGTGGTAGGGGAGCACTCCTGGCATTGCTCTGAGGAGCACTCCTGGCTGTACTTGGGGAGTACCCCTGGCAGTACTCAGGAGCACTCCGGGCAGTGCTTGGGGAGCACTCCTGGAACTGCTTGGGGTGCACTCCTGGCAGTGCTCTGGGGAGCACTCCTGGCAGTGCTTGGGAAGCACTCCTGGCAGTGGGGGGGGGGAAGCTCATAGAATCAGGAATTGAAGTGGGGCTCTGGTATGTGAAGCCTGTGCTCTGGCCCTCTGAGTCACCCCTGGACCTCATGCCAGTTTCCAAACAGAAGTCTGACTTCCCAGTTAGCTCAGTGCAGAAAGGTGCCCCCCCACCCCAACTCTGGCGTGCATATCTGTCCGGCACGGCCCCCCTCTCAGCTTCCCCTCTCAGCCTCTGCCTCCCCAGGGGTCCTTCCGCGCTCAGTGTCAGGGGCTTCTCCTCTGAGAAGACCCCCCTGAACAGCCGTCTATTTAAAGACCTACTCATTTCCCCCTCAACCAGGAGCCTCCTGTGAGAAGGGGCGGCCCGCCCGCCTCTCCCCGCGGTGGCCCGGGGCGCGCACACAGCAGGGCTCACGCGTGTCTGTGAGCGAGTGCACACGGTCGCGCAGGCGGAGTGTGTTGTGTGTGTGAAGTGCTGGGCTCATGCGAGGATCACTGCAGGGCCGTCTCAGCCACACCCCGCGCCCACCTCAGAGGGACAGCCGGGCAGGAGACGGGGCAGAGAGCCACTGGCCTGAGACACTCGGCTCAAAGGAAAGACACAACCTCGCCTTCCGCTCGGATGCGGATGAAACGGGAGGGGCTGACGCGCAGAGAATAAGCCGTAAGGAGAAAGACAAACACTAACGGATCCCGCGCCGGCTGGGAAGGAGGACTCAGCGCAAAGGGACGGGCAGGGTCCAGTGGCCAACAAGCCCTCACACGCAGGCCACGGAGCTGGGGGTGGGGTGGGGGAGGGGAAGGAGGGGGTCCCGGCGCTTCGGCTGGGAACGGGGTGGCGTGCTAGCAGCATGGCACCCCTAAAACACAGCAACGCTTCCGCTCTGCAGACCAGGCGCCCTTCAGAAGAGCCCAACTCTCTAGCTCTCATTGCGTGGGTCCGCGGGCACACCCGTCCCTGCTCAGACCCTCCGGCCAGTGGGTGGGTGCATGCGTGTGCATGCCTGCTCAGTGTTTACACGCTTACCCACATTTACCCACTCCTGGCATGGCTCTGAGGAGCACTCCTGGCAGTACTTGGGGGGCACCCCTGGCAGTACTCTCAGGAGCACCCCTGGCATTGCTCTGGGGAGCACTCCTGGCATCAGGTCCAGGGGTGACTCAGTGCTCCCCAAGCACGGCCACGCTGCCATTCTGGAACCATTCCTCACACCCACCGTTTTTCTCTGCCCTCCCCCATCCCCACCTCCGTGCTCACGACCCCCAACCTGCCCCACTGGGCCCGTCTGGGGAAGCTGAGCTTGACGATGTCCCGCCCCCAAGCAAGCCAAGAGTTCTGGACCCCAGCCTGTAGCTGAGAGGCCCCGAGAGGCGGCGCTGAGCCCCGGGCCGGTGTTTCGGCAGCCGGACCCTGCTCCTGCCCAGCCTGGCCACAGGGGCCCGGGGCCAAGACCATCGGATCGCCAAGGCCCTCACCCCGGCTCCAGCTTCTACCAGCCCTGGCTACATCGGTCCCAATGTCTCCGGACTGAAAGCAGGCTCACCCCACTGCCAGCTCCAGGGGGCCCCCCCACTGCTGGGGATGTGGGCTTGGACAGCACCAGGCCCTCCTGCGGGTGTGGGTGGTGGCAGACGGGCTCTCTCGCCCATGGACTTGGGGCTTTGCACCCGCAGCTTGATACAACCACACCAGCACCAGGCCCCACTGTCCCGGAGCTGTGTCCCCAGGGGTCCAGGCCTGGGTAAGCTGAGGCTTCCTCTGGGAGGGGGGGACGGAAGTGGTCAGAACATCCCCCTTCCCCCTGGTGCCATGTCTGTACCAGGGGTGGCCGCCCCACCTGGCCATGTCCATACAGGGGCTTGGTTTGCTCCCATTGTGTCCCGTCCTGCCTAATCTGGTTGTGGCAGGGCCTGTGTCCATAGCTGTACCTGGACACAGGCTTGGGGTGGGGGGCCTTGTCCAGGGGCAGGGATCGGTCAGAGGCTGCATCCGGCAGAGCCTGTAGGTGGCTACGACATCCGTGGGGAGTTGGGGGCGCCGCACGTGGAGGACGTCAGCCGTCTGCCTGCGTCAGGGGTGCAGCGAGCTGCGTTCAGGTCAGTGTCAGACCCGCGGGGACCTCTGAACTTCCAGCTGGACCCTCTGTGCCAGGCCTCGGCTCCTGTCTCTCCTCCGGCAGCGACCCCTCCCCCCACCCCCTCCTCCCATAGCAACCCCTGCCCTCCCTGCAGTGTCCCCATTCCCGGATCCCTCCTCCCACCGCGTCCCCCCCTCCCCGCCGCCCACCTGTGGGGGACAGCTCGGCCACGCTGCCGATGTAGGGGCCGTGCAGGAAGCGGGGCTCGCTGTCGTTGATGTCCTGCACCTTGATGACGAACTCGGACTCGGGCTCCAGCAGGCGGTCGGTGGCACGGTCCCGGGCCTGCGCCCGCAGCGTGTACAGGGGCTTCTGCTCCCGGTCCAGCCGCTCCATGGCGTGGATGTCGCCCGTCAGCTCATCGATGAGGAAGATGGTGCCGGCGCCCTCGCCCGAGATGGTGTATTTGATGGCCCCATCGCCCTCGTCCGAGTCCGAGTGGATCTGGGGGGCGGAGGGGCAGCAGGTGAGGGGCTGGGGCAGAGGGGAGGCGGGGAGGGGGGCTGGGGCGGGGAGGGCGGCTGGTCTGAGGGTGGAGGGTGAGGGGGCAGTGACCCCAGGGGGCTCCTAAGCACAGGCCCTGCTGCCCATCCTCCCGTGGAGACAAGGCCGGGTTAGCCCCCGCCCGGTCCAGCCCGATCTGTCCTGGGTCTCACCTTCCCTCCTCCCAACAAAGCCGCAGCCTCTCCAGGCAGAGGATACACACCTCCTGTGCCCCCCAATTCTCCCACGGCCCTTGACCTGGTCCCGCACCCCAACCTGACCCCTCTGCCCTCCCCAAGTCTACACATGCAGTCAGGCCCAGCCAAATGCCAACACACCCCAAAGCTCTCTGGGACAGGCCCTCTGCTGCCACACACACACACACACACACACACACACACACACACACACACACACACACACAGGCTCGCTCTCCGATTATCTCAGCCCAGGAAACCATCCCTCAACTGGGGACCTTCCACAGGCCCTTTGCACGCAAGCAAGGACAGGCTTCACCGTGGATCTGGCAGGCCGGGTCCAAACACGGCTCCAAGCTGCAGGGCCAGGAGGCTCTCAGCGCCCAGAGGCTGGGCTGGTCTCTCGCCTCCTGAGGGCCCAGCAGGGATGGGAGCAGAGGAAATGCACGTTGAAGACACTACTTGGTGCCGGGTGCTCTGCTAAGCAACTCACAGACCTGCCTGGTTTAGGGGCCTCCTGGGAAGACCCTCGGGACGGGTCAGAGACAGGACGGGGGAAGGGCACTTGTCATACACGCAGGCGACTTGGTTTTGATCTCTGGCACCACATATGGTTCCCGGAGCCCACCAGGAGTGATCCCTGAGCTCAGAGCCGGGAGTAAGCCCTGAGCAGTGCTGGGAGTGAAAGAGAGAGAGAGAGAGAGAGAGAGAGAGAGAGAGAGAGAGAGAAGGAAAGAAAGAGAAGGGGCCAGAGCTATAATACAGCAGGTAGGGTGTTTGCCCTGCACTTGCCTGACCCGGGTTCAATCCCCAGCATCCCATGTGGTCCCCTGAGCACCATGAGTGATTCCTGAGTGCAGAGCCAGGATTAACCCCTGAGCATCACTGGTTATGACCCAAAAAGCCCCCCTCCCCCCCAAAAAAGAGAGAGAGAAGGAAGAAACGAAGCAAAGAGAACTGGAGATATGCAGTGGGTAAACGGGGGATTTGCCTTGCACGTGGTGTACTCAGGGTCAATCCCCGGCATCCCATATGGTCCCGCTAGCACTGCCAGGAGTGATTCCTGAGTGCAGAGCCAGGAAAAAGCCCTGAGCATTGCCCTGTGTGACAAGACCAAAGAGAACGAGGGAGAGAAGAAGGAAGGGAGGGAGGGAGGGAGGGAGGGAGGGAGGGAGGGAGGGAGGGAGGGAGGGAGGAAGATCCTAGAATCCTCTGTACACATCTTCCCGTTTTCTCTTTTTCATTATTTACTGTGGTGGGGGGTTGGTGGGGGGGCAGGTCTCCATCCGTGCTCAGAGAGGTGCTGGGATCACGCTCAGCAGTGGGTCCAACAGTACCTGGGGCCATCAGGACGGTGCAGTGCCGGGAATCAAACCCAGGCCCCACCCGCCAGGCAGATGCTCGCCCTGGAGTCTGTGTCCCTGCTTTCCCACGGAGGATCCGACTGGTGCATGGTTTGTTCCTACGTGGCCTGTGCCATCATCCATCACAGCCCAGCACGGGGGACCCCAGCATGGCCTCCCGGGGGGGGGGTTCTCTGCCCAGGCCTTGTCCCTGCCCGGAGCAGCAGTGGGAAGTGGGGGAGGAGGTCGAACCTCACCTAAGGCCCTGCCGGCTGCCCAGGGCCACTGGACGAGGAATTGAACCGCCAACATCTGGCCACACCCACGGAGCAGTACCTGGGTAGCTGTGTCCCCCACCCAGCTGAGCACATTTAGCTGCTGGGGCGGAAGGTGCTGCAGCGAGAACAGGAGGGGAGGGGAGGGGAGGGGAGGGGAGAAAAGAGGGGAGGGAAGGAAAGGGGAGGGGAGAAAAGAGGAGAGGAGGGGGAAGGGGAGGGGAGGGGAGGGAAGGGTGCGTCCCAGGAAGAGACTATTCCTCCTTTATAACTGGTAGTACCACCCCGGTGTGCTGAAAACCAGCAGGGCCAGAGAACCACGAGCATCCAAAAAAGACGCCTGTCCTGGTGGTCCTCGGACTGTGCCCCAGCTGGGAGTGGGCAGGGCCAAAGCCAGGCCTGGGAGGCACTGGGCCCCCCGGCTCTCTGCCCTGCATCGGGGCTCTGGGCAGGGCCCAGCAGGATGGTCATTTCCGCAGTCAGAAACCCCGGAGTGTTCTTCTCCCAGCAGAGAGGGGCGTCCGGGCGGAGGATGGGGTTCGGGAAGAAGCCCGGGACCTTGGGCGGGTCCCTGCTCCTGCCTAAGCTGCCGCCGCAGAGACAGACTATGGAGGGGACAGTCACTGGGGCTCCCCGAGTCCCCCACCCCGCCTCAGGAGCTGGGGACCCTACGAACCGTCACGTCGGGGGACGACGCAAGCCCACCCACGTCCCCGCAGGAGCAGCTCGGGTATAAATTCTGCGGGTGGAACTCGGTGTCTGAAAGGTGGATTATAGAAGTGCCATTCGGAAGATTGAATGGCCCATAAACATTTTCATATTTCATTAGCCGATTAATGGGCATCTCTCTCTTTTTGGCGAGTCTGCTGATTCTCAGCAGAAATTGCGGGGAGTAAATGGAGGCGTCTGGTGGAACCTTCCCGGGTCCCCGTCCTGTTATAGATTGCCCCAATTAATGCCCGTCCTGGGCTCCACGGAGAAGCCTTCTTCCTGTCCAGTTACTGTTAATAGATTTCTCATAAGTGGCTGGATTGTAAAAACCTCATAACTCAGTTTAATGCCCCCAATAAAATTATCTCAAGACGTCGGTCCTGAATCACAGGCGGTGCGGGACGAGGAGACGGGCCTCCAGGTCGCTGTTTGAGCCTTGACGCCACCTTTGCCCGGCGGGCAGGGGAGAGGAGGCGGCTGGCGGGCTTCCTCTCGGGGTCCCTCTGCCGGCTCGTCCCCGGAGTCCTGGACTTTCATGGGCAAGCGCTTCCGAACCGTGGGTCAGCACAGACACCATTCCTGGCTGGACCCTGCCGGCCGCCAGCACTGCTCTGTGAAACACCGGCAATTCCCATTTCCCAGATAAGAACATTGAGGCACTCACCAGTGTGCCAGTGTGGTGGGGGGCTTGTTCCCCTTCTCTCTTCCTCTCTCTCTCTCTCTCTCTCTCTCTCTCTTTCTGTTTGTCCCTCTCTGTCTTTGTCTCTGTCTCTCTCTGTTTCTGTCTCTGTCTCTCTTTCTCTCGCTCTCTGTCTCTGTTTCTGTCTCTCTTTGTCTCTCTGTCTCTCCCTCGTTTGGGGGCCACACCCAACAGTGCTTAGGGCTTACTCCTGGCTCTGCACGCAGAGATCACTCCTAGCACTGTTTGGAGGACCATATGGGATGCTGTGATCGAACCCGGGTTGGCCGTGCGCAAGGCAAACACCCTCCCCACTGTGCTATCACTCCAGCCCCCACCCCACATCTGGCCTCTCTGAATCTGTTTTCCCACCTGAGGAATCAGACTGGGTCCCCCCACCCCAACCCAACCCAGCCCCCAGGGCACAGGTGGGCCCAGCTAAGCAGCCTGTAGAGACCCACTGCAGGGACATTAGCTCAGACCCAGGGCAGGGATCATCGATGAGGCGCCCGCAGGAAGGAGCAGAACCCGGCGGTGACGTCACCGCTGCCCCTCTGAGTGCACAGGGAGGGAGGTCCCCGGGGGACACAGCCAAGTGGAGGCGGGAACTTGAGATTTATTGCGGGCAGCTGGGGTAGGGAGCCGCATACCTGGGGCTCCACCCAGGGAGAGATTTTTCTAGACTCTGCTAGGAAGGAGGCTAGAGGGAGGCGCTGGCGTGTCCTGGACGCCTTCTCGGGTCCCCGTGGGCTGTGCCCCCCTTTTCAGGTAGACCAGAAGGGCCCAGCTGGGGGGCTCCGCAGTGCCAGGGTGTCCCTGGCAGCCTCTGGGGCTCTGCGGCTCGTGCGGAGGGAAGAAGGGGGCGTGGGGTGGCCCTGGCCAGCTGCGTTCTGGCTTCTGGCCATGAACCAGGGCTTTCGGCTTGGGGACCTCGGGTACGGCTGCAGGGCTGGCCGGGACTGCGGCTCAGCCCTGCCTTCCCAGGCCTCAGTGCTCTTGTCCACAACTGGGCTGGGGACGCGGAAGGCTCTCACAGTCATCGGCCCAGCGGCATTTCCCTTCCTGGCCTGGACACGGGAGGAGGGAGACCGGGTCACCTCGCCTAGCCCCCCCCCCACCCCATTTCCCGAGGGAAACAAAGACAGGCTCAAATCCTGGCCCATTGGAGCAACTGCGTGCGGTCTCAGCCATCTCTCAAGCTCCCCTGCTTCCTCCTCCGGGCAGTCCTCTCAGATGCCCTCTCGTTGGAATGAAGAGTCCTCCTCCTGTTCTGTGTCCCTGCCCCAGGAGCCCACCTCTCTGCACCACACACACTGCTCAGTGTCCCCAGCTGTTGTGGGCCTGGGGGGGGCAGGGATGGACAAAGACTTTTCTCTTCTGTCTGATCTCCCCAGGCCTGACACATTCTTGGTTCCCTGAAAATGTCTGCATGGAAAAGACAGAGAAAATGAGATGTGTGTGTGTGTGTGTGTGTATGTGTATGCAAGTATGTGTGCATGTGTGTGTGCATGTGTATGAGTGTGTGTGCATGTACATGCCATGTATATGCGTGTGTGCACAAACATGTGCGCACACACATATAGACACGTGTGTGAAGTGCGTGCATGTGTGCGTATGTGCCTGCACGTGCATGCAAATGTGTGTACACGCACGTGTGTGCACACGTGAGTGTGTGAATGTGTGTGCATGTGCGCGCATGCGTGTGCGCACGTGTGTGCACGCGTGTGAGTGTGCACGCATATACATGCATGTGCGTGTGCGCGGACATGTGTGCACACGCGTGTATACAGGTGTGTGAAATGCGTGTGTGTGCGTATGTGCCTGCATGTGCGTGCAAAAGTGTGTACACACAGGTGTGCGCACACATGAGTGTGTGAATGTGTGTGCACGCGTGAGTGTGCACGCGCGTACATGCATGTACGTGTGCGCAAACATGTGTGCACACACGTGTATACAGGTGTGTGAAGTGCGTGCGTGTATGTGTGTGCATGTGTGTGCAAAAGTGTGTACACACAAGTGTGTGCACATGTGAGTGTGTGACGTGTATGTATATGCAAGCATGTGTGTGTGCACTCACACGTGTACAGCCTGTGTGCGCGAGTGCGTATGCAGGCGCATTTGAGCGTGGGGGTGCCTAAGCGTGCATGCGTGCGTGTGTCCGTAGGCGCATGTGCACACACATAGGGCTGGGAGATTATGCGCTCCTTGAGGACCAAGCATATGGCTGTCGGTTTTCATCTCCCCAGCCTCCAGCCCGGGGAACAGCACCAAACATCTTGCATAAATGAATAATAAAAAAAATACAATAGTCATTAGAATTCCTGGGCTGTCTGTGGGGATTTCTGACAGATCCGGCCGCTCTGTGAAGCCTCAGGTACAGCAACATCACAAGGGGAGACAGACACGGGGCCACTCTAGGACTGACACCTTCTACTCGACTCTCCAACCTGAGACCATGCTCTCCCCAGTGTGCAGACTGGCACACTGAGGCCCAGGGCGGGCCGCCCCTACCTAGCGTCAGGCGGTCACACGACGCTCTCCGGGGATTCTGAACGAACACCGGCCCCTCCCCGCGCTCAGCCTTTGATTATAAACAACACGGAAAACACAAGAATGATGGATCCCCATCCCAGGGGGCTGAAAAACGGGATTTACGAGGCCATTAATTACTTCCTCCTAATTAAATCAAAATTAAATGCGAGCAGAGGTACGTTTTCCTTATTAAAGACAATTAAACGGACAGTGGTACTACACAAATAAAATGAGTCCGGGATTTAAACAGAAAGCAAATCAAACCAAGAACCTCCCCAAAATGAGGGGGGTGCGGGGGGGGGGGTGTCGGCTCACGCCCGTGCTCCTCGTAAACTGGGAGTTCATCAATTTTCTTTAAATATTAGCAACTTAATTAAATCTGCTCTCCTCCCTGCTTTAAGCCTGCCGTATATCTAAAATAGATCTCACCGCCCACAGGAGCTGGCCATAAGTGCTGACCCCATAATTCTATCTTTTAAGAAAAAATTAAAAATCCTACAAAATCCACAGCAGCTGACAGCAGCCTCGGGGGAAATTACAGTTTGGAAAAGGGATTAGCCCAAGTACCCAGATTGTATGGAAATATCGGAGCTGGGCTGGAGGGGTGGGTGGGAGGGGGGTGGGTTGTGCTGGAAGGTGAGGAGCGGCCGTCTGGGGGAGGCCAGGCTGCCCAGGGTGCAGTGCCGACCACGGAGGGACACAACGGGTCTCTGAGTGCCAACTGGAGGCTGGTGGAGAGTGATGACGGAGGCGGTGGTAAAGGAAGTGACCGCTGGGCAAGGGTTCACTCGGCGACGACGGTGCCGTTGCTAAGCTACCTTTGGAATTCGACAAGGACGGATGCTCCCAGTGGCTCCCTGGGGCAGGGGACCGGGAAGCCATGAATTAACTGAAACCATGAAGTCTTTCCTAATGTCCAGAGAGAGAGCGTAGGGTGTGTGTGTATGGGGGGGGGGGGGTGTCTGCAAACGTGGGTCATGCATCTGCGTGCTGGGTACACACACGCACCCCTTACACACACACACACACACACACACACACACACACACACACACACACACACGGGCCTCCATGGGGAAGCAGACGAGCAGGTTTTCACAAGCCCAAACTTGGTTTGGAGAGCCAGCACAGGACCTGTGTCCCACCGGCTCGGGTTCAAACCCCCACACCACAGATGCCGCCCCACAAGACAAAAAGAGCCCAAACTCTCTCTTATGCCCCGGCTTTGGCTTGGAGAAATGAGGTCGCCCGTTTGCCCAGCAGAGCTCGGGGTGGGAGATAAGGGTGCCTGGGTGTGAGGATGGTGAAAACATCAGGCAGTGCCTAGAGGAATGGACGGGAATATTGGCCTAGCAGAAGCCAGGAGCCAGACGTCTTCCGGCTTCTTCACATCTGCTAACAGGGGAAGTGCCAGTTCCAGCCTGACTCAACAGGCAGAGGAACCGAGGCACAAAGCACCCGAGGTCAGAAGGAGAACCTGCTGCTTGCAATATCCAAGCACAGGCAGTTTGCTCCCCTGACAGGGCCCCGGGTGGGCGGGGGGGGGGGGGCAGAGACAGACAGAATGACAGAGAGATACAGATACAGAGAGACAGAGACAGAGACAGAGACAGAGACAGACAGAGAGTCAGAGACAGAGAGAGCCAGGGACCTGGGACGGGGAGACAGACCAGGGTGCTCAGAGGTCTCCGTGAAGACAAGAGAGATCCTTGGACTGGGACCCAGCTGGGAGCCCAGTGGGACCGAAGTGCAAGGACCCTGCCATCCCACAGGGCCAGCGCTGCCCCTGGGGCTATTACTGTCCCCACCCCCCACAGGGCGCCATGCCTCAGTTTCCTTAGAAATGAAGGGACATACTAGGGTCCTCCTGCTGCCGACAATGGCCCAAGAAGATGGCCATGGTCCATTTGGGGCGGGGTTGGACTCCAGCTGTTGGGATGCTCAGGGCTGGGCGGGCGCAGATGAAACGGAAGCATCTGGGTCTGGGCGGCCCCATGTGGGCCCTGAGGTGGTCCCAGAGGTGGTGCCCCGGGAGCGGACATCGGCTCTGTCCTCCCGTGCTGGTGTTCAGGGCTTTCCGGGAACCCAGCCTTCTCTCGGACCCGGAGGCCCAGAGAAGTCTGGGGAACCAGGCTGGGGCTGGCAGCTAGCCCACACGGGTTCGAATCCTGATCGAGCCGCCTTGCCTGCCCTCGCCTGCAGCCTTCGACGCCCATCGGCTCTTTGCAGCTGAGGGTCAAGGGTCTCTGATGGAGCCGAGGCAGAAGCAACCAACACCCCTGGCCCCCAGCACGTGCTGACGTTCTGCCCGCACTTGCTTTCCGGGGCTCACCGCAGCCAGGCGGAGTGGTACTCTTAGGCCCCATTTCCAAAAACTTGGGGCTCAGTGCTGAGGGTGCCACAGCATCGTTCCTGGTGGCCTGTGTGGGGGCCAAGGGGTCTGTCAAAGACATGCAGCTCAGGGGGGGAATCACGTGGTGCTGGGGGGATGGCCTGCGATGCCGGGGTCACCAGGGGTCTCTCACAGGCAAGGCCTGTGTTGCCCCCCACGCCAGCCTCCCAGTCATGATCTCTGCCACCCCCGCCCCCCGCCATGCCAGCCCCCAGCCCCTCCCGGCCTCGCTACCCAGGATGAGGACTCCGAGGCCTTGGGAAGGGAAGTAGCTAGCTGAAGGCCAGGCGGTGACTGGGGCGGGGGAACCAGGACTCGAACCTGCGTGCATCTGGCCCCAAAGCCTGTGTTCCGGGTGTCTCTGCCCTTCGCGACTGCCCAGCTGCACTGGTCATCCTGCACCCTCCCCATCTCCCCCCAACCCCCATCCATGCCCTCCCAGTGCCATGAATGAGAACGTGGAGCTTCGGCTCTGCCGTCAGCCTGCTGGGCGACCTGGAATATGAACAGGAACCTCTCTGAGCGCTAACCAGCACATGCTTGCTTAACCAGCTCCATGGATGCCTACAGTGGCCAGGAACCCAGGAGGAGTATATTGGGCCCAAGGAAATCCCAAAGGAAATGTGTTTTTTTTGGGGGGGGTGGGGCTGGGATTGGGAGGATCTCCATCCTCAGCAGTGCTCAGTGCTCTGTGCTCAGGAGTAACGCCTTGGCACGGCTGGGGTGACCATACGGGGTGCCGGGGATCAAATCCAGTGGGCTACACAGAAGGCCTTGGCCCTGGGCTCTCTCTCTCTGCGCCCAGAGGGTGGCCCCCGCTCTCTCCATCAACCGTGCTTATTCCCGATTCTCCCCAGCGCAGTTTGCTCTGACTTCCTGAAGTGCCCAGGGAGCTGCAGGGTTTGTCTCCTCCGTCTCTGTTCTCCAAGATCTCCTGGAAAGTCGGCAGGCTTCAGGAGAAGCAGAGTTCAGTGTCCTGCTCCCCCCACCTCCACCCGCCTCCTTTCGCACCACTGCCAACAGGTCTCTGAGCTCTCCAGCCTCCTCTTGCCTTAGGCCCTCTTCTCACCAGCCCCAGGAACTCCTACAGATACATCAAAACCCAGCTCAGAAGTTCCTTCTCCTACGGAGCTAGCCATCTATTCAGTGCCTTCACAGGGCCTGGCGCTGACATATGAAGCCTTTAAGCTCCGGGTCCCCAACCATTCTGGGGACCCCTGGAGAACAAAGACACACTCTCTCTCTCTCTCTCTCTCTCTCTCTCTCTCTCTCTCTCGCTCACTCGCTCTCGCTCTCTCTCTCCCCACCACCTGTCTGGAGCTACCTGGGCCCACAAGGAGCTCAGGGGGGCTGCCCGTCCCTAACCCCCCCATCCCTAACCCCCCGCAGGCGCAGAGCTGAGGCAAGATTGACAGCGCTTCCTCAGAGTCTGAGCCAGTGGCTTCATTCATTCCTTCACCCATCCGGTGACTCATTTAATGACTGAACAGCCTGTGAGCTGTGTCTGTGCCGGCACCCGGGAGTTCACGCCACGCCAAACAACCACGGCCTAATAGGAAAGACCTGGGCTGACGGCATAACAAACACACAGGGGATTAAATGCCGGGCGGGCCAGCCGAGCGGGGGTCAGGACACCCGTGGGAGGCTCGGGAGGGGCCTGTCCGGGTGTGGCCAAGGGCAGCTTCCCTCCCCCTCCGCCCCCCAGACTTGAGTGTGAGTCTAACGGACTCGGTAGAAGGACGGAGAAGAAAACGCCCTGGGGCTGGGGACGGAGGACTGCGCCAAGGGACCAGGGATGCTGTGGGGAGCGTGTTCCCGAGTGGGGGCTGACGGGAGCCAGATCTGGGCAGGAAATGGGATGGAACTCGGGGGAAACCACTGAGGAACGGACCGGGCTGCACGCTGGGCACCTCGGGCAAGGAGATGGATGAGGCTGGTCCCCAAACCCTCCTCCCTGGCGGGGCGGGGACCCCAGAAATGGCAGCGCAGAGCTGGTGCTTAGAAGCCCTGGAGAGGGGTGTGTGGGGGGAGGAGGCGCAGGGATGGGGATTGGGCGGCAGGGGCCACTCAGGTAGGTCCGCGGGGCCCCAAGCAGGCTGGCCCCGGGGTGCCACGTTACCTTGCCCACGTACAGCGGCTCTGTGCCCGTGTACTCCTCCACCACGAAGAACTGGTTCCACACCCAGCCCCGTTTCACGCGCCCGGGGCCCAGCGCGCCGCCGTCCTCCTGCTGCGCCCCGGACCCCGTCGGCGCGGGCGAGGGCGCGGGCGTCGCCGCTGCCCACAGGTGACCCAGCAGCAGCAGCAGCGCGGCCCGGAGCCCCCGGGGCCTCATGCTTGGCCTGCGCGGGGCCGGGGTCCAGGAGCACGGAGCGGGGGCGCCCGGGGGTGGCGGCTCACATGGTGGCCTCAGCGCGGCCGCCGCCGGCGCGCGGCCCCCGACGGGGCACCCGGACAGGCCCGCGGCCGCCTGGCGGGGCGCGCGGGGGCGCGCGGCTGCACGGGGAGGGGGCGCGGCCGCACCCGGGGCATGGGCGGCCCCCCGGGGTCCCCGCCCGCGCCCCCCGCGCGCCGCCGCCGCCGCCGCCGCCGCTCCTCGGTCACCTCTGCAGCTCCCGAGCCTCCCGGGCAGCGGGGGTCGGGCTGGTCCTCGGGGGTCGCGGGCAGTCCAGAGCAGGGGCCTGCGGGAGAGAAACGAGGGCCGTCAGAGCATCGGAGGGGGTCCTAGGGGCCGGGTGCGCCACCGAGTCCCCCCCCACTCCTCCCCTAGGTATTAACACCTCCCCCCCACCGCCCAGGGTGCTGGGCTGTGTGTCCTGGGGCGCAGGAGAGGACAGTGCCCACCCGCCATGGTCCTGCCTGTCCAGACCTCAATTTCCGGTTGCCCCTGGCCCTTACCCCAGGACCAGGCTGACCATTTCCTCTGCATCCTCTCCATCCTCTCCCTCTGGGGGCTGGGCCCTTCTCCGGCTCCTAGCTCACAAGCCCCCACGCCAGCAAGAGGCAGAGCCTTCTAGAAGGGTCTTCAAGCAGCTCCCAGCCTGGTCAGCCCAGGCCACAGAGGGGTCCGGCATAGGAAGGGCCCCAGGAGTCACCTGCCAGCCCCTCTTAGGGACGGGACACTCATGTCCCAGAGTGCTGGGCTAGGGGCCATCCCCCCCCCCCCAGCTTGCCTCCCTGTCCCTCCGTCCCCCTCCCCCGACTCCCCGCACCCCAAAACCCTCCCTCCCAGGAGCCCGGGAGCCAGTTCCTCCCCACACTGCCCCGACCAGCGCCGCCCAGATCAATCCATCTCTGCTTCCCTCCCTCCATCGGCTCCTGCTTTCAGCAAGAAAGAATCCGAGGGCCTAACTCCTACTCAAGCCATAATGATGAATAATGGTTTAATGTGGGTGTTTACAGGGGACGGCGATGCCGCCACTCCAACGGAGGAGTTCCAGGCACTGGCGAGAGAAGGGACCTGGGGGGGGGGGGCTGTGGCACTGCCCCCAGAGCAGTCCCCCTTCTCCCCCCCACCCGGCGGCCCTGTTGAGCCCCGCCCCCCACGGAGCCAGATGTGGGGTGGTCGGGAGGGCAGACTGCTGTCCACAGGGCACCGCAGACCCCAGCCACCAGCTCCATGGCCGGTGGCCACGGCTACAAGAGGGGGCGCACTAGCCCAGCCCCACAGGGCGTGGGGAGGCAGGGCGCCCAGGGGCCAAGGAGAGGGACCCAGGCTGCTCCCTGGAGGGGGAGGCCTCTGGGCGTATGGGCTGGAGAGGACGCAGGCCGGCAGGCTGGGGTAACCTGGCCAATGTTGGGAGTTGGGCCAGGCACAGGATGTCCGGGGTCTGCCCTGGCCCCAGATAGCTCCCCCTGCAGGCCGTGTAGGAGAAATGCAGAGTACCTCCTTTGAGGGCAGTGGAGGGAAACTCTTAGGCCTTTGGGGGGCTCCCAAGGGGGTGTTCAGGAGGCCTGGGAGCCACTGGGGATTCCCAGCCGGTTGAGCCCGCGGCTTGAGATGAGGCCCAGAGGGTCCGCTGCTGTGTGGGATTACTCAGACGCCCCCCTCCGGTGATGTGGGGGGTCCCCAGGGCTGCGCACGCAATGCAGGGGGCCCATGTGTTGGCGGGAGTCAAACCCGGGATGGCGCCGTGCCACCCCCTGCCACCCCACAGCTCCCCTTCACCACACATAGACACACACAGACACACACACACGGGCCGCAGCTGGGACTCAGGCAGTCATATGTGAGCGTCGGTTCTCCTGCCGTTTCTGGTCTCTGACTCCCAGTGCTCCTCCCCATTAGTGTGGCTCATTCGTTTGGTTTTGGGTTCCCCCACCTTCCCCCCTCGGCATGCTCAGGGGTTCCTCCTGGCTCTGCACTCAGGAATCCCTCCTGGCGGCGTTCAGGGGCTCGAACCCAGGTCATCTGCGCATTAAGCAAGCACCTTTCCCGCTGACCCCTCGCTCCGGCCCCAGAATCTCTTAACTTTCGGGAAGGGAGTGATGGGGTCGACGGGTGGGAGGGACAGTGAGTGGGGTTAAAACTGCGTTTCAGGGGGCTGGAGAGATATCACAGCAGGGAGGGCGTTTGCCTTGCACGCGGCCGACCCAGGTTCGATTCCCAGCATCCCATGTGGTCCCCTGAGCACCGCCAGGGGTAATTCCCGAGTTCAGAGCCAGGAGTAACCCCTGTGCATCGTCAGGTGTGACTCAAAAAGCAAAAAAAAAAAAAAAAGTGTTTCAGGGAAGCAGGAAGGAGTGGCTACCCCCAATCCCCGGGCAGAGCAGGGGGCAGCAGTGGCCACTTGGGCACCTGCCCCTCTTGCGGGAGCCAGGGCATGTGCCAGCACATCCTGCCCCCCCGCCCCCCACCGCCCCGTGGCCCCGCGCTGTCATCTGCCGGTGCTGCTGCTGCCTCTGGGGTCCGGCTTCGATTCCCCACATCACGGCCCGGCTGGTCGTAATGAGGCTGGAGTTATGGGTGAGGAGGAGGGAGCGTCGCGCCGAAGCCTTCATTTCCTGGAGCTTATGAATTCCCTGCAGCCGCGGCGGGGACCAATAGATGCCCCGGCAGTTCCAGGCACACCCACCCCCCCCATCCCCCCACCCCCTCCCTGCACAGTCTGGCAGGGATGCAGCGTGAGGGGCGGGAAGGGGGAGACTCCCGGGGTTCCCGGGATCCTCTGTGAGGGGCACAAGGGACCCGAGTGCTGCCTGCACGCAGCCAGCTGTTGCTCTCTCTCTCTCTCTCTCTCTCTCTCTCTCTCTCTCTCTCTCTCTCTCTTCTCTCTCTCTCTCTCTCTCTCCGACCTCTTCCTCCCCCTCTGTCTCTCTTCTAGTGCTCACTTGCTCGCCCCCTCGGACGGGATTGGGGAGGCTGCGGGGAGGCGATGGCCCACTCGGCAAACACGAGCCTTTACTACGTGGAGGCCGAGCGGCGCCCTTCATTCATTCAGTCAACACGCAGCCCCTGACAACCATGTCTAAGACAGCGAGATGTAATCAGCCGCGCGGGTCTACCTCAGGGGGAGCGAGATGCTTCTAGTTATTTACTCTCTCCGCCGATGTTGACCAGCGCCTCCCCGATGATGCCAGCCCGTGCGCCGAGCACTGGGGGGGGGGGCGGATGGGGGGACCGATAAACAAAATAAAGTCGGGGGGCCTGGCGGAGCTGCTGACCTTCTGGTAACAAAGGAATGAAATCGACGATGTAATTTCAGGGAGAGAGACCGGAAGGAGAAAGGCAGAGTCGGGCAGGAGCGAGGAGGAGGAAAGAGAAGGGCGAAGGTTGGCGGCGCCTGTTCCTGCGCGGGTCCGAGGGAGGGCGTCCCGGAGGAGGTGACATTTGGCAGATCGGGAAGGAGGAAGGGGGGGGGGGAACCAAGGCGGGAAGCAACCCGTGCAAAGGTCCAGAGGCCGGATCAGCGGAGGGAAGGCCAAGAGCCACCGCGGGTGACACAGAGCCGGTGGGTGGCGCAAAATTAAGTGAGAGTCGGGGAGGGCATGGTGACTGTGGCAGCGGCGGTGGAAGCCATTTCCGTTGGATTCTGCGTGTGCAGAAGAGGCGGGGGAGGTTTGAGCAGCCCCGGGAGATGCCGACAGCTCCGAAGCAATCCACCGCGTGCACCTTTCGGAGGGCCAAACCCGGCGGCCCGGAGGAGGGAGGCTTGAGGGTCAAGTGCAAGAAATGCTGCCATCAGCAGGAATTTGGGGGTGCTGGGGGAGAGAGAGCGTTCTCAGGTCCGAGGCCGAATCCCGCTAGAGCCAGGGTAAGGTGCTGGCCTGGCACGCTCTGGCTGGCCCCTGGTTCGGTCTCTGGCCACTGCATAGGGTCCCCCAAGCACCGCTGCCCCCCCCCCCGAACAGCACTGCAGCCATGGCTCAATTACTCCCAAACTGTCTTTAGACAGAGGTGGGTCCAAATATGTCTTTTTCTTTTCTTTTCTTTCTTTTTTTTTTTTTTGCTCTTTGGGTCTCACTTGGCGATGCACAGGGGTTCCTCCTGGCTCTGCACTCAGGAATGACTCCTGGCGGTGCTCAGGGGACCACATGGGATGCTGGGAATCGAACCCGGGTCTGCCGCATGCAAGGCAAACGCCCTACCCGCTGTGCTATCGCTCCAGCCCCCCAAATATGTTTTAAGCCACATGGAATACTCAGGGTCCAGAGAAGTGTGAAACCGGGCCTGGATCCTTCCCCCTGGCTGGCAGGCCCCGTGAGCAGAGGGACACACTCGGCAGGAAGGGCTGGCTGTGACCTGGGGTCCCTGCCTGTGTCTTGGGCCCAGTGTGCACTCCTATTCCGGTGCTCACAGCCCCTCCCCCTCTCGCCCTGCAGAGCCTTCAGGCCTCAGCCCGCCGGGTCCTCCCTGGGGACGTTGGCCCCGTGCCCAGGCTGCCCGCCAACCCTTTGCCGCTCTGCACAGCCCAGCCAGAGCCGCTGGGTGGACGGCGGCCTCCTTCCTCCCCTCCTTCCTCCCCGAGCTGTTCCAGACGCTTCTCCCGGGCAGGCGCCATCGACAGGGTCCAAGCTGCGTCCGAGCCCTCTAGACAGGTAGGCGTGGCCCTCAGCTCCGCAGGGACCCACCAAGGCACGTGCCTGGCTGGCCTCTGCCACCTACCACACACTCGTTTCATTTCAATAAGAAGCCGGGCCTCAGCCGGGTCGGTCCGTTCTCTAGCTTTACCTCCCATAAGCCTTGAACCCGTGCCTACTGTGCCCCCCACCACACACACAATGAATGCAATGAATGTGGGTGTGGCCCCTGAGCACAAGATGGTGTTTAGATCACGGGCATCAGCCTGGGTGCACCCATGCGTGTCTCCGGGGCACGTTTACTCCACTGGTCTCCGTGAGTCCCCACTCTGTGCTGGTGTAGGCACGGGGAGGAGACGGTCTGGGTGTAGGGAGGAGACCGACTTCGCCCAGGGGGCACAGAGTAACCCAACCCCAGCGTTCTTTGGAGGCAGGAGGCCTGGGTTCGATTCCTGGCACGGCAGGGTCTGTCAAGCACTGCCAGGAGTGAGAGAGAACGGGAGTCATCCCTAAGCGCTGCTGGGGAACTAGCAAGACCCCAACCCATAAAAAGAAACAAGTCCAGACTGTGCTATGGAAGAAAACAAAGCTGGGAACAGGACTCGGGAAGTACCGGAAGAGGAGGAGGGGATGTGCTCCTCCTTCTGATTGTTAATGAACATTTGTACAAGCTGCCCAGGGACCTCTCCCCAGGTTGCAGTTTGAACAGGGATCTGAAACCCAGGAAAGGAGAGAGGAAGGGGAGAACACGCAGTAGGAGGGACAGTATGTGCAAAGGCCCTGTGGTCAGTCCATCTTGTGTGCAGGAGACCGCACACGGGCCCTGGGTTCTTGACGTGGAGTCCTGCTGCAGGGGGTGGGTGAGCAGGAGACGCAGCGTAAATACAGGGGGGAAGGGGTCCCCCTTGGGTCTGTGGGTGTGTGAGATGCAGCCCTGAGAAGGAGGGCAGAAGGAGCGGGAGCTGACTTCGGTTTTAGGTGATGGCCCTGGCTGGCCCTTCTGTTGGAGTCCGAGGCGGGAGGCGGGGGCGGGGTAGGGAGGGTCTGTTTCAAGAGCTCAGCAAACTGCGAAGGTGGCTTGGGCCCAGTGGGCTCAGCGGAGGCGCTGGGAGGAGAGGCAGAGCGGCCGTTTGTGCTGACCCGTCAGAAACGGGGTGCAAGGAGGGAGAAGTGCAGGGAAGCCCCGCCCGAGGCTGTACCCTCGGAACTAGGGGCTTCTTCCGGCAGAGACACAAAAGCCCCCGCTGTGCCGCCTTCAAGCCACCGGGCTGGGGCCACTGAGTCGCCCCTGCAGGGTGAAGATGGGGTGGGCTGAGGGGGAGCAGGGGCGGGTAGGCACAAGGCGGGATCTGACTGGGAGTTAGAGCCCACCGTGGACTGGGCTGGGTGCTCGGAGAAGCCTGCAGCACCCTGGAAGGCAGAGATGGGGAGCAGGGCAGGAAGCCCCCCCCCCACCCAAGGGCTGAGGCGGCCGGGGCTCAGGAAGAAGAGCCGAGGCGCGAGGTGCCTGCAGGCGTGGGGCGGGCTGGTCTTGCTACCCTGCTGATCCTGCTCACCCGTCCAGTCCCCTTCCCTCCGGATCAGACTGTAACAATGTTGCCAGCCTACAGATCCGCCCATCACACTTGGGCTCTGAATTGTAGCAATGTAGCACTGTCCTCCCATTGTTCACCGATTTGTTCACGCGGGCACCAGTAAGGGCTCTATTGTGAGACTTGTTGTGACTGTGTTTGCCCTATATCGGGGAGCTTGCCAGGTTCTGCCATGCGGGTGGGCGGGATACTCTTCAGTAGCGTGCAGGGCTCTCTGAGAGGGACAGAGGAGTCGAACCCGGGTCGGACGCGTGCATGGCAAACGCCCTACCCGCTATGCTACCCCTCCTCTGAACTGACGGGTTTGAATTTAGCCACGCGGAGCCTGGTAGCGGCATGATGAGACCCTCGCCATGGAGTGGAGGGCGCAGGGGCCGGCCTGGGGTGGAGGGTGCAAGGGCCAGCCTGGGGTGGCTTCCGGAGAGAGAGGGAGGAGAGTGTGTGGAGTCCCGGGACTGTGAGTGACAGCAACCCCCCAGCCACACCCCCAGGGACTGTTGATGGTTTGTTTTCCCCATTTTCCCAGCCCCCGACCCCCGCGGTCTCGCAGGGCTCCCTGGTCCACGGGGGCGGCAAATATAAAAGCTTGGCAGGAGGGTCCCCATTCCGCCACCTTCCTGCTGCCTTGTTTTAATTTGGTTTCAATATTCACTTGCCCTCAGCCAGGTCACGTGCTCAGTGCTGCCCCTGTGAACAGTGATTAGTCTAAACCAATAATGGGTCATTCTCGGCACAGATGCTGCCCGAGGTGTCCATGTGCTACTCGTGCCCATGTGGCCGAGCACATGGGTCGCCCGCGTCTTCGCTCTTGAGATGTGGACTTTCATGCTTTCGTGTCTAATGCTAGGATGTGTGTAGGGGCTCTCTCCGCCCTTGGGGAAGCCTGCGTTCTCTCTTGCGTGCATTTCTCTCTCTCTCCCTCTCTCTCTCTCTTTCTTCTTCTCTCTCTTCCTCTCTCTCACCCTCCCTGTCTTTCCCTCCCTCTCCCTCTCTCTCTCCCTCTTTTTCTCTCCCCCTCTCTCTCCCTCCACACCTTAAAACCCTCCAAATAAAATTTGTTTTACTTCAAAAAAAATAATAATGGGTCATTCTCTCTTTACCAATGATTGGCCTAAAAAAATATCCCGAGACTTGTTTGATCAATGGACTATAGAGGGATATCTGTGGGTCCTGGGGCTGAGATCTCCAAGCCTGCTCAGATCGGGGCTGAGCATCCTCCACCCAGAACCTCCATCTTCCAGTAGGCGGGGGTCACACCCACCAACTGACCCCCTGGCGCCGTGTAATCCCATCAATGGCCAAGACCCAGAGACTACAAAACCCAGCTCCAGGAAGCATGCAGCCGCATTTGTGGCCAGCGCGACATCTTATTATCTCATTCTTACTTTGGACAACCTGGCAAGCTACCGAATGTAACCTGCCCACACGACAGAGTCTGGCAAACTCCCCGTGGCGTACCCAATATGCCAAATACCAGTAACAATGATGGGTCTCATTCTCCTAACCCTGAAAGAGCCTTGAATAAGGCACTTTTTAAAAAAATCTCAGGGCTAGGATGAAGGAGACGTTACTGGGGCCTGCAACGACAGGCAATCGACGAACAATAGGATGATCGTGATCCTGATCTGCTAGGAAGCTTTGGAGAAAATGGTCACAGTCCTCCCGTTGTTCACCAATTTGCTCGAGCGGGCCCAGTAATGTCTCCATTGGAGACTTTGTTGTTACTGTGTTCGGCATATCGAACACATCACAGGTAGCTTGCCAGGCTCTGCCGTGCGGGCGAGATACTCTCGGTAGCTTGCCGGGCTCTCCGAGAGGGGCAGAGGAATCGAACTCGGGTTGGCCATGTTGGCTGTGTGCAAGGCAAACGCCCTACTGCTGTGCTATCGCTCCAGCCCTTGGAGAAAACACTTTTGCTTTTTCTAAAGAGCCACTGGGAGAAACTTTTTTTTTTTTAAACTAGCTGTACTAGCTGGAGCAACAGCAGCCATTTTGGGGCCACGAGGAGAGGCACGCCAAGAAACCAGAGGCACCTGCAAGGAAAGCTGAATCTATCAGCAGCCTCTGCGCCGTTGCTGAAGGCTCTGCAGGCACTGGAGATTAAACTCTACTTTCTCCACACTCTCAGCCTTTCCCTTTGAAAGCTTTCAGAGCTGGGTCTTCCTGTTGTGGTGTCAGCTGTGATGTCGTCACAGGCCTGGCGGGCAGAGGCCAGGCCGCTTCCTTCTCCCGTTCCTCCCCTGCTTTCCAACGGAGAGCCAAGCCAGAGATGCGGGCTGAAGGGCTCGGGAGAGGATGTCTCTGATTTGGGAGCTACTTGAGTGACCTCTCTGTGTTCCCTCCTCATCCAGGAGCTGCCAGCCTTGCTGGTTTGCTGTGGCTCTGGGCCTCACTGCCAATGCCCACCTTGTGTCCTTGCAGAATCTGGGCATCTCCTTGCTGGGGTTCTCAGTGCCCTGGGACTGTGGCTGCCAAGGGGGTGGCCTGCCAGCTGCCTGCTCCAGGCTCTTGTCATTATCTGGCGTCTCCCTGGGGCGGAGGACGGGCTTCTTTCCTTCCTGTCCCCGTTTGTTCCCTGGCTTCCCTGGACACAGTGAGCCCAGAGGACAGCGCCTGGGGAAGCTCCTCACCCAGTTTGGCCCCCAAGCTCCTGAGACTCCTGCTAATGCTTACAGCTGGGCCGGGGTTTCACATCACGGGCCCTAAGAACACGGAGCTCCTCCAAGTCGGGGCTGGCCTTGAATCTGCATTCCTTTGTTTTATTGCCTGTCTGATCTGGATGATTTGCTGCGTTCTCTGACCCTCGGTTTTCTCATGGGAGAAAAAAAAAATAGGGTCGGCTGCGTTTCCCTCCCAAGGCGAGCGCTAAATGAGGACGAAATAAATGTGTGCGAAGGGTCCCTGGCGGATGCGCGTGAATGTGACGCCAATGACGGGTAGGATCGCTACAGGTTTGGGCCACCTGGAAAATACTCAGAGACACTTAAATGCACAAAGCAGTTTGGGGCTGGAGAGATGGTTCGGGAGTGAGGGGCTTGCCTTGCACTCAGCCGACTCTGATTTGATCCCTGGAGCTGCCTATGGACGCCTGGAATGACCCTGAACACAGAATCAGGAGTAAGCCCTGAGCACTTTTTTTTTTCTTTTTGGGTCACACCCAGAGATGTTCAGGGGTTGCTCCTGGCTCTGCACTCAGGAATTACTCCTGGCTGTGCTCAGGTGCTCAGGGGACATATGTGATGCTGGGAATTGAACCCAGGTTGGCCACGTGCAAGGCAAACGCCCTACCCACTGTGCAATTGCTCCAGCCCCCCTGAGCACTTCTGAGTGTGTCCCCAAACCAGCCAACCAACCAAACAGAAGCAAAGTCCCGTGGCCAGGTCAGAGTGGCGCACAGGTATTGTCCATTGGTCCCTCACGCATTCACGCGTCCATGCACAAGCTGCTGCGAGACTGTGGCTAAAACATTTCCCAGAAGCAGGAAGACGGGCCGAGCGCGGCTGGGGCCCCTCCGGCTCCCGTGTCAGGCTGGTGCCTGTGTGTGGGTTACCGCAGGAAGAAACTCCCTGGCTGGTCTGTTCATTCACTTCTGTTTTTTTTTTTGTTTTGTTTTTTGTTTTTGAATAGAAAGAGCTATGCTTGGAATATCACGTTTCACTCAAATGAGAGAACGAATCCGGAGTTCTGACCATCCGTCGATGATCAAGAATCAGGGACGCTGTCTCATTTGCCAAGGTGTCCAAAATCAGATGGGCTGGTCACGTAATGAGATTTAAAGACGACCGTTGGACTAGAGCTGTTACCGACTGGATTCCACGGGATGTCAAAAGACCGCGTGGCCCGCCCACCTACCAGATGGTCAGACTTCTTCGTCAAGATCATGAACGACCGGTTTGAGGCCCTTCATGTTCCCGGAGCGAACAGATGCCATTGGGCTACACTAGCACACGACAGGGACAAATGGAGACGTTACTGGCGCCCATTCGAGCAAATGGACGAGTAATGGGAAGTTAAGTGATTAAGTGATTAAGTTTTTTTTTTTTGCTTTTTGGGTCACACCCGGCGATGCTCAGGGGTTACTCCTGGCTCATGCACTCAGGAATTACTCCTGGCGGTGCTCAGGGGGACCCTATGGGATGCTGGGAATCAAACCTGGGTCAGCCGCGTACAAGGAAACGCCCTGCCCACTGTGCCATCGCTCCAGCCCCTATTCATTTATTTTTTAAACTAAAAAATAATTATTTTGCTGCTTATTTTTGGGCCACGCCTGGCAGTTCTAAGGGGTTGCTCCTGGCTCTGCACTTAGGAATCACTCCTGGCGGTGCTCGGGGGACCCTATGGGATGCTGAGAATCGAACCGGGTTGGCCGTGTGCAAGATAAACACCCTCCCCGCTGTGCGATCGCTCCAGCCCCTGTTCATTCACTTCTGAATTCATTCATTCACTCCTTGCGCTCTGCACACGCACTTGGCAGATGGGCGTCCTCGTCGGCCGCCCAGCTGGCTCGGGGGCCACCCGCGGGAGCCGTGTCTGGCTGGTGGCTCCATCTGCCCAGCCAGGTCCCCAGGGCACTGGGCCGACTGGATCGGGAGCCCAGAGCGCTTGGTATTTGGCTGACACAGAGCCGGAGGGCCTCCCCCGGGGGGATGATCTCTCCCAGCCTGGCGCTCCCCCTCCACACCCCAGGCCCCCCGCCCCCACAGAGCCAACCGCCTGGGCTGCTCATATTTCCGGAAAGCTCCCCAGGTGGGGGGCAGGTAGGGTCCTAAAGCAGAGGGCAGCAACTGAGCCTGGATCCCTGACTGCCCGCACACGTTGCATCACGGATGCCGCCACACACACACACACACAGTGTCCTGCACCCCACGTTCAGATCGGCCCCTGCACGCGGGCCTGCCTTGCTCCTGGGCCCCTGGAGGACACTATGATGTCTCTGGGTCAGAGGGCGGCAGAAGCTTCCGGGCTTTGAGCTGGGCCATCTCCCGTAGAAGCAAAGGCGGAGGGTTGAGGGGAGACGGACCAGCAGGACTGGGAGCGACACATTTCACAGACATGATGGTCCCCCTCCAGTCTGTCCACCCGCCTGCCCGGCCACACTGGCCGCAGATATCCAGAGGGGCCTTCATTCAGCGCCTTCTGGAAGCTTCTTCCCGATCCACCTCCTCAGCTTCCTCTCGCCCCGACGAAGCCCCAGCCTGGGTCTTGGCACTGTGTCTAAGAAGGAAGAGCTTTCTCGTCCCGGCAACCCCCAGGCAAGTCCTTGCGGGGGCTGCCAGCACCCGCCCCCACTGACACATGCAGAAACTGGGGGCCAAAGGGGTCACGAGTGTTGCCCAAGATCCATCAGCAGGAAAAACGAGGTGTGAAGAGCCGTACTCTGGGCAGGTCCCCCCCACCTGTGGTCTGTCTTACCTGGTGGTGGCGCCACCCACCTGGCTGTCACCTGACCAGTTCCCATCTTCCCTGGGGGCAGGTAGAGGGGCCTCCCCCGAGACACCTTCCTGCCTTTGGCCTTTGGTTCCTGGGGCCCTTCTCGGGGCTGGCCCGTGTCCACTACTCCTCCAGGAGGCCCCACTGCCGACTGCCTCTCCCTCAGCTCGGTCCCCGCTGGCCAGCGAGGGCACCTTTGTGGCTCCTCCCTGGTTCTCGGGGGTCCCCCCGCAGTGCCCAGAGGGAGCACCTGGATGGAGCACGGCAGATCAGGGGGTGCTACCACCTGCTCCCCACACTGCTCTACGCTGGCCTCTGTCCCCCGCACGGCCTGGCCCCACCCTGCATGTCTGTGCACGCGTGTGTGTGTGTGTGTGCGCGCGCGCTCGCGCGCGCATGTGTCAGGGCCACAATCCATCCACGCATCCAGGAATCTCACGAGACCCCCAAAGAGCAAGCACGGGGACCCTGACTGAACACAGGCTGCGGCCCACGGTGGGGGTTCCCCTTTGGGTCAGTGCCGAGGAAGGGGGCTCTGAGCTGAGAGGGAAGCAAGTGAGAACATGCAGAGCCACGTGACAGGGGCAGGGGAGGGGGGAGGGGGCATGACGGTTCTTGGGTTCCAGGGTTGGAGGTGACCTACGGGGAACCCCGAGAGCTTGGCTGAGGCCTCTGGTGCAGAGGAAAGGCCTGGGAGAGCTTAGTGGGGAGATGAAATGGCACCTGGAGCAGGGCCTGGGGAGGGGGGGGAAGGGGGAGGAGAGAGCAAGGGGGAGGGCGAGGAGGGGAAGGGCAGGGTGAGGCAGGAGAGGGAGGGGGAGGGGAGGAGGAGGGGGGGAGGGGAGGGGAGGGGAGAGCAGGGCAGGGGGAGGGGGAGTGGGGAGGTGGGCAGGGCGAGGCTCGGGCTTGGCGTGATGGGAAGCGCTGGCCGGCTGTGCGCAGCCGGCTGGGCAGACTCCAGAAGCCAAATGGACCGGGCCCCGGTGAGGGCAAGACGTGGGCACCGGGGCAGGACGCCCGGGGCCGAGTCCTGCGTGCGGGGGGCCCCTTCCCCAGCGTCCTTCCCAGAGCCGGGCCCTTCTAGCACTTTCCGCGCCTGGCCTTGCTGCTGCGGTTGCCGTGAGCCCACTCTCTTCCCGCCGGCCTCTCACCGCGACGGGAAACCCGGGGTCCGAGGACTCAGGCCAGACAACACACGGGCTTGGTCGGCACAGCAGTTTCATCCCCGAGAACCACGCATGGGGTCAAAGGGCGGGAGACAGGCCTGGGCTGGGCGCGCACTGAGTCACTGAGGCTAACGACGGAAAAGAGTCCCAGGGCTTTTTTCCCGGGTGCCAGGCTGGGTGCCATGCGATTAGCTAATCACAAGGAGACCCGTGTTTCCGTCTGAGGTAGGGCACTTTCCAGATGGAAAGTGAATCCTTCAGGAAACGCTCCTTAGCGTTTCTAGGACAGAGGAAAGGGCGGCGCGCAGAGAGGTTGAGGCACTCATCCAAGGTCACACAGCCGGCTCAGGTGGGTCCGTAGGCTGCGGTGGGCGGGGGTGGGGGGGCAGGGAGGAAGAGGTGCTTGGGGGCAGCTGGGTGGGACACGACTCCACGACTCCCTTTGGCTCCAGACCTGAACTGGGTGCCCCCAGCCCCCACCTCCCCAGGTCTCAAGGCCTTCGGGATGAGCTCGTAACGCTGCGGACCCGCGTGCACCCATGGGGGCTGTCCTCTGCTTACCTGCCGGGGGCACCCGCCCCAGGTGCCCCCCAGCCCGCACCTGGCTCCGGCCCCGGCCCCCGCCCGCCGTGCCGCCGGCAGAGCTCGTTGTACATCATGTTGACAGTAGAAATTACATCTCGAGCTGCTGTTTCACACCGCACCCTGTCAGAACTCACCGCAGCCCAGTGATCAGGACAAATTGAATACCATCCTGGCCGTGTCAATATTTATTCCATTTTACAAACGCGGCCGGATGGGGGGCAGGGCCCCGCCGTGGTGCCAGCCAAGCAGAGCCCCAGGAGGCCTTGCGCCTCGCACGTCCGAGCTGCCTCCTCCCCCCTCCCCTCCTCCTGTTTTTCTCAACTTTCCGGGTAATCCGTTCAAATGGAGACACTTAACATGCACGCCGCCGCCGAGTGTCCAAGCCACACACGCAGAGTCGAACAAATAATTGGAAAATGACGCCCCGGGTTCAGTGCCGGATCCCAGAGTTGCATCCCCCCCCCCCCGCCCCTTGGCATCCCTCCAGCCTGGAGCCCTCTGCTTCCCTGAGTCCGGATCTCAAAGTAACCCGCTCTCATGCCTGTCTTCACTCACACTGGTTCCTGGACGCGAGGTGAGGCAGATGGAATCAGACTGTGTGTCCCTTCCACCTCTCGTTTGGAGCTGGGTTTTGTTCACTGCTGTGTAGTACTCCACTAGGATATAGGTCTGAAAATCCATTCTACTTATTCTCCCTTTCCTTCTCTCACCTCCTTTCTCTTGCTCTTCCTTCTAGCCAGTCCCTCCCTCCCCTCACATCTTCTCCTCCCCCTGTTTGTCCTCACTGTCTCCCATGGCTCTGTCTGCTACTACCTCGATTCCCATCACACACACCTGACCCAGCTCCTCCTCCACATGTACCCCCCTCCACCTGTCCCACTCCCCCATATTCTTGGTGAAGGGCTCCCCCAGATGCCAACTGCTAAAGCTTGGCGGTGGGCAGGGTCCCAGTGGGGGAAGGAACTGGGGTCCCCAGCAGGTGTTCCCTGCAAGTCTACAGAGGGGAAGCGGCGACCCCCTCCCCCCCACACACAGTTACCAGATGGTGAGACGCCTCCTTCCCGTGGGGGGTGAGAACAGAGGCAGCCCTAGTGGGGCCATTTGCGGGGCGACAAGGGCAGGAGCCAGGGAAAGGGAAGTGTCCCCGTGTCTCTTCCGGGTCCCCTTCTGTACTGAGCAACAGGGACCCTGCAGAGCAGACCCTGGGCGGGGGGTTCCTCTCTGGCGAGAACCCTGCACAGAGTCCACGTGGGGCCGTCTGGACGTGGCCGCAGCGCCCCTCGGTCCCTCCCGTCATGCAGGGACTGTCTTGATGATGCCCATATTCAGGGCAGTTAATTTTTATTGCAGCCTGAGCAGCTGACATTAAGGATCCGTCCCTCTGTGGCGGACAGGAAGAAGCTCTCCGGGCTGGCGCGGGGCTTTGACGCCCCTGCTAGGTCACCTTGGGCACCACGCTGCCCGCTCTCCCGTGCCCAGCGGAAAGTCAAATTGCTGTGGCCAGGCCCAGCAGAGGTCCCGGGTCACACTGGCAATGCAGCAAGAGCGGGGGGCAGGGGCGGAGGCAGGGCAATGGTATAGCTGGAAGGCGCTTGCCTTGCGCACGGCTGACTGGGGGGTCGATACTCAGCACCCCAATCTCCTCCACGCTGCCAGGAGAAGGCCCTGTGCACAGAGCCAGGAGTCAGCCCTGAGCACAGAGCGAGGAGTCAGCCCCGAGCACAGAGCCAGGAGTCAGCCCTGAGCACAGGAATCAGCCATGAGGATGGAGCCGGGAGTCAGCCCTGAGCACAGAGCAAGGAGTCAGCCCTGAGCACAAACCCAGGAATCAGCCATGAGGACGAAGCCGGTAGTCAGTCCTGAGCACAGAGCCGGGAGTCAGCCCTGAGCATAGAGCGAGGAGTCGGCCCTAAGCACAGGAATCAGCCATGGGGACGGAGCCGGGAGTCAGCCCTGAGCACAGAGCCAGGAGTCAGCCCTGAACTGCTGGGTGTGGCCCAACCCCCACTCCAAACCCAGCAGGGGGCTTGTTCCAAACACAGTCCCGAGCCTGAGAGACAGACCATGGTTACAGCATTTGCCCTGCACGAGGCTGACCCCCAGTTGATCCCCAGCACCAATACAAGACTTCCCCCCACAGCACGGCCAGCGTGATCCCTGAGCTCAGCGCCAGGAGTAAGCCACAGTGCCGCGTGTGGGCCCCAAACCTAAAAGCCCCAAATTAAAAAATGGAATATGACAAGCCCCCTGCCTGGGAAAGGCCTGAGGCTCAGATCTCTGGGAACCCGGGGATGGAACTCTGCCAGCAGGAGGATAATTGAGGAGAACAGAAGGGACCCCCATGGCAGGGCCCTGCCGAGGAAGAAGATGGATTTGGCTGTAATCTCAGCGGAGGCCCGGGGACTCCCCGGGAAGTGCTCGCAGTGGGGTGGCCTGAAGGCTGCGGTTCAGGACAAGTGCTGTGAGCCTCGGTCTCAGCCAGGCCTCCAGGGGACACGCTCTGGGGTGGACAGAGCAAGTCCCCAGGGGAATCCTCCAGGGCCACCTCCAGGGCCACCTGGTCTTGCCCCCCCCCCCCGCCCCCGCCATGCACACCACTCCATCAAAATCTCTTGCAGAAAACCCAGGGCCCGACCTTCGCTCCGCGGCTGACAGCCCACGAGACGCAGCCCGAGCTCAGGGCTCAGCCCACCAGGCCCCGGCCCCGCTCCCGCGTGTGTGCCCGGGGCTGCCACCTGCCGCTGTCACGCCACGGCGGGCCTTAACGCCAGGCTGCACCGCCCGCCCGCCCGCCTGGCGGCTCACTCCCGCGGCTCCCCGAGGTCCTGCGATTATGCCGCTGAAAATTCTGCTTTCATCTTGTCAACCTCGCAGTAAATTACAGGCCCGGGGAGGCGTGGGCCTCCTCCTTAAACAAGATTCAATTCCACTTAGCTGCCCCCCTTCCGCCCCACGCGCGGGTCCCTCCTCCCGCCACCCGGGGCTGGGGATTTATGGCCTCTCCCGGGCAGCTGGTAACCATGGCGAGCTCCTAGGAGGCGCCGGCTGGGGCCTGGGGGCTGGACTCCGGTGCAGTTGCTTCCTTTGGGAGGAGGGGGGGGCGAGGGGAGAGGCCGCATCAGGGGTGTCCCCAGCCACAGGGCTTCGGTGACCAGGACAATCTCTGTGCTGACCCCTTTCTGCTCCAAATCGCTGGAGACAATACTAGCATCACCATCACCCCCGTTTCTAGGGGCCTCATTGGGGCTGAGGAGTTTGAGGTCAACTGCCAGGGTCACCCGTCCTTAGGTGCAGTTGCCTCTCGGGCTGGACTTTAATTTTTTTTTTCTTTTTGGGTCACACCCGGCGATGCACAGGGGTTACTCCTGGCTCTGCGCTCAGGAATTACTCCTGGCGGTGCTCAGGGGACCATATGGGATGCTGGGAATCGAACCTGGGTTGGCCACGTGCAAGGCAAACGCCCTCCCCGCTGTGCTATCGCTCCAGTCCCTTGGGCTGGACTCTTGAGCTCTCTGGGCCGGCCTGCTCCCCCAAACTCTGCTTCTGGGGAGAGGCTCAGGCCCACCCTCTGCTGTTGGGGTGCTCACAGAGAACTCAGTGATGCCCAGGGAGACTTCCTGGACACGGACTGGATATGACTCTGGCCAGAAGGCCAGGCTGGGCAACCACAGTGCTGGAAGCCCGTCCTCACTCCCCTCTGCTCCATGGTGCTCCGTGACGCTGGCCACTCTCCCGTCCACTTGCTTCCTCCCTGTGCCCACCGGCCCTGCTCCATGCCCCGCTCTGCTGGCTCGTTCCTCAGACGCCCCCCATGCCCGCCCGTACCCGCCTCCTCCCCATTCCTCCCGCCTGGGAAACCCTCTGGGGCGCCAAGGAGCTGAATTGCCCCAGGGCCCACAGGGGCTAAGTTTGAGCACACGCCTTCTGTCACCGACCCCTAAACGAATGGGAACAGTGAAGGAAAAGGAGCCCACTGCCCCCGGGCGGGCCCCTCCTCTGAGCGTCTCATCCTTCGGCTACTTCCCGGCCTGACGAACCCCACAAAGCAGGTCTACCAGCACTGTGCGGAGGAGAGGCCCAGAGAGGTCCGGCGACCTGCCCAAGGTCACACAGGCCCTGTGCCCTCTCCATCTGCTCCTCGCCATCCTGCCCGGCTGGCTCTTGGACGACCGAGCAGGTGGAGGAAGCCAAGAGGAAAGCAAACTGAGCGTACGGTACGGTGCTCCCGGGATGGGGTGGGGGTGGGGGACTGTCACGTGTCCTTGCTGCAGAGCTCGGCATATACCCGCCCCCAGCCCACTCTGGCGAGTGCCTCCCCTCTTCCTTTTTTTTCTTTTTTTCTGCTTTTGGGGTCACACCCGGCGATGCTCAGGGGTTGCTCCAGGCTCTGCACTCAGGAATCACTCCTGGTGGTGCTTGGGGAACCATATGGGAAGCCGGGAATCGAACCCGGGTCGGCCACATGCAAGGCAAACGCCCTCCCTGCTGTACTATCGCTCCAGCCCCTCCCTCTTCCTTATCACCAACCCCGGGTCCCGGATCCTTGGAGATCGGTGTGGAGCAGGTGCCCGAGACGGGGTTGGGGGCAGAGAAGGTAGGAGTCCCCTCCCCCAGGCTGAGCCTCTCAGAGAAGAAGGGGCTCACCGTCCAGAGTCCAGGGGGCAGGTGCTGCCAGTCACAGGGAACTGCAGTCTCAGAGGAGAAAGGAACAGTGTGAGCGCGGGCACAGCAGGGGCCGGGCGGAGGGCAGCCGGAGGGAAGGGGCTGGGCGGCATGTCTGGGGCCCAGATGGCTCAGTGGCGGCCGGCAGCCACGCGCACTGCCTTACGGTTGCTCCTGGGAACGGACGGAAAAGGGCCCGGGAAGACCATCTCTCTCTCGTGGGCCCTTGTCCTCCAGGCTGGGGGTCTGCAGGCCGGGCCCATGGGCCACACCACCCCCATCCAGACACAAGCTGTTCTCAGCCGGGGTAGCAGACACCGGACACCAAGGCTGCAGGGGGGAGGTTTTGCTTTTTTTCTTTTTGTTTTTTGCTTTCTGGGTCACACCCGACAATGCACAGGGGTTGCTCCTGGCTCTGCACTCAGGAATGACTCCTGGGGGTGTTCGGGAACCCTATGGGATGCTGGGAATCGAACCTGGGTCAGATGCGTGCAAGGCAAACGCCCTCCCCGCTGTGCTATGGCTCCGGTCCCGGTTTTGCTTTCTCCTCCCTCCCAGGAAGCGACGGAGCAGAATGACGAGGTCTCCCCCCCCCCATCTCTGTCTCAGGCTGGGACGAGAAAGCAAGTCGGGCCTGGTGCCCGGTGCCACGCTGAACCCGTTCCTTCCTGCATTTGAGGCCACAGGAGCTGGCCACCGGGGTCCCTTCCCTTCCCAGGGAATGGAGAAAACGGGTATAAAGGGGTGCGACGGGGTGGGGGGGGGCTGGAGCGATAGCACAGTAGGGAGGGCGTTTGCCTTGCATGCGGCTGACCCGGGTTCGATGCTCAGCATCCCGCAGGGTCCCCTGAGCACTGCCAGGAGTCATTCCTGAGTGCAGAGCCAGGAGTAACCCCTGAGCATCGCTGGGTGTGACCCAAAAAGAAAAAAAAAGAGGTGTGATGTTCTAGGGGCCTGAGCCAGGGCCCTTCGGCTCTAAGGAAGAAGGAGGAGCTGGGGTCAGGGGGCGGTGAGAGTTGGATCTCACGGTGGCTCCTGCTGTGTGACCTGGGGCCAGGCTCCTCCCCTCTCTGGGCCTCAGTGTCCCCTCTGCGGAATGGGGAAAAACAAATCCTCCCAGGCTGGTGGAAAAGCGGGAAGAGACGCTCATCAGCCCTGGAAGCCTCTGGAAAAAAGTCAAGTGCTGTAACCAGGTGAGGTTTGATGATTATTACCCACAAGTGAGGGCGGAAGGAAAGGTAATAACTGCAGTGCTGCGTGAGCCGCTTCCCACTGGCCATTAGCCCCGCGCCTCGTCCATTACGGCAGCCGTGGCAGGCCCGGAGCCCGCCCCACCCTGGGGCTCGGCTCTGTCATTACCCGCATTTAAGAGATGGGGGACACACTGAGCCCAACTCCTATTCCCGCCTGTGCGTGGAGAAAACGTCCCCACCCCAGGTCCGAGGACGGTGCCCAGGGCGGGCCCGGGTAAGACAGTGCCCACGGGGCTGCTCCCTTCTCCCGCCTCGCCAGGGCCCTCCATCCCCCCTTCCCTGGCCTCCGAGAAGCGGCACACGCGCCCCCCACAGCCCCCGGGCCTGTCCCTGAAGCGCGAAACTCCCGCAAAGCTGATGGTACCCTGGGAAGAGGAAGTTAGAGACTGGGAGCAGCCCCGTTTCTGGTGGCCCCATCCTATGTTTTGGGCTTCCTGCGAATTCCTGGGCTCCCTCTGATAAAAAAAACAAGAGTGAACAATTGTCCAACGTAAAATTCTGGCCCAGAGCTTAGGCTCACCGGGAGGCTAAGATAATGGGAAATACCCCTGTAGGGCAAACCACAATGACCACAGTGCCCAAAAGGACAGAGAGAGGGAGGGAGGGAAGGAGGGGGAGAGAGAGGAGGGAGAGAGAGAGGGAGGGTGGGAGGGAGGAAGGGAGGGAGGGAGAGAAGGAAGGAGAGGGAGAGGAAGAGAGAGAGAAGGAGTGGGAGGGAGAGGGGGAGAGAGGGATGGAGGAAAGGAGAGAGGGAGGGGAGAAAGAGGAAGGGAGAGAGAGAGGGAGAGCGGGAGGGAAGAAGGGAGAGGGGGAGAGAGGGGGAGGGTGGGAGGGAGGAAGGGAGGGAGGGAGAGAAGGAGGGAGAGGGAGAGAGAGAGGGAGGGTGGGAGGGAGGAAGGGAGGGAGGGAGAGAAGGAAGGAGAGGGAGAGGAAGAGAGAGAGAAGGAGTGGGAGGGAGAGGGGGAGAGAGGGATGGAGGAAAGGAGGGAGGGAGGGGAGAAAGAGGAAGGGAGAGAGAGAGGGAGAGCGGGAGGGAAGAAGGGAGGGGGGAGAGAGGGGGAGGGTAGGAGGGAGGAAGGGAGGGAGGGAGGGAGAGAGAGAGGGAAGGAGGGAGGGAAATGGAAGGAGGGAGGGAGGGAGGGAGGGAAGGAGGGAGGGGGGAGAAAGAGGAAGGGAGAGAGAGAGGGAGAGTGGGAGGGAAGAAGGGAGGGGGGAGAGAGGGGGAGGGTAGGAGGGAGGAAGGGAGGGAGGGAGGGAGAGAGAGAGGGAAGGAGGGAGGGAAATGGAAGGAGGGAGGGAGGGAGGGAGGGAAGGAGGGAGGGGGGAGAAAGAGGAAGGGAGAGAGAGGGAGAGCGAGAGGGAAGAAGGGAGAGGGGAAGAGAGAGAGAGAGGGTGGGAGGGAGGAATGGAGGGAGGGAGAGAGAGGGAGAGAGAGAGGGAGAGAAGAAAAGTGTCTTCGATAGAGGCAGGCTAGGGGGGTAGTGAAATGTGCACTGGTGGACGGACAGGTGTTGGAACACTGTCGAACTGAAATCTAATCATGAACAGCTTCGTAAGAGCCTATCTCACAGTGATTCAATAAAAATTAATAATAATAATAATAATAATAATGGGAAATACCTAAGGCAAAAGGCCAGACCAGCATCTGTTAGATCTTGGCATCCCCTAACACTTGCCAAGGGCCCAGTTTTCATTTAAAAGGATCTACAGGAAAACCCTTCTCTTTAACTTCCCCACATTCTCTGTAACACAAAGACCCAGTTTCCCGATAACCACCCCCACCCCCACCCCCAAAAGAGCCCTAGTTAAGTAGTCCTACACCGGGGAGTGCGTTTTCCTTTCTCTTCTACGTTCCAATGAACTTTCCTCCTTTCCAACTCTGAGTCTGGGCATCTTGATTACTCGATATTTTCATTCTTGAAGGTGCTGATGGACCTGGGGGCCGTGGCTGAACAGAGGCCAGTCGTCAGGGTGCCTGTGTCGCTCTCCCGCTCCCAGCCCTCTGACTTCCTGCCCCGATGCTGGGGTGGATGCCCCCCAATCTCCATCTGCTGCCCCAGGTGCACCCACCACACCAGACACTGGGCTCCCAGGCCGTCCGCGCCTCCTTTCCAGCTGCTTCCGCTGGAAACTCCTCCCCCTCTTCCTAGACTATCCCAGACTCACCTATGAGGATGGTGACAATGAACTGTCAACTCTACGCTGACCGCCCCTCTCCTGACTTTGCCTCAACCCCGCTTAGATGCCGCTGAGAAATCCCAAACAGCGTGTCCAGAGACAGACTCTTCTCCCTCACTCTGGCCGGCTCCCGCCTCATGCAAGAAACGGTATCTGTGTCCATCAGCGGCCTGGCCAGCAGGCCAAAGAGGAAGTTGTGTTAGACAGTCCTCCACTAGACAAGCAACGGTTAAGTCTTTACTTCCTAAGAACCCCGCAGGCTGGAGGGGTAGTCCAGGGGGCAGGGCGCTTGCTTTGCCCACTGATGACCCAGGTTTGGTCTCCGCCATCCCATATGGTTTCCCGAGCACTGACAGGGAGTGATCCTTAAGGACAGAACCAAGAGTTAGCCCTGAGCACAGTTGGATGTGACCCCAAAACCAAATAAATAATTATTTTTTTTAAAAAAAGAAACTCCTTGGGGGCATGGTGCTGCCAGCAGGTCAATCTGTACCTGTGAGGCGAGTGCATCAGCAGCCTGATGGCGCCTTCAGTCTTCCAGATACCCCAAAATTGCTGCTGTGCCTTTGGCCAGACCCCAAAATCTTGGGGCAAAGTTTACCAAGAAAGTAAACAGCCAAAAGTTAGGTATGTGGGAGACACACCCACAAACCACCTCGGGCTCAGCTATATAATTGGAGGCATGGCCTCTCTGGTTCCTGATCGAACTGCTTAACGGCCATGATCCCAGAGACTCAGAAACAAATCTCGAAACCCAGCAGCTTTTGGCAGAAATGCGTCCGGTCTCTGCAGTAGGTTACTGGTGCTGGGCCAACCCAGGTGGGAATAGGTTTTGTGCCTTGGTCTGTTCCCCCTGGTGGCCCACTGGCTGCCATCCTCCAGAGGCCACGGGACAGTCAGGTTTGGGCCCGCAGTGACAAGACACATGGGGCCTCACGGGATGGGTGTGGAGCCTGCCCTTTCCTTCCAATCACAACGAGACTCCAAGTCACCGCCCACGAACAGCCTCTCTGGCTCCTGATCAAGCCGTTTAATGGCCATGATCCCAGAGACTCAGAAACAAATCTCGGAATCCAGTGGCTTTTGGCAGAAATGCATCCGGACCCGCAGTAGGTTACAGTCGTCAAGCCACCCCAGGGGGGAAAGGGTGCTGTTCCTCTGCCTGCTCCCCCTAGGTGGCTTGGTGGCTGCCATCTTCCAGAGGCCATTGGACAGTCAGGTTTGGGCCCTCAGTGATGAGCCACGCGGGGCCTCACTGGATGGGTGTGGAGCCGGCCCTTTCCTCCCCGTCCCAATGAGACTCCAAGTCGCCACCCATGAACGGCCTCTCTGGCTCCTGATCAAGCTGCTTAACGGTCATGATCCCAGAGACTCAGGAACAAATCTCGGAACTCAGCAGGTTTTGGCAAAAATCCCTCCAGATTTAAGTGTTAAAATTTCGGAATTTCAAAATTGTATGGCCCCTACTGCAGCCACACAACATCATATGTTATTCTTAACGAGCAATAGAAAACAAATTGTCTACTGTTTCCTTTTCAGCAGATCTTAGTGTTGGGGTAAAATTCCAAATAATAATGGTGGGTCTGGTGTTAAAATATTGAATGTAATCAAAGTAGAGAGAGAGAGTAATGTGGAAATCATCTGCCCCACAGATAGGGGGAGGGTTTGGGAGGGGGGTATACCGGGGTTTTTGGTGGTGGAGAATGGGCACTGGTGAAGGTACGGGTGTTTCATTGTATGAGCGAGACTTAAACCCGAAAACTTTGTAACTGCTCTCACGGTGATTCAATAACTAAAATTATAAAAAATGAAAAATAAGGTGGAGGTGGAGTTCATGCCCAATTCAATCAGCTAATCAGTGGCTGAATAAATAGCAGTACTTCTACATTAATAAAAAAAGAAAGAAAAAGAAAAGAAACTCTGGCGCTGGAGTGATAGCACAGTGGGTAGGGTGTTTGCCTTGCATGTGGCCAACCCGAATTCAATTCCCGGCATCCCATAGGGTCCCCTGAGCACCGCCAGGAGTAATTCCTGAATGTATGAGCCAGAAGTAACCCCTATGCATCACGGGGTGTGACCCAAAAAGCAAACAAACAAACAAACAAAAAAGAAACTCTCTACACCACTTTGCATCATCTCCAGGAAACTTCTGATTTGATCCAGGGGTTCAAAATGAGCCTTTGATCTGGGGGTTCACCTAAGATTAATGTGACATTTACCATATGGTGAAACTCCGGGGAGGAAAGAGTGGGGACGGCAGAAGAGTTCTTTCTTTTGGGGGCTGGGGAGATGAACTGGGTCACACAGACAGCAGGGCTGGGACTGAGTCCTGGCTCTCCCTGCTCGGGGATCACTCCTGGCCACACTAAGGGGACCAAGGGGATGCTCGGGATTTGATGTGGGCAAGGCAAGTGACTTAACCCCTGTCCCACTGCTCTGGCTCAAGAGTTCCTCTTTAAGAACGTGACATTCAGGGCTGGAGTGATAGCACAGCAGGTAGGGCGTTTGCCTTGAATGTGGCCAACCCGGGTTCGATTCCCAGCATCCCATATGATTCCCCCAAGCACTGCCAGGGTTAATTCCTGACTGCAGAGCCAGGAGTAGCCCTGGGGTTGCTGGGTGTGACCCACAAAGCAAAAAATAAAACTAAAAATTACAAAATATATATAAAAAAAAAAGAACATGACATTCAGGGCTGGAGCGATAGTCCTGCAGGGAGGGCATTTGCCTTGCACACGGCTGACCTGGGTTCGATCCCCGGCATCCCATAGGGTCCCCCAAGTACCGCCAGGAGTATTTCCTGAGTGTAGAGCCAGGAGGAACCCCTGAGCATCGCCGGGTGTGACCCAAAAAGCAAAAATGAAAACAAAACCAAGAACGTGACATTCGAGCCATGCACAGAACCTACAAAAGGAGAGGGGTGACAGGCAGTTGAACAGAACGGTCTAGAAGACCACATCCTAGACAAAGCAGAAGAGAAGGTGGCGGAAGGACCGGAGAAGGAGCTGGCAGCGAGGCTGGAGGCCAGCCAAGAGGCTGTGGTCACTGTGGAAATCAGGAGGTCAGCACGCTGAAAACTGCTGAGAAGCAAAGGAAACTGAGGCCAGGCCGGGACTCCCTCAGGGGGGGGTAAGGAGGACACCTGCATCCTGGATGAGAATGCTGATGTCAGTCTCCCCGCCAGGGCGGTCATCGGCTGGCCGGCTGGCCTCTGGCACGCCCCTCATTTGCATTGTTTCCTGGCCTGTCTGGTTATCTTCGACGTTGGCTACTGTGCTCAGAATGTCAAGCTCCAAATAAAGGTATTTTCCCGCAAAAGGAGATCGGCATTTGGCTCTGGCCCACTCCCAGGCAGGGGTTGGCTGCTTTCGACAGACTCAGGAGGATGTTCCAGGCACACGGGATGGGACAGGAAACTGTCCTCAGTCCAGACGGGGAGTTCCGTGGCTCACCCTGCCCTCCCACCCCAAAGTGAAGCGTCCGGGTTCCCATTCCTTCCAGCCCGGGGGTCTCCCACTTAATGGCCCCTTTCTTGCCGACCACAGGCTTTGATTTCCAAACCCCGGGCCTCTCTGTGAGATCATCAAAAAACAAATCCAAAAATGCCGGAGATCAGCGAGGGCCCTCGGGACAAAGGCAGATCCGATGCTCTCTCCCTTCCCCGGCTTCTGTTTTCCCTTCAGTTTTGACCTAATAATTCCTGGTAATTCCTTACAAAGAGCTTACTTGTCAGCTCTTTGATGCTTTAATAAGATGCCGTTTCCATTTTATCTAGCATTCTTAGCTCTTTTCAGCCAAAGGGCTGGTCTGAAAAACCCAACTTCCTGTTTCTCAGCACAGAGCACGCTAACCCCGGGGGCTCCACGCGCGAGGGTGCCTGGCTTGCCGAAATGGCTCCGGAAAGATCTGAGGGGGTGGGGGAGGGAAGGAGTGAAATGAAGCCCGACTCCGCCATCCCTGCTCATTCCCCAACCCCGGCATTGGGAGAGCACTGTGCTTGGAGCTCAGTGAGCTGTGCAGAGAGACAGGGCAAGATCTCTGCGGGACGGAGAGAGAAGGAAGGCTGGGATGGGACTGGGAGGGGGGTCCCAAGAGGGAATCTGGTGGCCGACAAGTCGTGCGGGGAGAAGAGGGCACTCAGGAAGTGACAGTGACAATGGACATCCAGGTCTGGCAGAAGCCGGGGACAGGAGACAGATGCAAGAGCAAAGGGAGGACGGAGACTCAGGGAGGGTGGGGGGGTGGGTCTTGCAAGCCGAGTGGGGGGTGGGGCAGGGTCCACCGGCAGCCCCGCAGCCACCAAGAGCGGGGAGGAGAAGTAGCCTGGGTGGAACCACACACAGTAATTGCTAAGACGACCATTTCCCCCTCATCTCAAAAGCTTTTTCCTCTGCATTTTCCTTGGACCCGATTTCAAAGGAGTTTTAATTGCAATGAAAATTTGGTGCTCTCCCCGCGGGGAGAGGGTTCCGAACTTCCAACTGGTCATGCCTGATGTGGAATCTTCTCAAACTGGAAATTTTCATGCTTTGGCTGCGTGGAAGCCGGCTGGGGATTGGGCAGGGTGGGGGCGGAGGGAGAGGAGGTGGGGGGTAGGGGTGGAGGGGAGGTAGGTGCGACTCCCTCACGGTGCTGGAAAAGGCGTTTGCAGCTGGGGCTGCCTGGCCTCGGGCCTCGGTGAGTGAGGTTCTTTGGTGGCGGGCCTAAACTAACTCCCTTCCCCTGGGGTCCAGGGGGGTTATTTAATTGATTATGTTAATTAAACAACTGGTCTCTCCCTTTCCATCCTGGCTTCAGTGGAGCCTTATTCGACACACAGCAGCCCATTTGGAAAACAATTTAGAAGTTTCCTTTGAAAGTTAAATGGGAACGAAAGAGGTGCTGAAGAGAAAGCCCGGGAGTCACGGCACGTGGTCGACCCTCGGTCAGTCCCTGGAACTGCATGTGGCCCTCTGAGCACTGCGAGGAGTGATCCCTGAGCACGGAGTCAGGTGTGTGCCCCATCCCGCCCCAACAAATAAAAGTTAGACGGGGTCTGGAGGGGTAGTATAACGGGGAAGGCTCGTGCCTTGCGTGTGGCCATTTCAGCTGCAAACCTGGTTAAATCCCTGATACCTCAGCACTGACACTGTCCTCCCGTTGTTCATCGATTTGCTCGTGTGGGCCCAGTAACGTCTCCATTGTGATGCTTGTTACTGTGTTTGGCATATCAAATACGTCACGGGGAGCTTGCCAGGCTCTGCCATGCAGGCGAGATACTCTCGGTAGCTTGCCGGTCTCTCCGAGAGGGGCGGAGGAATCGAACTCAAGTCGGCCATGTCGGCCACATGCAAGGCAAACGTCCTACCCGCTGTGCTATCACTCCAGCCCTGATACCTCAAACACTGCCAGGAGTGATCCCTGAGCACAGAGCCAGGAGTAGTCCTTGAGTTCACCCCACAAAAAAATAAGCAAAGCAAGGACTGGAGAAATAACCCAGGAGGTAAAGCACTTGCCTAGCCGTAGCTCTGAGCCCAGTGACAATCAGGGTCAATAACCGGCATAGCAGATGGTCCCCCAGCATCACTAGGAGGGACCCCCAAGCACAGAAACCAGGAGTAAGACCTGAGCACCATCGGGTACCCAAAACAAGCAAAAATGTTAAACTTGGGCTAGAGAAATCTTTCAGTAGGCTGAACCCTCTGCATGCAGGAGACTCGACATGTGGTCCCCAGAGCATTGCCAGGAGTGAGCCCCTCCCCCCAAGCCCCAAGCCCAGCGCAGTCCCGAGCACTGCTGGGTACGAGCCCAACAAAACAAAGCAAACATTAACGCTACAGGTACCACACGATCAAATAATTCCACTTATAGGCATCTACCACGAGAAATGAAAATACAGGTCCAGAGAAAGACACTGGAGCAAATGTTCCCAGCAGCTTGATTCAAAGTTGGCCCGGAGTGGAAGCCAATGGGTAAGTGGAGAAACCGATCACGGCACATCCACCCTAGGAATACGACTCAGTCATGAAGAGGCGCTGGTGTCAACACTGGACACATCCTCACCCCGCCGGGCCCCAGGAAAGAAGCCAGGTGCAGCAAAGCCCACAGGGGTGAGGCAGAAAGTCTAGACATGGGTGGTCTACGGCTGCTGAGAGGAGATTAGTGCCTGTCCCGGGGGGCCCGCTGTGGGAGTGATGTTTCACTGCAAACGCTAGCTTGAGGGCGCCTTCTGCAGTGGGGAAAATAAATGTTCTCAACCTGGATAATGAGGGCGACTCCTTGGCTCTGCCCTGACCAAGAATCACTGCGCTTGTGGCTGGAGCGATAGCACAGCGGGTAGAGCGTTTGCCTTGCACGCGCAGACCCGGGTTCGATTCCCAGCATCCCGTAGGGTCCCCCGAGCACCGCCAGGAGTGATTCCTGAGTGCAGAGCCAGGAGGAACCCCTGTGCATTGCCGGGCATGACCCTCCCCCCAAAAAAGAAAGAATCACTGCGCTTTATTGGAGGTAAAGGGTAAAAGGTGTCCCAATAAAGCCCTCGCCACCTTCCCTCAGGCCCCTCCTCTGCGGACCTCTGGCCATCTGGGAGACAGACAAGCCCCTTCAGCCCCTCCTAATAGTTCTTCCCACAATTATTCCCTCCGCTGGGAACAACCTTCCCCCAGATATCTGCAGGCCTCCCCCCTGCACCATTTTTTAATAACTCTGCTCAAATGTCATCTTTTTCGGCCCAAGCACGCCCTGGGAAACCGCGGCCCCCCCGCCCGCCGACCCCTTCCTCTCTTGCCTCCTTGGTCTTCACAGAGCTTATCACCTTCCAACACACAATTTGCTTATTTAGGATGTTCATTGTCTGTCTCTCCGCTCCCAGGCCCGCTGCTTCTCGGGGTAGGAATTTGTGTTGCTTTGATTCATGGATGCACCCCCTCTCCCCCTCCCCACCCCCCGCCACCCCAGGCAGAGAACAGGGCCTGACAGAGAAAGGGGCCCCCTCGAAGCTCTGTGCTGAATGGATGAAGGAGCAAGAGCAGCGCCCGCCGTTCCCGGACCTTCTCTGCGGTAGGAGCTGAGCACACAGTGTGACCCGGCCGAGTCCTCAGCCCTGGACACGGATGAGAGTCCATCAGCAAAAGGGAGACAATGAGACCAATAATGGGGGACTCCCCCCAATCTCCTCCCCCCTGCCAAACAACCACCAGTGTGAGCCACGTTATAAAAGGCTTGTCCAGGGGCTGGAGTGATAGCACAGCGGGGAGGGTGTTTGCCATGCACGCAGCCGACCCGGGTTTGATTCCCAGCATCCCATATGGTCCCCTGAGCACCTCCAGGGATAATTCCTGAGTGTAGAGCCAGGAGTGACCCCTGTGCATTGCCGGGTGTGACCCAAAAAGCAATAAATAAATAAATAATTAATAAATAAATAAAAGGCTTGTCCATAGAGGTGGGGGGGGGGCGGGTGGGAGGGAAGCTGGGGACATTGGTGGTGGGACATGAGCACCTATAGAGGGACGGATGATGCCACATTGTATCAGGAAACCAACCCTGATCAGCTTTGCAACTGTGTCGCTCACGGTGATTCAATTTTTAAAAGTTACATTTTTAAAAAACCAAACCAAGGGGCTGGAGCAATCCTATAGCGGGTAGGGCATTTGCTTTGCACGTGGCCGACCCGGGTTCGATTCCCAGCATCCTAGCATCCCCTGAGCACCGCCAGGAGTGATTAATTCCTGAGTGCAAAGCCAGGAGTAACCCCTGTGCATCGCTGGGTGTGACCCAAAAAGCCAAAAAAAAAAAAAAACCCAAAAAACAAAACAAAACAAAACAAAAAAGTTTGTAACAGGGCAGAAAGGGTTTTCTCAGAGAAGTGAAACAATGGGTTTGGGCAGGGAGGGGGTCCTGGCTGTTTGTTCCAGGAGAAACATGATCTAGAAGGGATATGGGGCAGGTGAGGTGGGTTGGTGTCAAAATATGCCACTAAGGAGGGCCAGGACCATAGCACAGGGGGGTCTCTGGGTGTGTGCTCAACCCTGACTCAGTCCTGGAGACCCCATCCATGGCTTCTCATCAATGGCTGGGTGTAGGAGCCAGAGAGAAAGTACAGTGGGCAGAGCACCCGCCTTGCACGTGGCCAACATGGGTGTCATCCCCGGCACCATATACGGTCCCCTGAGCCCTCCAGCAGCTGATCCCTGAGCACGGAGTCAGGACTAAGCCCTAAACAGCACCAGGTGTGGCCCCCACCCCAAAATACCTTGCAAAGTGTGTCCCACGGTGGGCCCCCAAGCATCACGGGGTATGGCCCTGTTGGCTCCAGAACCCGGGGCCCAAGCAGCAGCATCCCCAGGCCCAGCTGGTCAAAAGCTCCCTGGAAGAGGTTCCCGGCCCCCTAGAGCACCCCCAAAAGTGTCAGTGGCCATGAACACCGGGTGCTTCCGGGACTCGAGTCTTAGGTGGTAAACCCTGCGGGGTTCAAGCGGGAGCAAAGCATCAGGTTTGGGGGTGTAGTTCCGGCTGCCACGGGCCGAATGGGTCGGCGGGGGCTGGGGAGACAGGCAGGAGGCTTCAAGGTGACGGGCTGGGAGAACGGACGGCCGTGGGGGCTGGTGGAGACAGGAGTTCACCAGAAAGTGAAAGGGCTGGGAAGTGGCAGGCTAGTGGAGGCAGTGTGAAGCCTAGGGAGGGTCTCCAGGCGATACTGGGGCTTCACACCCCCCTGGGGGCCCCCATCATGGGGCGTCTGAGGGCTGGAGGCTGCAGGGCACCAGCATGACGCTAGGATCCAGGATCCAGGACCCAGGCCTGGATACCCGGGCTGACTCCAGCTGCCCCCGGTCAGTGGCAGAGCGTTGGGGCAACTGGGGTGGGCACGGCCAGGGAAGGAAGTGAAGAAGGTGGTCGGAGTGGGCTGTGGGGGAGCCGTGGCTCCCTGCATGCACCGAAGGCAACATACTCTGTGTGAGCAAAAGTCACACCATTTTGTGAACTCCCTTCACTTTGCATGTGATGTAGTTAGCCAGTAAAATGTTTGCAAGGCCACTGATATCCAGACACGGGCCCCAGGCCCCTGAAATATCTGGTCATCGACGCGGGCCTGATGCTTCCCGCCTTGGACTCTGACAGGCCGATTTGGTAGGCGACACTCCAAACTGATTGGTCAGGGGACCCTTCACTGACAGGCTTCTGACAGCTCCTGACTCGGTGGAACCGCCAGATCTCCTCCCCACTCCAGCTTACTTGGGATCTGGCAGGAATGTCTGGGTCTTCACTTCGGCCCCCGTGTGCCTGTGATAGGATGGACTGTCCAGCCTGTCTCCAACAGTCTGAGGGACACCGCTGAGGGCCTCTGCCCTTCTGCCAGCCTCGAGTCGGGCGGGCCGGATGACCCAGAGCTGAGACTTCGGAGCCCACTGGATGCCTAAAACATGTCACATTAAGAGCGCCTGGGCTGGGGCTGGGGCTGGAGTGATAGCATAGCAGGGAGGGTGTTTGCCTTGCACGCGGCCGACCTGGGTTCGATTCCCAGCATCCCATATGATGGTCCCCCGAGCACCGCCAGGAGTGATTCCTGAGTGCAGAGCCAGGAGGAACCCCTGAGCATCGCCGGGTGCGACCCAAAAAGCAAAAATAATAATAATAATAATAATTAATAAATAAATAAATAAAAGAGCGCCTGGGCTGTGGCTTCTGTCAGCTGGAGGTGAGGGTGTAGTTTGGAATATTAGTTATACGAGTGTGCTTAACTGGATCTGCTCGCGTATATATACAATTTTTGTGATGTTGTTGCTTATGTGACTTGTTAGTTGATAAACTGGAAGTGTTTTTTTTTCTTTTTTTTTTTCTTTTTGGGTCATACCCAGCGATGCACAGGGGACCATATGGGATGCTGGGAATCGAACCCGGGTTGGCCACGTGCAAAGCAAACGCCCTACCCACTGTGCTATCGCTCCAGCCCCTAAGTTAGAAGTGTTTGAGCCTACCCGACTCCTCTCGCCTCTATCTCGCTCGTGACGCTCCCGTGGACAGAAGTTGCCACTAGAGCGCGTGGCTGGAAACCGGAGAAGAAGTGGAACTTGGCCACGAAGGCCGGGGCCGCGGTGCCCACCCAGGAACAGACTGGAGACGAGAGCCCGGAGCTGCAGCTTGGGGTGTGGGGAGGGGGCCGGTGCCATCCACAGTGCCACGTGCTCCCCCCCCCAAAAAAAAAGAAAAACAAATGACCACAACAGGAACACCGAGGGCAGATTTCACCAGAAGGTGACAGGAGTTCTAAACAACGTGTAAGTAAGATTGCCTGGTAGTAAATAAAGCAATAAAAACGCATGAGTCAGGTCAGAGGGATACACGATTCCACAGGGGGGGCTGGAGTGATAGCCTAGCAGGGAGGGCGTCTGCCTTGCACGCGGCCGACCCAGGTTCGATTCCCAGCATCCCATAGGGTCCCCCAAGCACCACCAGGAGTAATTCCTGAGTGCAGAGCCAGGAGGAACCCCTCAGCATCGCCGGGTGTGACCCCCCCCCCAAAAAAACAACAACAACACTATTCCATAGGGACAGACGGGTGCTGGGAACTGGTGGGTTCTGGAGAACTGGGGGTGGGGGGCAGGAGGCAGGTGGGGCAGGGGAGATGCTCTCTGTGCTTTATGTGTTCTGCCATGTGGCTCGAGCACACACACACACACACACACACACACACACACACACACACACCACATCTCATTTTTTATTTTTATCTCAACAGGGGGATCAATAGTGAGATGTCAGGTCATTTTGGTTTGCTTTACTCACTATATATCTTTTGTGCTTTTTTTTAATGTAGTAATATGTGATTTTTGACAGACGAAAGGGCAGGTGGGGGAGGCAATGGCCACGGGTGTGGGGAAGGAATGACCAGAGAAGAAGCCGGACTCCAGAGAGCGAGTAGAAGGCCAGAGAAGGGGCCTGCGCCCCCTCAGGGGTCGGGGACAGTTAGGGGAGTGGGTGGGAGTGCAACTCGGTAAGTGGCTGCTCCCTGGGGTGGAGTGTGGGGTGCAGGGCCTTGGCCAGGGGCCATGGGGGTGCTGGAGTCAGTGAGGAACAAATCAGCACCCAAAGCAAGGAAAGAGGCTCCCCTGGAGAAGGGGGGGGATGGGCGAGTCGGGCGGGACCCTGTCCCCTCCTCCCCACACCCCCCTTCGGTAGGGGCCCTCAGGACAGTGCCCGGCACAGATGCCCATGCTGGCCACAAAGCCCGACTCTCGCTCTCACATCAGCTGTTGGAAAGGGAGGCAGTTCCCTATCCCGTGCATCACCGCCCCGTGCCCAGGGGCCAATGCCTCACCCACCCGGGCCTCAGTTTCCCCTCAAGGCTGGCTCAGCCCAGGCTTCAGTGTCCCTACCTCCGCAGGCCCTGATGTCAGCAGATGGTGGTGGACAATGGGCACGGGTGGAGGGGTGGGTATTTGAACACTGTTGGACTTAAATGCAATCATGAAAGTTTGTAGGTCTGTAACTATATCCCACGGTGATTCATTAAAATTAAAGAAAAAAGAAAGGAGCATCCCTCCCCTCCCAGCCCCGGGTCCTCTGGGCCCTGCCGCCAGGACCTCCTGGCACAGGACACAGACAGACGCGGGCCCAATTCCCTATCCCCCATATTCTCGGCCAAAGTTTTCAGGAGCAGGGAGAGACTGAGTGAGGTGTGGGGTATTCAGAGTTGGTAAAAACCCGGCACCGAGCCAGGGCGCCCCAGCCCGGCTCCTGGAGGTCAGGGAGCCCCACGGCCTCCGTGTTCTCATCTGAACCGCAAACATGATTGGAGTGCCACTTGATTTTCCTGCGAGGGTTAAATGACAGAACGCAGGAAGCCGCCACCACACTCGCACCATCACCATGAATAAGCCCTGATCTCGAGTGCGGGAGGGCGTGTGACCTGCCAGACCTGCTAGCGAAACCCCAGGACGTGTTCCCGGAAGTGTCACACTGTCATGCAGGACTGCCGGGAGAAGAGGGGACGTTCCCCAGCGCCACTGGTCAGGAGTGGACGCCTGAAATGGAGAAGAGGCTCATGACGGAATCCAGCCACTTAAACAGGATGAGCCAGAGCTATATTTATCGTGGATAGCTTTCAAAAACATTAATGGAGAGGGGAGGGAAAAGCAACTCAGAGAGAGATGCAACATTTAGCAGGGATCCTTTTCCATCTAAAAAAATGCAAAAAAGGGTCCAAGTGATAGAACAGTGGGGAGAACACTCTCCTTGCACGCGGCCGACCCGAGTTTGATCCCCGGCATCCCATAGGGCTCCCCAGGCACCAGCAGGAGTGACCCCTGAGTACAGAGCCAGGAGTAAACCCTTAGCACAGCCGGTGGTCCCCAAACCAAATAATAATAATATTAGTACTGTACTGTAGTTCCTCTGCCGGCATGCGGGTCCCGGGGCTGAGATCTCCAAGCCTACTTGGATCGGGGCTGAGCATCCTCCACCCAGATCCAGATCCTCCATCTTCCACCATCTTCCAGTAGGCACCCACCAACTGACACCCCCCCACCCCCCACCCCCCGCCATGTAATCCCATCAATGGCCAAGACCCAGAGACTATAAAGCCCAGCTCCTGGAAGCGTGTGGCCGCATTTGTGGCTGCACGACATCTTATTATCTCATTCTTACTTTAGACAACCTGGCAGGCTACCGAATATAACCTGCCCACACGGCAAAGTCTGGCAAACTCCCCGTGACGTACCCAATATGCCAAATACCAGTAACAATGATGGGTCTCATTCTCCTAACCCTGAAAGAGCCTTGAATATGGCACTTTTTAAAATCTCAGGGCTAGGGCGAAGGAGCCGTTACCGGTGCCTGCTCGAGGCAATCGACGAACAACAGGATGATCGTGATTGTGATCGTACTGTAGCACTGTCCTCCCGTTGTTCATCGATTTGCTTTAGTGGGCCCAGTAACGTCTCCATTGTGAGACTTCTTGTTACTATTTTTGGCATATTGAATACATCAAGGGTAACTTTCCAGGCTTTGCAGTGCGGGCAAGATACTCTCGGTAGCTTGCCAGGCTCTCCGAGAGGGGCGGAGAAATCGAACTGGCTCAGCCAGGTCAGCCACGCGCAAGCCCTAGTCACTCTAAGGCAGCCGAATTTGGTAAAATGTGATGCTATACTAGAAGGTGCCTGGAGGTACTGGCCTTGCACACAGATATAATATTAACAAGACTAATAAATACCAAAGGATGCTCCTTCTTTTCTATGAGAACACATCACCAGACTCAGAATCAACAATGAATGTGATGACACCAAACCACAGCCCAGCCCGACCGGGAGGAAAGGGGGACTTGAGATTCTCAACAGTGCCCCCCAATTTCTAAGAGAACAGATTCTTGGAATGGACGTGAACTTTTTAGAAGAAATTAAGTTGAAATCTGAAAAGCCCTGCTTTGCGTGTCCCACTAAATCATCTGGAGGATCCAATTCTATGCACGTGGAGAATGTATAATTCATTTTCTAGTTGACAGAGCACTGTCCCACGTGACCTGACGCCACCGTCTCAATGAGACTTTGAGGGATGGGTCCCTGTCTCTGTTCTACGGCAGGAAAGCTGTGTGCCGAGAGGGGGCAGGCGTCCGCCCGGGCTCACACCAGGATGTCTGCTTCCGGCACCCAGAACCTTCTTCCTCCAGCATCAGGCTCTGTCATGAAAACACCACTCACACGCCTCCAGTCTCCTGCTCGTCAGATCACAAAGGTGGGGTGCTCTTTGTCCTGGGGGTCTTGGGGTCTCTAGTCAGGAGACCCTGGTCCCACCTGAGCTGACCACAAAAACCTCGGTTCTGTGGTGTGCTCTCCCTCTCTCTTTCTCTCTCTCTCTAATTTTTGGGTACACTCAGCTGTGTTCAGGGATTACTCCTGACTCTGAACTCAGGGATCCCCCTGACCGGGCTTGGGGGACCCTGTAGGGTGCTGGGGATCGAACTGAGGTCATCTGCATGCAAGGCCAGCACCCTACCCGCTGTGCTATCCGTCCAGCCCCACCCACTCTCTTCAGACCCTCACCCACCTGAATTGGAGACCCCCAGTCCTGTCCCTTACCATATGGTGACCTCAAGCCACTTACTCTGCTAAGCGACTCCTCTCTAGTAGACCGTAGGGGCCCAAGCACGGCTCAGAAGGATCCAAAAGGCTGGACCTTGCTTGTCCCTCTCCCATAGTATTTCCAGCCAACCAAGCATCTGACTCACCTGGAAGCCTGTGCCCAGGCCCAGCGTCCCACAGGAAGAAGAAGCCCAGGGAGGCTGAGGTTTGGCTTCCCGGGAGGGTTCATTGACAAGAGGGTCCTCTTCCCAGCTGATTGTCTGGGCTGACAGCCAGGCAGGAGGGCAGCACTGGAGGCTTCATGCCCAATACACACCTCTACGGAGCTCAGAAAGAACCACCATCTGGGGTCAGAGAAATAGCACAGCCGCTAACCCAGTTTGATACCCGGCACTCCATATGGTCCCCCAACCACCTAAACACAGAGCCAGGTGTAATCCCTGAGCATTGCCGGATGTGGCCTCTAAAAAAAAATAAGAAGAAAGAAAGAAAGAAAGAAAGAAAGAAAGAAGGGAGGGAGGGTAAAAGGAAAGGAGGGAAGGAAAGGAAAGGAAAGGAAAGGAAAGGAAAGGAAAGGAAAGGAAAGGAAAGGAAGAAAAAGAAAGAAAGAAAGAAAGAAAGAAAGAAAGAAAGAAAGAAGGGGAAAAGGAAAGGAGGGAAGGAAAGGAAAGGAAAGGAAAGGAAAGGAAAGGAAGAAAAAGAAAGAAAGAAAGAAAGAAAGAAAGAGAAGGGAGAAAGAAGGGAAAGAAAGAAAAGGAGAGGAAGAAAGAGAAAGAAAGAAAAAAAGAGAGACAGAGAAAGAAAGGAAGGAAGGACAGAAGAAAGAAAGAAAGAAAGAAAGAAAGAAAGAAAGAGGGAGGGAGGAAGAAAGAAAGAAAGAAAGAAAGAAAGAAAGAAAGAAAGAAAGAAAGAAGAAAGAACCCGAGGCAGAGGGGCCATGTCAAGACTGTGGCTACCAGTTCAGGGGACAGATGTGTCCCAAGGTCCCTCTCATCTGTGACAACCTCAGGTACCAGACCAAGAATGGAGTGGCTAGACTGGATGCTCAAAAGATGCTAGAATTTTATGAGACTAAGATCAAATGTATGAAGTCCCCTGAGTATGTCCTGCAAGTGCACGCGCGCGCACACACACACACACACACACACACACACACACACTCCTTGTCACTGTCCTGCGGCGGCCCTCCCGGGCTCACAGTCCTTGCTGTCCCTTTGTATTCCGAGAACATCCGCACTGGTCTCCGTAAATTCCCAGCTCACCTGAATCGCTTGGCAGAAACAAGTTTTTATGTCAACTCACAGAGCGACCCGTGTAAGCCCGGCGACAAACACTGCGCATTATTGCCGGAGCAGGTGGCCAACCAAGGCGCCGGCCAGCTTGCCTTTGTCTCGTTTGTCACAGACGCCGCTGTTGAACTGTCACACCTGGCCTTCGGGATCACAGCCCACTGGCCCCAAACTTCAGATTCGAGGCCAGGGCGGGGGGGGGGAGGTCAGCGCGGGCGGGGGGGGGGCATCACGAGCGAGCCGGGTGCAGGGGGCTGTCGTGCGCTTGGGGAGCCGGGGAGAATCTCAGGGCTGGTCTTACACGGGCCCTGGAGGGAGGAGGGGACAGTCACCGAGGGGACACGGGAGCCTCCCGCTCAGAGTCACACAGCTGGTAAGTGGCAGAGCCGGGGCTTGGCGTCAGTCTAGCTGGAGATCCCCTGTGACCGTTTCTCTTCATCACCAGACTCCGTGAATACCAACCCCCGCGGTACCCTCGGGTCCCCCAAAAGGGAATGGTGCGGCTTCGTTGATTCGTTTGAAAAAATAATTATCGAATGTCTACTCTGTACTGGGCCAGGAGGAGGGAGGGGACGGAGGAAGGAGCGGGAAGTGGTCAAGAGGGGTGTGTGTGTATGTGTGTGTGTGTGTGTGTGTGTGTGTGTGTGAGCGCACGCACATGTGCACGTGTGTGTGTGCGTGTGTACGTGTGTATGTGTGTGTGTGTGTGTGAGAGAGAGAAAGAGAGGACGGGAAAGGGAGAGAGAGAGAGAGAGAGGGAGAGAGAGAGAGAGAGAGAGAGAGAGAGAGAGAGAGAGAGAACAAGCACAGGGTCCCTGGACTTGCCTGGTGGAACCGCAGGAGCTTAGCCTGCTGGTGGGCACAGGTCTGGGGAGAAGGGGGGCCCCCAACAGCGGGGAGAGGAGGGGGAGGGGCAGGAGAGCAGGAGGGGGCCGGGGCCGCATTTGGTTCCTTTAGTTATTACCTCTGGGCTCTCAAATGCGTGACGACCAGGCAGAAGTGACAAACTCAAACGGGAAAGGAAAAAATGCCAGCTACAGCCAGAATAAAATCAGGGCAAATAGAATAAAACCTGACAGCAAAGTATAAATAAATATTCGTAAAAGAGTTAAAGGACAGATTAAAATAAAAACACCAAATGCAATTCTTACCCCTTGACAAATGCAGTGCGAATTGGGCTCTTTTAATCAAATGTTTGGCAGGTGTATGAATTATTTATAATTCAATATCGGGTGGTTAAATGGAAAATGGAAGATGTTCCCGGCGTCTTCTCCGAGAGCTTATCCGCCTCCCCGTGAGGTGGGGGGGGGCGCCCCTCCCCCGCCCCAGGTGGATGCTGGACCCGGCCCCTCGGTGCTGCCTCAAGGCATCGCTGTGCGTCAGCTGACCTCCTCGTCACAAGCTTCTCGGGGCTCAGTCTGGCTTGGGAAGGCGTCCCGAGGCTGGCCGGGAGAGGCAGCCCGCCTGGTGCAGGGGAGCGGGGGTGCTCATCCCAGACTCCCAGCATGCTCTGGGCCGGCATCTGTCTCCATTCCTACATGCTGCCTTTACTCCTGGCCCTCAGCGTTTAGTGCTCAGCACCCCCCCCCCCCCGGAACACACCTTGGCTGGCATCCGTCTCCATCCCCACGTGCTGCCTTTACTCCCGGGCTTCATCGTTCAGCGCTCAGCGCCACCCCCCCCCCCCCCACCCAGAACGCACCTTCTGCATTTCTGCGGCAGGAAGCAAGACCACTGTCCCCACTGCACGGGGAAGGGGTCGAGGCCGTGAGACACACTCAGAAGCGCCTGGGGTCACACCCGGCCTCAGTGTCCACTCAGACTCCAGGCTCCACGTCCAGCTCTGAGGTCCATAGCCTGTGCCCTCGGCTGGCAATCCGGCCTCTCAGGTCCACCTCTCACGCTGGGTCCAAGCTCCCCTACCCGGGAACTGTGAGGCTCAGTCGAGGGCGGCTCCACCCCGAACTCAGTGAAAGCTGGACACACTTCCCTCGAGTAGCAAGACATAGGTTCCATTTGACGGATGAAAAGACTGAGACCCAGAGACGTGGAGACAGCCCTAAAGACATGCCCCGTGTCAGTGGTCCAGACTCCAGTGAGGCCAGTGTTCGTGGCCTGTGACCCTCACCCCCACCCGTAGGTAATCACTAACTGCTAATTCTGAGCACCTCATACTCCTGGGATATTCTGCTCTCTGGCCTCCCGACACTCTGCCTGCGACTTCCCCGGACTCTGTTTCTCTCTCTGTCTCTGTCTGTCAGTCTGTCTGTCTGTCTGTCTCTCTCTCTCTCTCTCTCACACACACACACACACACACACACACACACACACACTCACACCCCGGGCAGGAGAGCAGGACTGGTGTGTCCCCCGGCAGCCCCGTGCCAGCGTTCCCCAAGCTGCAGATGAATGAGAGTCTCCCGCTAACAAACGGCTGTCGGGAAGGTGGGAGAATGAAGGTAATTAGTCCCCTTAATGCCGATTTCAGACTAATCTTTCACACTTAAGGAAATTGTTCCAATGATTTTCTTATTTTCAGGGGAGCTCGTTAAGTAAGAATTAGAAAAATAGATATGGTAGGAGATAAGGAAATGAATTCCTTAATGACAGGCTGTCTCAACACATGGGGGGGGCGGGAGGGGGACCCAGCGGGCGGGGCGGCTGGAGCCCCCTGGGGCCAGAGCTCAGAGACCCTGACCCCGCTCTGGGGGGCTCTGCAGAGTCTTCCCCTCTCAGCTTCTGACCTGGCAGCCTCTCACTCAGCAGAGGAGGCTGCCAGCTTGCAGGCCTCGGCAGGAAAGGCCAGTGCCGGAACCAGCCCCCCTAGGAGGCCAGCCTGCTGATGCTCCCCCCACTCCTGACCCACTCCCACGGGAGAAGCCGGGCATCCCCCTTTCTGGAGGACGGCAGTGGTCTGAGCACTGTCCGGCAGCACCTGTCCCAAGAGGCCCTGCCCTGTTAGACCGCTGGAATCACTCCCTTGGGTCATGAAACTACGCCAAGGCCGCAGGGCTGCGGGTTCCCGCAGGTGGGCCCTGGGTGGTCCACGGTCCACACCTCCAGGGCCATGGTCAGTCAGGGGTCCCCGCAGGCCAGAGGCTCAGAGAGCGAGGCAGGTCTGGGTGGGGCCTGTCCTCTGGGGTGGGCCTGGCCTGTTCCCCTCCTCCCACCCTCCAGAGCCCCCCAGAGGCCAGATACCCCCAGTCTCCTATCCTCCCTCCCCCCTGTGACCCTAGCAGGGCTGTGCCCGTCCACGCCCAGAGCAGCACCTCCTGCATGCACAGCGGCCCTGGGGCGTGGCTGTGGGTACGGGCATGTGCGTGAAGGTGGGCTGGTGGGGGGGGGGAGAGCCTGTGTATGTCCGTGTGATGTGGGGAGGTGGGGGTGCACGTATGGGAGGACATGTGTGTGCTGTGTGAGGGTGGGTTGCTGTGTGCATGTGTGTATGCTGTGCACATGCATGTATGTACATGTACGTGAGTGGCATGTGAGGGTGTGTGCGTGCTGTGTGCGTGCATGTAAGTGCATGTGTGTGTGTGATATGAGAGGGTGTGTGTGCTGTGGGTAGGTGGTTTGCTGTGATCACCTATCTGTGTATGCTGTGTACATGCCTTTGTGTGTGCTGTGTGCATGTCTGCGTGCTGTGTGCCCACATGTATGTACACGTATGTGTGTGTGCCGTGGGCAGGTGGGTTGCTGTGTTCATCTGTCTGCGTGTGCTGTGTACATGCCTTTGTGTGTGCTGTGCGCATGTCTGTGTGTACAGTGGGAGGGTAAGCTGTTGTCTGCATGTGTGTATACTGGGGTACTATGTACATGCATGTGAGTGCATGTATGTGTGTGGTGTGGGAGGGGAGTGTGTGTGTGCTGTGTGCCTGTGTGTATGTGTGTGCTGTGTGTATGTATGTGCATGGCTCTACGTGTGTGTATGTGTGTGCTGTGTGTGAAGAGGGTCGGCACTGCCAGCCCATGGTGCTGGCTGGGGGTCTCTGGCCAGAGACTTCGCTCATTAGCCGACTGAGTGTGGGAAAGTGACTCTACAAATGTCACTGTGCCCTTCCAAATGCACACAGTATACATACATGCAATACAGCACATACATGTACAAACATGCATGTGCACAGGCCTGGTGTCCTGCCCTCCCTATGGTGAGCTCTGCTCTGTGCAGATTGTGAGCCTCATTTGGTTTTGGGAGGGGGGGTGGGCTGGGTGTGGGTTGGGGGGGGGTCACACCTGCCTACATGCAGGCTTCCTCCTGGTCCGTGCTCGGAGAACACCCCTGGTGGTGCTTGGGCCCAACCGTGGTCCCAGGAATGGAGGAAAGGGTGGCTGCGTGCGAGGCCAGTGCCTCACCCCCGGACTGCCCCCTCGTCCCCAGGGGCCTCACTGGGAGCCCCTTGGTGGCAGGTCCCCACCAGAACCAGGCTTGCTCCGGGGACCAAGGATGCTGCCGCAGCAGATAAAGGTGCCTGAGCCATTGGGGGGCGGGCAGGGGAGGGGCCCTCTGACAGTCATCTGATCCGGTAACTCACCAGAGACCTGGGGTGGGGACAGGTAGTTGCTGTGTCACCTTGGGACCACTCACAGGAAGGACACTGCAATCACCCACCCAGGACGTGGCACTTCCGCTCTGATCCCACTAAGCTATACTGAGCCTCCACGAGGTACCACCCCGGGAAGGTGCTGGTGCCGGGGGCAGACAAACCGGGACCTCCTCCGTCCACTGAATTCATGGTGCAGGACGCTTCTGAGAGACATGTCTCCTGGGCCAGGCCTCCTTTCCTTTCCGAGCCTCAATGTTTTCATCTCTCAAATCCTATTTCATCCTCCAGACTTCGAAATGCCACATAGATCCTGGTTTGGCTCTGCAGTGGGGCCCAGGTCTCCACAGAGGGGGAAGGGGGCAGGGAACATTTGTATTTTTTTTTTGGTGTGTGCGTGGGGGGGGGGGGTCACACCCAATGATGCTCAGGAGTCACTCCTGGCTCCGTACTCAAGATGTAACCCTGGAGGTGCTCAAGGGACCATGTGGGATGCTGGGGATTGAGGCTGGGTTGGTCGTGTGCAAGACAAGTGCCCTCCCTGCTGTAGTATCTCTCCAACCCTCTCCTTTTTTCTTTCCTAGTCAAAAACTGTCCCTGGGGCCCGATCGATAGTACAACGGATAAGGTTCTTGTCTTGCACACAGGAGTCCTGGGTTTGATCCCTGGTAGCCCATATGTCCCCACCCCACCCCCCATCCCAAGCATTGCCAGGAGTAATTTCTCAGTGTGGAGCCAGGAAATAATCCCTGAGCAAGAGTGTGGTCCCAAAACCAAAAGAAAAAAAAGGTAAGAAAACAGATGATCTATAAAGCACCAAACATGATAACCTCTCAGAGTCTGTATTGCAAACCATAATGCCCAAAGGTAGAGAGAGAGTATGGGGAATATTGTCTGCCATGGAGGCAGAAGGGAGGGTGGGAAAAGGGGGGTATACCGGGGATTTTGGTGGTGGGGAATGTGCACTGGTGGAGGGATGCGTGTTTGATCATTGTGTGATTGTAACCCAAACATGAAAACTTGCAACTATGTCAAAGTGATTCAATAAAATTTAAAAAAAAGAACGAAAGAAAACGGATGATGTTGTTGAGATGGATCCCACTGTCCACCTGTGTCCAGGTGAATGTCCTGCTCAAAGCACAGATGAGGAAACTGAGGCAGGCAGGGGGAGCAGCCAGCCCTAGCTGCCGGTGGGGGCCACCAGGATTTGAACCCAGTCCTCTACTCCATCCTTGGTGCCATCTCTGGGTCTTTTTCAGCGGTGCCAGGCAGGGGTTCGAGGGCTGGGCCTGACCAGGCCTGGCCTTCAGGCCTAGTTCCCAACACGCCCCCCCAACAGGTCTCCGTCTCACCCCATTAACGTTGCTTTAAAAAGTGCGGACCGACCGGGGCGCGTTATTGCCCACATAAATCAGGCGGCTCGGAGTACGGGACACCTTTAAACAAACAGCTGATGGGAGTGAAGTTCCAGGATCATTATTAATAGCTTTTCATTTCGGTGGCCGCTGTGCTGTGACATGCCTTCCCCGCAGAAGCCCCGCGCAACCGGCCCCCGGTCGGCGGATCCCCCGAGCCCGCCAGTCAGAATGAATGACTGTACCTTTGTGTTAATTGTGGCGCCCGAGCCACACCGGGAATGCTAATACGGCCAAGCGGGAGGGGCAGGTGCCAGTCTCGCCTGGCCGCTGGGCAGGGCAGGGGCCGCCTCCGACCCTCCTCCCCCCGCTGTCTCTCCACCAGGCGCATCCGAGCTCCGCCCGCCTCTGCTCAAGGAAGCGGGCCCCCTCCCCGCCCCAGCTCCCATGGCTCACAGCCAAGCCCAGATGCAGCTGCCTGCCAGGCCTGGGCCTTTGTGTCTCCTCCTGCCTAGCGCTCCAGCCTTCCTGCTCACATTCCTGCACCACCAGCCCTGCACTTCTCAAACTCCATCCACCCACCCATCCATCCATCCATATATCCATCCATACATACATACACCCATCCATCTATCCATCCATACATGCACTCATCCATCCACCCACCCATCCATCCATTCATCCATCCATTCATCCATCCACATACCCATCCATCCATCCATTCACCCATCCATATACCCATCCATCCATCCATCCACACCCATCCATCCATCCATCCATCTACCCACCCACCCATCCATCCACACACTCACCCATACACCCATCCGTACACCCATCCATACACCTATCCATACATACACCCATACACCCATCCATCCATCCATCCATCTATGCACCAACCCATACAGCTATCCTTCATCCATCCTTCATCCATTCATCCTCCATCCACCCACCCATCCATTCCTCACTCATCCATCTGTCCATCTTCCATCCACCCAATCACCCATCCATGCATCCACTCACCATCTATCCATTCACCCACCCATATATCTATCCATCAACCCACCCTCCCATCCATCTATCCACCCACCCATCTATTCATCCACCCACCCCCACCACCCATCCACCTGCCCACCATCCACCCATCCATCCATCCATCCATCCATCCATCCATCAATTTACCATTTATCTAACCATTCATCCACCCACCCATCCATCAAACCATCTCTATCCATCTATTCATCAACCAACCCACCCATCATTCCATCCTCCCATCCATCCATCCATCCATCCATCTATCCATACACCATCCACCCATCTAACCATCCATCCATTCATCCATCCTTCTACCCACCCACCCACCCATACATACATACATACATCCTTTACTGTGCCCTGTGAAGCATACAGGGCACAGATTTGTGCATATGGCAGACATGCTCCTGCATCTCACGGAGTTTGACAGCCAGAAGAAAAGACGAGCACGTTTGAGCTCTGAAACCAAGCGGCCTGGGCCACCCCCACGGTGCTCGGGGGAGATGCAGAGCCAGGGATGGCGCCTGGCCCTCAACAGGGAACCTCTCCCACTTGAGCTGCCTCCGCAGGTCCTGGTTTGGTTCTTTACAAGCCCTGTGACCTCAGACCCCAAACTCCTCCTATAGGCCTCGGTGTCCTCTGAAGAACAGAAATCGCCATCAGAGCTCCCTCATGCCCTCCGAGGGCGGCAGGAGGAAATCAAAGACTAATCGGCTAAATAACGTGCAGCATACCTCCCTCCACGGAGTCTCGGTTCCCGACTGTGGCACAGGAAACTCCCTGCCTCTAGTGGCATCTCTCGCTTCTGCCGGAAAACACTGAGTGGCTGCAGGAGTCGGGGGCGGGGAGGGGGATGCCGGGGGCTTCGGAAGGGCCCTGGGAAGTCCGGACAGCTTCCCAGAGGGGGTTCTGGGGCGCAGGAGGTGAAAGGAGTCTAGAGGGGCAGGCAGGGTCCCGCCTGGAGAGCCCGGGGTGGCACGTCCACCTGAGGGTGATGGATAAGGGTGATGGACAAGCTCCTGCAGCCAGAGACTGGCCTTAGTGCTGACCCTTCTCTGGAAAGCAGATGCTGGGGGCGGGGGGACCGAGAAAGAAGCAGGGAGTTGGGAGAAGAGGTGAGAGTCCCGGCCAGTGACCGTGGTGGCCCTGGGCGGGGCCGGAGGTGGGGACAGAACTCTGTCCTCAGACTAACCAGAGGAAGAAGCATCCTCCATCCAATACAGGAGGGGTGCGGTGGGGAGGGGCGGGGGAACCGGTGCAGGGGACTCTGAATGTGGCCTCCTTGGTAATGTGGAAACAGAGGAGGTGTCTCTGGAGGCTGGGGACCGTGTGCTCCATTTACATGCTCTGATGACCCTGGGCCTCTGGGTCTTGGAGAGGCTGTTCCTGTTCTCTCTGGATTACCCTTCCACACTTGCCCAGGGAGGATATTTTTTTTTTGTTTCTGTTCTGGCAGTGCTTGGGGACCATTCCTGGCTCAGTGCTCAGGGGTTGCTCCCTGGCAGTGCTCAGGGACCATGCAGTCCCAGGGGATCAACCTAGAGCTCGCACATCAAAGTCTGTGTGCTCCTACGCAGCAGGGTTTTTTGGGTTTTGTGGGTTTTTTTGCTTTTTTTTTTTTTTTTTTTGCTTCTTGGGTCACACCCGGCGATGCTCAGGGGTTCCTCCTGGCTCTGCACTCAGGAATTACTCCTGGCATCGGTGCTCAGGGGACCCTATGGGATGCTGGGAATCGAACCCGGGTGGGCCGCGTGCAAGGCAAACGCCCTACCCGCTGTGCTATCGCTCCCATCCCTGTTTGTTTTTGTTTTAACTGAGGCTGCTCGGGACTCTGAGCTCAGGGATCAATCCTGACTGGGTCCAGATTGCAGGGGATCGAACTCGGGATCATATGGGATGCAGGGGATGGAACACGGGAAGAAGACGCGTAGAAGGCCAGCATCCTATCTCTCCTGGCGAGCACCCTCCCTGCTGACCTATCCCTCGGCTCAGGGTCCCAGGCTCCTGCTGTGTGTAAACCCTTCCCGGACCACCGGCCTGTCCTCTGCCCTCCCTTAACCCCCCTCTCCATGGCAACTGCTCTTCATCCACTTACAGCTCCAATGAAGGGGAAAAAGTGAGGCGGGAACCAGGTGCTGGGGACCCTCGCTGCCCTGGGCCTCCTGCACTGGCCCCTCCCCTCTGCTGGTCCCGCCTCACCCCTTCACAGGCTGAAGACTCTCAACCCTTGGGCCTCCCTTCCTCTCTGCTCACACCCACAGCCCTGCAGGCACATGCCATCCCCTTCCCCTCCAGAGACACAGACGGATGCCGCAGGTGAGTGGTCAGCTCTGAGCTCGGCCTGCACCGCCACGTGGCCTCCATGAATACAACTAACACAACGCAGGGGGCCAGAGAGAGGGTCTCTCTGTGTTGGGGGGGGCGGGGTTAGGGAGCAGGGAGGCACTTGCCTTGCACCCACCTGAGCCTGGGTCCGATGGCAGCACCAAAGAGTGTCCGGAGCACCGGCTGGAGTGAACCTCCCCCTCATCCCCAAATCATAAATTTAATCATACTTTGATATGCAAAAAAACAGTAACAACAAGTCTCACCATGGAGACGTTACTGGTGCCCGCTCGAGCAAATCCATGAACAATGGGAAGTCAGTGCGACAGTACTACAGTGCTACTTCAGAGTCATAAGTTCCCCAGTGAAACTCCCGGGTCTCTCTCTGCACAGCCATCACATGGAATAATAAAACAAACTGAGCCAGAGTGATAGTCCAGGAGGGAGGGCGTTTGCCTTGCATGCGGCCGACCCAGATTCGATCCCCGGCATCCCCTAAAGTCCCCAGAGCACCGCCAGGAGTAATTCCGGGGGCTGGAGCAATAGCACAGCGGGTAGAGCGTTTGCCTTGCACCCGGCCGACCCGGGTTCAATCCCAAGCATCCCACATGATCCCCCCAGCACCGCCAGGAGTAATTCCTGAGCGCAGAGCCAGGAGTCACCCCTGAGCATCGCCGGGTGTGACACAGAAAGTCAAAAACCAAACAAAACCAAAACAAACTAGGGTGGAACACAAGACAGGCCCCCTCCCTGGGCGCTCTCAGCTCCCTGCCAGGCAGATTCTCCCCCTCGCAGCTGCAGCGAGTCCCTCCAGCTTGGCCGGACAGATTCCCAATCTGCTGCCGACCTCCCTGAACCCTGAGCTGCCCGTCCCAGTCACCACCTCGTCTGGGCCATGGCAACATCACAGGCCGCCAGCCCCTACCTTGCCGCTAACGGCACATTCTCCATGACAACATTCAAGCGTCACACAGGGGATAAGGCAGGGGTGGGGGGAAGCCAACGCATTAGGGTTCGGGGTTGGAACATTGTATGCGTGAACCCCGGCCCTGGACAGCATAGTCAAGAAAATGGAAATGAACACAAAGCAAAACCAAGGATTGGAGCAATAGTCCAGTAGGGAGGGCGTTTGCTTTTCATGCGGTCGACGCGGGTTCGATTCCCAGCATCCCATAGGGTCCCCCAAGCACCGCCAGGAGAAATTCCTGAGTGCAGAGCCAGGAGGAACCCCTGTGCACTGCTGGGTGTTGCTCAAAGAAACAGACAAACAAACAAAAATCAAAGCAAAACCAAACATCCTCCACACCAGATCCTAAGAACGTGCCTCTCGAAATTCTGCCAGCTTCTGTCTGGCTCTGGGTGAAACAGCTGGTAAGCTGTAGCCTGCTCGAACCTCCTGACATTTCCTGTTTTTTTTCCTCCCCTCTCTTCCTTTCCTGGCCTCGGTCACACCAGCAGCTTCCGGCTATTCTCACCCCCTGGCCTTTGCACGTGCTGCCTACAACCCTTCGGCAGGAGCTCCCTCTCTTGTCCTCACAGGCCTGCAGAAAGGGGACCTCGGAGCTTCCCCTGACCAGCCTTGCCCCACTTTCCTGATCTGCCGCTGACCGCTATCTGAGCTCCTGGACAGTATTTCTTTTTTTTTCTTTTGGACAGTATTTCTTATTGCTCCAGGTAAGCTCTAGGGCTGGACACACAGTGGTGCGGGTGCCCAGCGCGCGCGGGTCAGCCTGACAACAGTGCTGGGCATTGATTGGGTGGATGTTTCTCAAACCGATCTGGAATTAGACTTCTGGAATATCTGTCAATTAGCTGGTGCCATAGACAGTGGAGAGCACGCGGGGTGCAGGGCCTGCTGTCCCCTGGGGCCCGCACCAGCGGCCACGGGCAGGGAGCATCACGGAATGTTTGACTAACCAGTGAGTCAATGAGGAGGTTCCCAAGGGTTCCCGGGGTGTGAGGCAGGTGAGGACAGAGTGACCCCCAGAGCCTCTCACTCCTTCCTGCCTCCACCCCACCCCAGCTGGGCAGGACCTGGGTGGGAAGGGCTGTGAGCAGCTCTGGAAGTCCGCAGGGGCTGGGGACCGGGGTTTAGAAGCGGGTGCTGTAAAGATCTGGAAGGTCCCGGGGCTAAAATCTGGAATTCCCTTCGAGGTGAGGAAGCTGAGGCTTTACAGCCATGTCAAGGTTCTGGGGAGATGATCTGAGTCATTTGGGGTCAGGAAGAAGCTGGTGTTTGGATGTTAAGATTTAGTTTGGGGGCGGAGCAGCGGGAGATGGGGTACGGTGCTTGTCTTGCAGGTGGCTGAGTCTGGTACAATCCCTAGCACACACTGGCCCCCAAACACTGCCAGGAGCAGCCCCCATGCCCAGAGCCAGGAATAGTCCGGGCCACACCCCACAGTGCTGACTCAGAGCTCGAGCACTCCCAGCATGACTCAGGGAATCACCTAGTGCCGGTGCCCAGAGAACTCCTAGTCATCCATCGACACTGAACCCAAGCCATTTGTTCCACGGTGTCTGCTGCACTTCGTCCGATCGAGATAAACATGCCTTCTCCGCGTTTTCGTAGTGACGCCTGCCTGCTGGAACTTTGTGTGTGTGTGTGTGTGTGTGTGTGTGTGTGTGTAGTATGGGGGCAGTGTTGGGCGTAGGTATGTGTGTGGTGTGTGGGAGGGGAGTGTGGAGTCTCGGTCTGTTTATGGTGTTTGGTGTAAAGTGTGGGGATGTGTTACAGGGTGTGTGGGGGAGTGTCATGCATGTGGATGTGTGGTGTGTGTGTGTGTGTGTGTGTGGTGTAGGGTTATGTGATGTGTGGGGCAATATGCGCGTGTATGATGTGTGTGGCTGTGTATAGGCAGGGTGTGTGAGGTAGGGGGAGGTGCAGGGCATGATGTACATGGCATGGGTTGTACGTGTGTATGTATGATGTAAGGTGTACGTGTGTATGTGTGTACGTGGTCTAGGGGTATGTAATGTGTGTGTGTGTGGTTTGTACAGTGTGTGGTGTGTGCATGAGGTGGGTATGTGTGGGGAGTGGGCATGTGGGGTATATAGTGGATAGTTCGTGGGGTGAGTTGTGTGGCATGTGTGTTATCCGTGTGTGCTCATGCATGTGCATGTGTACATGTGTGTATGTGTATACGCGTACATGTATGTATACACATGCGTACATGTGCATGTACACACATACTTATACATGTTTGCGTATATGTATGTGTGTGCATGTGTGTGTGCACGCGTGTGGTGTTGGTGGGGGGGGAGGGGTTGTCTTTCTTCCTAGGCTGAAGTGCCCCTTGCAGACAGCGGCTGCCCGAGCACCGGTGCCCCATAAATGCTGAGTAAATTCGAATGAATGAGGGAAGAGGTCGGCGCCTGCCCAGGCCCTGCGTGGTCCCAGCAGCCGGGGTCAGGGCAGGGAGCCAGCGTCTCCTGTCGCCGCTGCTGCTGCTGCTCTGAGGACTGCCCGCCCCCAGCCCCACGCGAGCCCCCCCCGCCCCCACAGAGAAACTTGGCCGGCGACCAGACACTTGGATCCTCTGAGCCCTCCTCCTGGGCAGCATCAGACACGGCCCCAAGTGTGCAGAGACTCAGCCGAGAGGGCCCTGCGCTGCCGTGTCTCTACCGGGTGAGGCCTGGGAGCCACGTCTACACTGCTCACATCCGCTTCTGCGGGCGGGCGTGCGTGCCCGACCCAGACCAGGGGCGAGGGGCAGGGCTGTCGTGGTTTGCCGTCTGGTCCCCGTCCCGCTGCCCTCTCCCAGATTCTCTCCTCCTCTTCCTCTGCCCCCCAGGCCCTTCCCCACTCAGCCTGGGGGGTCCCTGACCTGTTGACAGGCTGGGTCCCCTCTGGCGGGGGCTGTGGTGGGGAGGGGGAGGGGTCTCTGCTCTCGGCACTCCTGCTTTTCCACAGGGATTTTCTAAGAACTGATACAAATACTCGAATTATGGGGCCGGAGCGATAGTACAGCAGGTTAAGGGGTTAAGGCGCTTGCCTTGCACGTGGCCGACCTGGGTTCGATCCCTGTCATCCCACAGAGTTCCCCGAGCGCCACTAGGAGTGATTCCTGAGTGCAGAGCCGGGAGAAACCCCTGAGCACTACTGGGGGGGGGGGCCTGAAAACCAAAATCAAACAAACCAACCGACAAAAATACCTGAATCGAGGCTGAACTTCCGGGGGCCTCAATTTATTCGCCTGTAAAATGGGGGCAGGTAGGAGCGAGCAGGGATTTCCCTGAGATGGAGATGGGGCAGCCCCGGGCTCTGTCAGCCACATCACACCCCGCTTGCACAGACAGGCCCTGCACACCGGCATGCCAGTGTCCTCCCCTGGGGTGGAGGGATGCCCTGCCTCAGTCCCCTGGTGGCCAGAGCCCCGGGGTCCCCAGCCCATCCCCTGAGGCCTGAGTCTCTCGGATTCCCTCTGCCAGGGTGGGAGTCTGGGAGGGGAGGTGGGGGGGAGCAGCCCCCCCCCAGCTTTCGGGGCGGGTAGGGGGGTGCAGAGGGAGGAGGATCTGTCCCAGCCCAGAGTGAGAGACGAGTTAACAGCTCAATTGTTATTTCAATTACACGGATTATTTGAAAACAATGTTATGAGTTTCATCACTGACAACCCCGGGAAACGGCTGCTATGGCAACCAGGGAAAAGAATGGTCCTGCGCAGCCAATCACAAGTTCCAGCCATGGCCCCAGTTTGTACAAACTCTCTCCTCCCCAGTGGGGAGGGATGGGGGGGAGGGCGGGCAGACCGGGCAGGTACCCAGGAAGGTGCCAGGCCCAATCCTGGAATCGGCTGTTTCTCCCGCGTTTCCTAAGGGATAAGCACACTGTCCCGTGTTCTCGGTTGCACCCGCCCAGGCCAGGGCTGGGTGGATGGCGGGTATATGTGTGTGTGGGGACGGGGGGTGGGAGGGGTGTTTGGGGATGAAGGTCACAGGATGGCAATGAGGAGGAACTCTAGGACACCACTTCCTGCCCAGCCGGACTGTGGAATTCTCTGAAAGGCCGGGTCCCGTCCGTCCAGAGGATGTGACCACTTTGCCTCACATCTCTATTTTGGTCTGGGGGCCCACACCCAACAGTGCTCAAGTATCACTCCTAGCTGGGTTTGAGGAACCACAGGCGGTGCTGGGGATCAAACCCAGGTGGGCTGCCTGTAGGCAACTGCCCTCTGTAGTGTTTCTCTGACCACAGACTCACTTCTCGAGCTGGGGGAGGGGTGCCCTGGGGGGCCTGCACTGGGCCTGGGGAAAGCACAGACAAGACCCACAGGACACAGGGTCCCCAGAGCCCCCTTCCCCGCCGCCCTCCATGCCTGTGCGGGCAGCAATCCTGCCCAACCTTCTCCGAGAAGGAAACAGCCTCTCCTGCTCTCCTACTCAGAGAGCGTCAATCAGCCCAGCGGCTGGCTGGCCTCAGCTCTGCCCAAGCTGATCCTGATGGGCCATTTTCTACCTGCTGGAGCTGACAGCCACGGCTCGGACCCTCACCCGTGCCCCTGCTGAAGGGCTCTCTGGGTGCTGGGCATTGTTTTAAGCATCTTCCAAGTACACACTGGGGGCTTCTGGGCAGGGCTCGGGAGTCTCTCTGCCACCCTTGCCAACCTGGAGGCGAAGCTCACCTGAGACACTGCTGCCAGGCAGCCTGCCCTTCTTTATGAGCCTCAGTGTACCCATCTGTACAATGGGTACAATGGGTACAGATGGGTACCCACTGTACAGATGGCTGCCAAGGCCGCCCCCAGCAGCCCTGGTATGGGGGTGCGTGCCGTGACAGGGATTAAGCTCAGTGTCCCACAAGGCAGGCTCCGCTCATGCCAGCCAACCCTCCGCCCCCCCACCAACAGCTGTTAGCTGTCTGCACCCTCACATAGCATGCAGAAAGGTTTCTGGGGCTGGGGGGGGGGCGCCTTTGTGGGCGGGGGGAGCCGGGGGACCGAGGTAAGCAGGTGGGACGATGAGAGGGGGAAACAGAGGACCTCGAGCCCAGGCCGGGCGCCCCCAGGACCCCTGCTTCTGGCTGCTCCAGGCCCCCCTAATGGAACAATCCTGGGCCGCATCTGACTGGATGCTCCCAGCCCCATAAACTTTGACCTGTAAAGCCACATCGTTACCTCAGGCAGATGCGGGTCCCAGAGCTCGGGAATCCTGCGCTTGTTTCCCAGGGGGAGAAGCGGGGACAGGCCCAGGGGGTCGCCGGGGCCAGATACTGTCACCAAACATAGCGTCAGTGGCTGCAGTGGGGAGAGAGGCCAGCACAGCGCGTCCGTCCTGGATTGGGGTGTGGTGATCCCAAGCTCACTGTCCCATTGTACAGATGGTTACACTGAGGATCAGGAAGAAGTTCAGGGGGGCTGGAGCGATAGCACAGCAGGTAAGGCATTTGCCTTGCACATGGCTGACCCGGGTTCGATTCCCAGAATCCCATATGGTCCCTCGAGCACTGCCAGGAGTGATTCCTGAGCGCAGAGCCAGGAGTAGCCCTTGAGCATCGCTGGGTGTGACCCAAAAAGCAAAGAAAAAAAATTTTAAAAAAGGGCAGGCTGTTTGGCCGCAGTACCTCAGGTGAGCACTGGGGCCCGAGTGTCTGCCTTGAGGCAGGAGGGGACTTGTGCCCTTGAGGCAGCCAGAGGGGGTGGCAGTGGCTTGTGGGGAGGGGGGCGGAGTGGAGGGGGATTCAGGGGAATGAAGGTCAGGAAGAACACGGGGTGCGACTCGCCCACACGGGGGGCGCTCAGGGTGCCCGGAGGCAGGAGCTGGGAGCCGCGTCTCTGCGGGCCCAGGTCGGCCGGGGTGGGCAGGTGACCATGTCACAGCTGGGGACGGGGGTCGGGGACAGGGGCCCCGCGATGCCAAGCAGATGGTCTGGAAGGCTGAGCGAGGCCGCGGGGAGCCCAGGCAGCTCGGAGCCGCCCCCTCTCCGAGGCGGCTCCCTCCCGCTCTCGCGCCGAGCAATTTCCCGAAGCATTTTCTCTAATTTGTGATTGTTTCCCTAACCCAGAAGCCACGCGAGGCTCCGGCTTCTCCCAGCCCACGACTGAGGAGCGGGCGGGAAGCGAGAAGCTGCCAAATGTGCTGGGTGTCTCCGCCCCCGGCGCTACCCACTGGGGGACTCACGAGTCCCTCTGTCCCCCAGAGTCCCCCGGGACAGGGCCGGCTCAGGGGAGGAAGGGTCTGGTGGGCTGGGAGGCTGCAGAGGTGCAGGATCAGGTCTGTCTGCGGGAGCCTGGGGTCGGGGAGTGAGGACAGAGAGCGGGAGCGGGGAGCACAGCACATCTGTGGGGGAGCACTCTGCTGGGGGGGCCCTTGGCAACGGGGGTGCCTTAGAGCAGAGGAGGGAGGAGAAAGGGACCCACGGAGAGGAAGGGGGGAAGGTCTGGGTCAGCGGCCGGTTTTGGGGGTCCCACAGGCTGGAAAGAGTGATGTAGAATTGGAGTGAGGGGCTCCAGGGATAAGTCGGGGGTGGAACAGACGCTCAGGAGGGAATGGGGGTCTCGCAGGGCACTGGGGGTGCAGGAAGACGCGGCCCCTGCCAGGCTGTCGGGAGATTGAAATGCAGCTACTCGCTTCCGTCCGTCCCGCCTGGCTCCGGCACCTGCTTTGGCCTGGCTCACCCGACCCGATGCCAGCTCCACACCAACACACACACACACACACACACACACACACACACACACACTGAAGGTCACCTCACCCCCACCCCGCTCCCCCATTCCAACTCCTCAAGAGCAAGCCCTGAGTTCTCCACTGTCCCACTTCTCTCGGTCACCCCTGGAGATTAAGCTCCTCCCCCCCACCCCACCCCCAGAGTCCAGACATAGCAGCAGGGACCTGCCTCGGGCGCTGGCACGGCCACCACGGCAGCTCTCCACCACGCTGACCACACTCCCTCCAGCTGCGAGCATGCCAATCTCTTCCCTCTCGCCCTGGGAATCAGAGCATGGCTGATCTGGAGGGCACCCTGCTTCGCGCCGGAGACAGGACGCATCCACACTCCCCTCCCTCTCTCTTCTAGATCCTTCCAGCCCCTTCCCTCAGTCTTTCTCATCACTCTTGATTCTCCGGCATCCCCAGATGCGCCTGGCGGGATTTTTACCAGAGCCTGGCGCGGTGTTGGCTCATGAGCAATGTGTTGGGGATGAATGAATAGGTTGGTGGATTCACGAGCAAATGGGAGTGCACAGATGCAGACTGAGAAGAGAGAAATACATTTGTGGATGGGGGGAGGGCAGATGGAGAGAGGAGGGGAGGTGGGCGAGAGGGAGGGGCTCGGTGTTTAAGTGAAGACAGGCAGGCGGGTGATGCATTGGATGCATGGATGAGTGGATGCGTGGATGGATGGGTGGGTGGGTGGGTGGGTGGATGGATGGATGGATGGATGGATGGATGGATGGATGGATGGATGGATGGATGGATAAATGGACAGGTGGGTGGGTGGATGGGTAGATTGGTGGGTGGATAGATGGATAATTGGGTGGGTGGATGGATGGATGGATGGATGGATGGATGGATGGATGGATGGATGGGTGGATAAATGGACAGGTGGGTGGGTGGATGGGTAGATTGGTGGGTGGAGAGATGGATAATTGGGTGGATGGATGGGTGGGTGGGTGGGTGGATGGATAGATGGATGGATGGGTGGGCAGGTGGGTGGATGGATGAATGGGTGGATGGATGGATGGATGGATGGATGGATGGATGGAAGGATGGGTAATTGGATGGATAATTGGATGGATTATGGGTAGATGTATATATGGATGATGGATGAGGGATGGATAGATGTGTGGGTGGATGGGATGGAAGGATGGGTGGATGGGTGGATGGATGGAAGGATGGGTGGATGGGTGGATGGATGGATGGATGAGTGGATGGATGGATGAGTGGATAAATGGACGGGTGGGTGGGTGGATGGGATGGAAGGTCAGATGGATGGGTGGATGGGTAGATTGGTGGGTGGATAGATGGATAATTGGATGGATGGATGGATGGATGGATGGATGGATGGGTGGGTGGATGGATGAATGGGTGAATGGATGGATGGATGGATGGAAGGATGGGTAATTGGATGGATAATTGGATGGATTATGGGTAGATGTATATATGGATGATGGATGATGGATGGATAGATGTGTGGGTGGATGGGATGGAAGGATGGGTGGATGGGTGGATGGGTGGATGGATGGATGGATGAGTGGATAGGTGGGTAAATGGATGGATGGGATGGAAGTACAGATGGATGGGTGAATGGGTAGATGGGTGGGTGGATAGATGGATAATTGGATGGATGGATGAATGGATGGATGGATGGATGGATGGATGGATGGATGGGTGGGTGGATGGACAGATGGATGGGTGGATGGGTGGGTGGATGGGCAATTGGATGGATAATTGGATGGATTATGGGTGGATGTATATATGGATGGATGGATGGATGGGTGGATGGGATGGAAGGATGGGTGAATGGATGGATGGACAGATGAATGGATGAGTGGATGGGTAGGTAAATGGATGGATGGGATGGAAGGACAAATGATGGGTGGATGAGTAGATGGGTGGGTGGACAGATGGATAATTGGATGGATGGATGGATGGATGGATGGATGGATGGATGGATGGATGGGTAAATGGACAGATAATTGGATGGATGGGTGGATGTATATGTATATATATGGGTAGATGGGATGGAAGGATGGGTGAGTGAATGGGTAGATGAGCTGGTGGATGGATGGGATGGAAGAATGGGTGGATGGGTGGATGGTGGGTGGATGGGTAGATGGGTGGGTGGACGGATGAATGGATGAAAGGATGGCTGAGTAAACGAATGCCTTGGACGGGGTGCTGGATGGGTAGGCAATTTCACATGGCAGCCTCCCAACTTTCCCCCATGTTCCCCAAGCACAGACTCCTCTAATTGGACTAATGGCACCTGGTTTTCGCAGCAGACACCCACACCTGCGACCTCCTCATATTCACTCCTCCCCTCCCCGTCCCCCACAGCAGTCTGAATCCTGTTGGTCCCGTCATCCTGGTCTCTGCCCTCGGCCTGTCCCTCAAGGCTGCCCCTCCCCCACCCCCTTCTCCTGGAAGAGCAGCGAGACCCAAGGCCCGAGGCCCGGCTGCCTCTCCAGCCCCTGAGTGCCTTAGTGATATAAACTCATTGAGTGCTTGAACCAGATCTACGAGGTAGGAGCAGATGGGGAAGTGGGGAAACCGAGGCAGGAGACTGGGCATCTACCTAAGGTCGTTCAGCTCACCGGGCTAGACTGCCCCTGCCAGGGGGTCCTCGCTCTTCGCTTTGGGTCACTCTGACAGCAAAGGCATCCGCACAAATCTCCTGAGGTTCCCGTCGATTCAGGGGCCTCACGGCTTGGCCTGCCCACCAAAGGGCCACGCTTCCCAGGTCAGCCCAACCCCCCTCTCGGGACCTCACTCTGCTCCCTCACCCCTGCGTGGACTCTGCCCTCTGCTCAGACCAGACGCCCGGCTGGCACCAAGCCTCCCTCTCTCTCTGCTCCTGCTGTCCCGGCCACCTGCAGGGCTGCCCTCCCTGTCACCTGCACCTAAGGCAGTGCCATCTGGACACTCAGCCCCGACGCCGCCTGCCTCCCCCGTGAGACCGTCCCCGGCTCCTTCAACCAGATCGAGACAAATGAGCCTCGGCCTCAAGGCGCCTTCACGAAGCACCTTCCTCCACCTTAAGACACACTCATGGGCGACTGGAGCGAGAGCACAGCTGGGGAGGGCATCTGCCTGGCACGTGGCCGACCCGGGTTCGATTCCCAGCATCCCATAGGGTCACCCGAGCACCGCCAAGAGTAAATTCCTGAGGGGCTGGAGAGAGAGCACAGCGGGGAGGGCGTCTGCCTGGCACGTGGCCGACCCGGGTTCGATTCCCAGCATCCCATAGGGTCACCCGAGCACCGCCAAGAGTAAATTCCTGAGGGGCTGGACAGAGAGCACAGCGGGGAGGGCGTCTGCCTGGCACGTGGCCGACCCGGGTTCAATTCCCAGCATCCCATAGGGGTCCCCTGAGCACCACCGGGAGTAACTCCTGAGTGCAGAGCCAGGAGGAACCCCTGAGTATCGCCGGGTATGACCCACCATGAAAAAAAAAAGACTCACAGAGCACCATCCACTGAAGGGGCATTCGTGGAGCACTTTGTACCTTGGGGCATGTTCAGTGAGCACCTTCCACGTGCCCAGCTGACTGAAGGGCCCTGGCTGAGGGTGGGTGGGGGGAGAAAGCGAGACGAGGAGAACAATCTGGGCCTCCAAGGGCTCTGCTGGTGTGGACACAAGTGAGCATGCGTGCTAGCAAACACAGAATGCCCAAAGGCCCCGGGGCACAGCCGCATCCAAGCAGGGGCAACTGCAGACAGGACAATCGCTTAGGGCCAGCCCTGCTTCAAGTGTCTGCTTTTTGCTTTGATGCATTTTTGGCCAGATGGGTGCCAGGGATGGAGGCCACACCTGGCGCTGTTCAATGTTACTCCTCACTCAGTGCTCGGGGGGACCCCAGGTGGCAGAGATCAGACCAGGAGCAGTGACACACAAGTCATGGGACCCGACTGCCTCTCCAGCCCCTGAGTGCCTTGCTGATGTCGACTCACTGAGTGCTCGCACCAGATCTACGAGGTCGGAGCAGATGGGGAGGGATATGGGGAAACTGAGGCACAAGGCTGGGCATATACCGAAGGTCGTTCAGTTCACCTGGCTAGACTGCCGCGGGCTGCCCTCACAAGGCAGGCACACCTCCGGGGACAGGGCGCCCAGAAACGCACGACAGACCCACTCTCAGCCCGTCACCCCGAATTGGCCCTGTGCCTTTCCTCCAAGCCTGGGTTTGAGGGTTGTTTAGGACCAGGGAAACGAACATGGCCTCGGCTCAGGGGACAGTGCTCCCTCCCCCCATGATGGAGACCCCGGATCCCCACCCCAACAGGAGTCGGGCACCTCCTCAAGGCCCTTTCACCTCCTGAGCACCCTCCAATAGGCAGATGGAAGAAAAGATCCAGCCTGGGGGCCTGGCGCCCCTCTCAGGAAGATTCCAGAAGGTTCCAGAAGATTCCATCTCAGCCTGCGGTGCCTCAGGTCCCCCGGGAGGCCACTGCCCTGTATGTGCCCACCTGAATTTGTCCCCCTCGTCACTGCCCATCATCTTGTCTACCCGGTGACCCAGATCCACCTGCCTGGACGCCCCATCCATCAGCCTGACTGGACCCATCCGCCCCCTGTGTCCCCGGCTGCTTGGTGCCTGTCACTCTGCCGCCACACACACACACACACACACACACACACACACACACACACACACACTCACACTCCTCCCATGCCAGAGACAACAGACACAGTGGAGCCACCAGCCTTTTTGCTCCCAGGGAAACCCAGCAGTCCTGGCAGCAGCAAGATCGGCTTGCTAGGAGCCCAAACGGTTCTGGGCCGTCGGCATGCTCCCCCCCCCCCCACCTCCCCGGGGACCCCTGCCCCTTCCTCGCTGGACCCCCAGGGCACTGCCGCCAGAGGAATCCAGTCAGGTCAGGGCCATACGGGTCCTGCCAAAAATGTTCAAGCGGTCCCTTAGGAAATCACCGGACAAGAGCGAGGAGACGCGTGTACAAGGGTGTTCATCGCGGAATTGTTTGTAATCGCGAAGGGTTTGGAAACGGCCCAGACGTCCGAGCGTGGGGCTGGCTCGATGAATTATGGCACCGTCGCACAATGGAGAGCATGCGGCTCTTAAAGAATGATGATGTCGATGTGTATTTATCGAAATGGCAAGACAGTTGCCATATATTAGAGGGTGCGTGCGTGTGTGTGTGTGTGTGTGTGTGCATCGGGGAGGGGGGTGGGTGGGAATCAGGTTACGAAGGCATATGTAGGAAGCAAGCTGCCATTTTTATTTTTAAAAAAATCTATATATGTCGGGAAGGATGTGCACCGGAGTGGTAGCCAAGTGGCGGTGGGATTCTGGCTCGTGAAAAACACTGAGCTATATAAAAAGCCCTCCGCTCAGATGCAGAGACGCGCGCACACCCAGATCTCGAGTGCGGAGATGGGGGGGGGGGGGTTGGGGATGCTGGGGGGGTGCGTGGAGGGCCCGGGGGGAGGGGCGGCACTGGGCTCAGTCCTTCTCCGGTGGTCCCACAGCCTCTGCCCCCCACGCTGAGGGAGGCTCCCGACTTTCCAGGCGAGGAAACTGAGGCTCAGCCCCCCGCGCACGGCAGCACCGGGGTTTCAACCTGACTCCCTCTGCGCCCAACGCTCGTGATCTTCATGGCAGCTGGTCGAGTTTCCCATTTTGCGTTTCTGTAACTTGCCCATTTAGAACAATAATACGGGCGCACCTGGGCGAGAGGAAGTGGCTGAAGTTAACGACGAGACAGAGATGGACGGACGCAGGTTCTCCAGGGCCCCCTGCCCACTGGGTTCACTGGTGACCTAAAGGGGGTTGGGTTCTCACCCCAGCCCCAGCCGTGCCGGGAGGCGCCGGCTCCCCGACCGACTTCCGCTCAGGGGCCTAAAGGTTGAAGGGCTTGGGGCTGGAGAGATGGCAGAGCAGAGCGTTTGCCTTGCACACAGGTTTAACCCCCGGCATCCCACAGGGTCCCCCCGAGTCCCACCAGCAGTTCCCCTGAGTGCAGAGCCAGGAATAAGCCCTGAGCATCGCCGGGTGTGGCCCCCAAACCAAAACAAAGACTGTAGGGTTCGAAGGTTCAGGCCACCTCTCTGGAGCTCCTCTCCAAAACCCAACTGGAATCAGCCGGAGCAGGACACTGGCCGCATGCCACAGGCCACTCCAGACCCCAGAAGGCTGCCTCAGGACCTTCTCGGCCCACAGTGCTCAGAATGGGGGCTCGAGGGTTTTTGTTGCACACTGAGGGGTGCCCAGCAGCCTCTCACCAGCTGTGATGACCAGCTACGCGTCCAGACATTGCCAAAAGTCCCCAAATGTCCCCTGGGGGCAAATTTACTGTGGGGTGATGACCTTGGAGCTAATAGATGTCCCTGTGGGCAGTGAAGACTGGGATCCCAACAGGAGACAGCACAGACATGTCTGGGGGGCTCCCAGACCCTTTGGGTGCAGCTTACTCTGAAAAACCAACACCCCCTCACCCAGGCTCTGATCCAGGATGACCCCCTCCCACCCTGGGGGCTCCCAGGTCCTCTCCTGGCTGAGACTCCATCCCCAGGCCTCACGCCTCCCTGGTCACCTCTGACCCCCACAGATCCAAGTGACCCTGGCCATGAACTCCAGCCCTCAACCTCCTCTCTGCACGCCTGGTCACCCGCAGCGCAGAGTCCAGCTTCCCGGCCCAGTGCGCCCTGCCGATTCTCCACTCTGCTCTCGAATGAGTCCCCCAGAACCCCCAGAACCCGCAGAACCCCCAGAACCAGGCTTGCGTCGCTTCCCTGTTTCAGTAACTCTGACTCCGGGGTGCAAACGTGACGTTTGAGCCAGACAATCTTGTGGCTGCTGCAAAATTCTCCTTCCTCTGGGTTTGGGGCCCGTCACCCTTGTCCCAAAGCCCGATTGCTCTGCCCCCTCCCCCCCGCCACTGCCCCCTGCCAATTCATCCCCAGGGCAGTGCTTTTTAATCTCCCCCCCCCCCCCGCCCCGGGGCCTCCTCCTGTCCTGGTCCATTCCTGTATCCCCTGTCCTGCCAGCTGGCCCCAGTCTTATATGCCTTGGCCCCCAACTTACACAACGTCCACCAGGATCCCAGTTGGAACATCCAGGGACCCCCACTGAGAAACACTTCCTAGATAACCGCTTCCTCCTGGAAGTCCGCACGGCCCCACACGGGCTTTTGGGGGATCGATGGGCATAGATGATGGTGCTCCTGGCTTACTCCCATTTCTGTGCTCAAGCAGGACTCCTGACAGTGCTCAAGGAACCATATCAGATGCCAAAAATTGAACCCAAGCAAAGCATAGGCTGTAACCCCTGGACTTTCTCTCCAGCCACCCCCACTGGCGCTTCAGAGCACCGTCTGCTGGCTGACCTCCTTCCTGGGGTGACCAGCCCCTGACCCTAGGTCCTACCCACTGACCATCTCTAAGCAGCGAGCACCGAGCCCAGACAGGAAAGCACCAGCTGTCCAGTCCACCCCGGAACGACACACCTGAAGCTCGATAAGGGACAGACAGACAGACGAATGTGTGCAGGCCAGGAGCAAGGACCATTTGGGCTGGACCCCAGGTGCTCTGGAGGTTCAGGAAGGGCAGGGGGTGGCCACTGCAGGGCCGGAGAAGCTGGGCCAGAGATAAGAGAGGACACGGACGGATCACAAGGACCTTGCCTGTCGCCGTGCGGAGTCCGGACTTAATTCAGTAGGCAACGGGGAGCCAGGGGAGGGTTTTAATCACGCTCCTGACACCATCCCACCTGCATTCCAGAAAGATCTTTCCCGGCTGCAGCAGGGACTGCAGTGAGGAGCAGATCTGCAGCGGCGAGGCCGGGAGGGAAGCTGCCCCCGCACGCGGCCACACCAGCGAGGTCACGGCATCAAGGATGGACGGGGAGGACCAGGCACTGCGGGAATCCTGACCGGGTGCCCCCTCCCCGGTCCCGGTCCCGGCCCAGAAGACCCCCGGGTTCAGAAATAGGTCCCACCGGTGCTAAATCAACCCACCACCACCCCAGCCCCCCACAGGGGTGACGAGACCCCAGAAAGGCACAGCCAAAGGCCCACAGAGAGTCAGTCGCGCCCTGCAAGGACCTCACACCATCCCGGTTGCCACGATGCTGCCTCGGGCTCCGAACCGGCTGCCGGTTCAGCTCTGCCAGTGCTCCGGCAGGTAGGGGCCACTCTTCCCCGCCCCTCCCCCAAACCCACAGCCAAGTCTCAGCGAGGTGAAGTCCCCTTGCCCAAAGTCACACAAAGGCCAGCAAGACGCAGCTTCAGACGGGTCCCCCTCCAGGAGTCAGGCCAGCCAAGGGGACCGGGAGGGATGTGGCAGGGAGGGGCACCCTTGCAGGCCGGTGGACCCCTGGCCATGGGAAAGGTGTGTCCCCACAGAAGCTGGAAAAAGGCACGGGCATCAACTCAGCCCCCGAGGCGCCACCTGGTGGGCAGAAAGAGAGATGTCTCCCCCCCCCCCCCCCCCCCCTCCTGGGGCGGCCCACTGGCCCAGGCCTGGGGCCTAGTCCTCCGAGCTCCTCCAGAACACACTCTGCCCAGAGGCCGCCTTCCCCCAAGGGACCAAGGGGAGCTAGGACAGGGCCCTGAGTGCCAGATGCGCCCGGATCTCTGCCCCCAGTCCTGTTTGCTGGGCCTCATTCTCCAGGAGAAAACCGCATCCTCCGGGCAGCCCCACCAGGCTCGGAAGCTTCCAGCTTCTGCATGGACCCACTGCACTGACGAAGAGGCTCGGCTCGCCCTGTCCCGAGAACGGCCGAGCAGGCCCTCCAGACGCCAGGCTCCAAGCACCGGCCCTGAGCCGAGAGCTCTGAATGAAGGTGCTTGGAGGAGCGGGGGGCCAGGGGGCTCTCCCGGGCCTGGCCCAAGGCCCAGTTCTCTCTACAGCCTGAGAGAGTAATACCCCGACTTGTCCCCAGGCCGAGAGCTTCCTCCGTAGCTGAGAACCCCCAACCCCAGCCCTCTGGGGGGGAGGTGCCTTCTCCCTGGGAACCACCTGGCTCCATCCTGGGCTCCCACCCTCTCTCTCCCCGCCCAGCCGAGCTCTGGCTGCTGCCGAGTTATATAAACAGGAATCATTCTCTCTCTCTCTCTCTCTCTCTCTCTCTCTCTCTCTCTCTCTCTCTCTGAATACCTGAGGCTGCATTTCCGAATGCAGCTTCCTGCTGGAAGAAAAAGGGAAAAATTTTTTTAAAAGAAGAGAGTAAGAGAGAGAGAGAGAGACAGGAAAGAGGAAAGGTAACTGGCTGAGTTCGGAGCCTGAGTGGGAAATAAACTGGCCCCTCCAAACTTCACTAACTCAAGAGACAGGCCCTGGGGTCCCTGCCCAGGCCCCCGGCAGAGGGCAGCCGCCCTTCTTGCAAAAAGGCTTGGAAAAGTCATGGCCAGAGGAGGGGCGTTGGGGTGGGGACACAGGAAGTCCCGCCTCAAGGCCCCTCGTTCCGGACCCGGGGTCTGCAGAGGCGGTGAGGGGTTCAGACTCACTTGGGCCCCCGGGGGACCCGGCTGTGCCCTCTGGCACTCACAGGACCCTCTCCCAGAGATGCTCTCGAGCCCGGGAACCTGGGGCCGAATGTCACCCCGCGATGGTGGCATTTTAGCTGCTTCTGGCTCTGCATTCCCCCAGCCCTACCTGACAGAATTAATAAGAAGTCGGGGTGCCTGGGTCCCCAGGACGCCCCCGGAGAGAGTTTCACAGCCGCGTGAGCCTGACCTCTGTGGTCAGTGCTTTCCTGGGAGGAGGGAGGCTCGTGCCCCAGGATTGGGGAGGGGCCCCCTTGTCCAGCCGGGACAGCTTCCCCCCACCCTCAGCAGAGCAGGCCCAGCATGGTCAAGCGGGGTCCCCTGAAGGGCCAGAGTTCATGGCCACCAAAGCCTTCCGGAAGGAAGGCGGGAAAGGAAATCGAGTCCCTGCTGGGGAGAAAATGGGGCAGAGACATCTGCAGAAGGAAACTGAGGCAGGCAGGGAGAGGTGTGCCATCAGCCCATCACTGGGCGGAGAAGCCAAACAAGGCCGCCAAGAAGTCTTCCCAAAGGACAGTCGGGGACAGTTTGGGGCGCTGGTGTTGGGGAGGGTTGGTGGTTAGGGAGGAGCCCACGGGTGCCAGGGATGCTGGACCCAGGGAATAGCGCTGCCTAGTGGGGGAAAGAGGGGGCTGGATCCTGAACCCCCAGTGAGTACTGGCCAGAGGGGCCCCCTCACTGACCGCTGCCTTACTGGGGGGGGGCCAGCCTGGGGGGGAGCAGGAAGCAGACCAGGAAAAGGCGCTGGTCCCTGCCAGCCTTGGGTGGGAAAGAGGACGGGGCCACCAGCACGTTCCACGCACAGCGGCCTCTCTGCCCGCCACCAGGGGGTGCCCCTCAGGATCCGCCACCTCAGGGGACACAGGCTCAGCTGCTGGGGTCGCCCCGAGCCAGTGGAACCCCCGTGTGACCGTGCGGGAGGGGAGGGACGGGGAGACCAGCTGGGGCGGCGGGGAGAAGGGCCACCCAGCACCCCGGCGCACCCATACCTTTCACGCCGACCCCCAGGGTCCGTCCCAAGCGGCGCGCCCCTCGGACGTGAGCACGTCGGGTCCTGCCCTTCCTCCGGGAGGGGAACCAAGTCCCAGGAACCGGGCCGGGGGTCGGGGGGAGAGCACAGCGCCGCCCCTCGCCCCCCGGCCTGGCCCCCGCCTGTCCGACGGCGCGCGGGCAGCGGGGTCGCGGCGGGGCGGCCGACGGGGGACCCCGCGGGTCAGCTCCCCGCACACCCCACCCTCGTGGTGGCCGCAGCCGCGCGTGTCACCGCGGCGGGACTCAGCCTCCGGGCGCCCCCCGGACGCGGCACGACCCGGCACACACGCGCGCAAACACGCACACACACAGGCACACACACACACGCGCGCGCGCACACACACACACGCACACACCCGCGCGCACACCCGCGCGCACACGCTCGCGCCGTGCGGAATCTCCGGGGCCCGGACCCCGCCTCTGGGAGGGCCGGGGGGTGCAGAGCCCCGGGAGAAGGGGCTTCGGGGACCGGGGGTGGGCGGGCAGCCGGGAACGCCGGGGTCCCGGGGACCCCCCCCACCCTGCCCTCCGCCCAGGCCGTGCCACGCGTCCCCCGCCTCCCCGCGCACCCGGGCTCGGCCCCCCGCGCCGCCGCCGCCAGCCCTCGGGGAGCCGGGGCCGGGGAGGGGGGACCCCCGGGATGCGCGGAGGGCCGGGTGGGGGGCGGCCGGGAGGCGGCTCGGCCCGACGCCGGGGAAAGTTTGGACGTGGGAAAGTCCCTCCCGCCCCGCCCCGCCGCGCCCCGCGCTCTTCTTACCTCGGGGAGCGGCCCGGGGCTGCCCCCGGTCCTGCCGCCTCGGGACGCGGCGAGCGGCGCGGCCGTGCGGGCGAGTCCGGCGCGGGGGCGCGCGGGGCCGCGAGCGGCAGTCGGGGAGGTGCGTGTCCGACCGAGGCGGGGGGGAGGGAAGTGGACCCGGGGCCGGTCCCCGCCCGCCCGCCCGGCCGCCTCCCGCAGCCTCTGCTGGAGACTCGGAGAATGCAGCGGCCCCGGGCAGGAGCGCAGCGACGCGCCCAGCCGCAGGCGGCCGCCGGCCGGACCCCGCAGCCCCCGCGCGCCCCGCCCCGGAGCGCGCGCCTCCCCCGCCCGCCCCCCGCGCCGGGCGGGGCGGGCCTCGCCCACCCGGGGGCCCAGTCCCAGGAAACCCCCGGGGCCGGGGGAACCGCGCGCCCCCCACCCCCACCGCGCCTTCCGAGCCCAGATCCGCTGGAACCGAGCGCCCCCACGAGGGGGACCCGCTCGCTCCCCGACCCTCTCCGCCTTCTCCACTACCTGATTTCACCGCAGCGAGGGGGCCCTCGCCTCCCCGGGATCCCGGCTTCGGAGGGGAGGGGTGTGGGCGCCGGGAGGGGGGAGGGTTGCGGGGGTCCTGCGGAGCCTCGGAGGGGCTCCTGCACGGACACGCCACTTCTGGGCCCCGGGGAGGCCCAGGATGGTGCCGGGTCAGGGGTCCCGGGAAGCGCAGCGCCAGGCTTCTGCTGGGCTGGTCAAGCGGCCAGCCCTGGCTCAGCCAGCAAGGAACTTCCTGCCCGCCCCCTGCCCGGCCGAACTGTCCTGCTCAAGTCCAGCCTGCCAGCTGCCCCCTGCCTTCCTCCTTGCTTGGGAGGTGGGGGCGGGGGGTTTCTGGTCCGGACTTGATGGGGAGAACTCTGACCCCTCACTTCTCACTCCCCAGCGCCTCAGTGCATGCGGGGGAGGGGGGTCCTTACTCTGATTTCTCTTTCTCCCACCGCGTGGGGATAGGGGAACACTCTCAGGAACGGAGCCCCCCAGGGCTGCCGGAGGACAGTGCAGGAGGGACAGTTCCGCTGTCCTGCCTCTTGTGGTCAGAGCAACCAGACCCTGCCTGACCCCCAGACCTGAGAAGAGTCTCCAGGGGCCGGGCGCACGCACGTTCTCTCTCTCTCTCTCCTCTCTCTCTCTCTCTTTCTCTCTCTCTCTCTCTTTCTCTCCCCCCCCCCTCGTTTCCCAGCCCACGACCAGGTCCTGCCTCACTCTCCTGGTCTTCCAGCGCTTCCAATGGACTCTCCTCTCGGCAGGCCGCCCCTCCCCCTCAACTCCATCACTGTTTTATTTATTTTGAGATTTATTCTCCATCGCGCCAGGCTGTTCCCTCCCCTAAGTCCCTCTCCCAGTTTATTCCCCTTCATTGATCTCTCCCAGCACAGCCTTTGTACCCCCTGCAACCCCCCCCTCCTCCCCTCTCCTCTCTATTCTTAGCCACCACTCTTTCATGCTTTCAGAGCCAGGGGCCAGCCCTTCCCAGGCGGCTCTTCTCTCTCTCTCTCTCTCTCTCTCTCTCTCTCTCTCTCTCTCTCTCTCTCTCTCTCTCTCTCAATCTCTCTCTCCCCCCCCCCACATGGGCTCTGCTCCTCCCTCGCTCCTCTCCCCACTGAATGGCCTCCGCAGGTGGTTCTGACCCCTGGCTGCCCTCCACTCATACCCAGTGTGTCGCACCCCTCTCCCGTTTGACCTCTGCACCTTTCCCTGGGACTCCGAGACCTCCCGTTTGGCTTGCCTGTTCCCTCTCCTCACCCATTAGCTCTGGCTCTACCGAACCACGGCCACCACGGCCACCAGCCACGATAGAGCAGAGCAGGTCTGTCCCCTTGCCATGTTGGAAGCTGGGCTGGGCTCTGGGCACTCTCCAGTCTCCGCCGGACACCCTGAGTGCTTGCTGGGAGCCTTGCTCTGATGGCTATGGCTTCACCACGACCCGCCCCTGCTAGGAGCCCCTTGTCACTCCCGTGGAAACTGAGGCCTAGGTGGGAAGGTGAGAGTGGATGCCTGACTGCCTGCGTTTGCCTCCGCCCTGGGCAGCGGTGGCGGAGGGGGGCATCGGGGACTGGAGACCACTCTTGTCCCTCCCAGCTGTGTGCCTAGGGAGAGGTCACCGACCACCTTCTGAGGGAAGTGCCTGGACAGTGAGACAGGAGGCGAGAGCGTCGGTCAGGGCCTGCCTTGTGTTTCTTCATCTGGCAGCCAGCCACGAGTCAGTGTCAGCGTGGTGAAACTGAGGCACGGCGCAATGGGAGAACTGGTCCCCGATCACAGGGAATACCAGGGCCAGGTATTCCTGCGTGCTGCTCAAGGGGACGCCGTGGGGGACACTGTGGGGGACGCTGCCCCCCTCCCCAGCAGTGGCGTGTCCAGTGCTGGAGGCTACAAGCTGGTCTCGCCCCTTCAGGAGGCCGGGCCGCTCGCTGTCCCCCGCTGTCCTGCCGGAGTTGTCGCGGGGGCTCAGGGCTTTCCCTCCGGCCAGCCTAGGATGGTGCCACCGGGCACTGCCAACCCTGCAGCCGCCTGCTCTGCCAGGGGCCGTCCACGCGCTGGACGCCCTTGGCAGATCCCGGGCTCTGCCCGCCAGGTGCCAAGAGCACACATTCCCTCCCGTGCCCCCCGGTGACCACCCACCAGCTGTGTCCAGACTATGTCAAGTGTCCCTGAGAGGCCAAATCACACCCTGCCAAGACTGAGGGCTGTCGGGGCCTGGAGCCAGGAACAGGTGTTGGTGAGGGCGTGATGTGCTCCGCCTCACCCCTCCTTCCCCACAGCCCACCCAGCTCGCTTCCCCGCCCCACACCTGCAGGCGCCCTCCCTCCCTGTCTGTCTGTCTCCTCCATCATTTCCTTCTTTCCCTCCTCTGCTCCTCCTGCCCCCAGCCTGTTCCTTGCCCGTGGTCCCCCTGGGTCCCTTTCCCTGCCCTGCACTGCCTGTCGCCAACCTCTCCTCCTGCAGGCCCCCTTCCCCCTCCCCTTTCCCTAACCCCATTTCCTGTCTCTTCTCCTCTCAGGCCCCTTCCCTTCCCTACTTCCTCCTCCCTCCCCTCCTTCCTCCTTTCCTTTCTTCTTCCTTCCTTCCTTCTTCCCTCCCTCCCTTTCTTCCTTTCCCTTTCCTTCCCCTTTTCTCTCTCCCATTCTCCCTTCCTTTTTCCTTTTTCACCCCTTTCTTTTCCGTCCCTCCCTCCCTTCCTTCCTCCTCCCTCCCTCCTTTCCTTCCATCCCTCCTTCCTTCCTACCTTCTTTCTTTCCATCCTCCTTTCCATCCTTCCTTCCTCCTCCCTTCCTCCTTCCTTCCGTCCTTCCTTCCTCCTTCCTCTCTTCCTTCCTCCTTCCTTCTCTTCCTTATTCCTTCCTTCCTTCCTTCCTTCATTCCTTCCTTCCTTTCTCTTTCCTTCCTTTCTGCTTCCTTCCTTCCTTCTTCCTTCCTCCTTCCTCCCTCCCTCCCTTCCTTCTTTCCTTCCTTCCTTCCTTCCCCCTTCCTTTCTCTTTCCTTCCTTTCTGCTTCCTTCCTTCCTTCTTCCTTCCTTCCTCCCTCCCTCCCTCCCTTCCTTCCTCCTTTCCTTCCCTCCCCCCTTCCTTCCCCCTCCGTCCACCCCCACTCTCCCTGGCCTCCCCCGCCCCCCCTTCCCCTCCCCCCGCCTGTCTGTGGGAGCTGGAAGTTAAAAGCTTTTCCGAACTTGCTCTCCAGCCGCTGTTCCCTGCGCCTTTCATCTCCCAGCACATTTGTAAAACTGCGCAGACTGAAGGGCCGTGACATGAACAACCAAAGAAATGTCAGCGCGGGGACCGGGCCGGCGCCCGCTGGGAGCGGGAGGGGCGGGGCGCGGGGCGCACCCGCCCTCCCGGGCAGGCACCGGGGGCGGCAGGGACGGGCCGCCTTGGGGGGGTCTCTGAGCCTCTGCAGTGGCAGGGAGGCCGGGAGTGTGGGGGAGGACAGGCCCGAGGTGGGCGGGGGAGCAGATCCCCAGGGGAGGCCCCCAGCCCCCGGCCCACCCCCTCCCCCCGCATCCCGGAGGGAGGAGCCTGGGGCACTTACCCACGGGAGATGCGGGCTCGGGTCCCCACACCAGCTGCGCCATCCTTGTCCGGATGTCCCCACCCCACGCCCGTGGGGCTCAAAGGTGGTAACAGGGGCCAGGGGACCATCATAGACCTTTGCCAAAGGGCTGCACCAGGGCTGACCCCGAAAACCCACCAAGCCACCAGAGCTGAGATAGAGTTTGGTGTCTTCAGAGTAACCCCGTGCGGGAAGGGCCCGGCCTTGCACATGGCTGGCTCGGTTCTGTTCCTGGTTCCCGGCACCCCCTGGTGGTCCCTCAGCACCACCAGGAGAGACCCCTGAGCACAGAGCCATGAGGAAGCCCTGAGCACCGCCTCATGTGGCCAGAGAAATAAATTAGCCCCACAGCAAAGTGGGATGACCAGTCCAGGGTCCAGGGGAGGCCCAGAGTGGAGGGGGACGGGGGGCGGGACTAGCCACAGGACCCCCCCAACAAAGACGGGCCAGACAGAGCTGGGCCTGCCCTCCCCACTCCATACTGAGGGGAGGGAGGGAGTGGACACGGTGTAGGATGGACGCCATGGGCTGATCCTGCCTGCGGATTCAGTGTCCCGGGGCTGCTGGGTGAAGAGAGAGAACCAGTGAGCAGGGAAGGGGGGGCGGGTGCTGTGAGAGGTGATGGGGCAGAGTGGAAAGGGGAGCCCAGGGCAGGTGTGGGCAGGGGGAGTTTAGTTCAGTTCAGCCACCCAGAGACCCCCCCTGTGGCAGCGGTCAAGGCCTCAGGTCCCCCCAGTCTTTGCCCATCCCCAACTCCTGGAACCTCAAATTCAAATTAAGCCCCTACCCTCCACCTCTGCTCCAGGACCCCTTGTTCACCCCACCCCCACCCCGGCACGCACACACCTGCACAAGCACACACATGCACGCAAGCACATACACACACACGCATACACACACACACACACACACACGCACACAGGCACACACATACACACTGTCCCTCCTCTCCTCTCTGCGCCCAGGTCGAATCCCGGCCCCCTGCTGGGAAAGGCCAGCCTGGTCCTTTGGCCCCAGACAGCGCTGAGACCACCAGCCCACGCACGTGCTGCTGGGGACGCCAGAGCTCCCCCGAGCCCCCCTGGAAGGGCCCACGACACAGCGAGAGCAGCGCAGGATGAACACCTGGTCTGGCGCCCCCGCAAAGCGCCTCCCTGGGCGGAAGGGTGAGACAGCCCCGCCACCCGCCCGTTCCCCCCCAACCCCCCCCACTTCAGAAGCTCCGCTGCTCCCCCTGAATTATTCACCTGCGTCTCCCCAGGGCCGCTGCGAGCGCCCAGCCCAGGTGCTAAGGAGGAAAAACGCAGGAGGGCCCATTAAATTTAAACACCGCTGAGGATTGTCAGATGTGAGGTTCTATTCCTGTCCCGGAGAAGAGAAGTGAAGGCAGCAGGAGGGGCCGGGGGGAGCAGCAGGGGCCGGGTGGGGAGGGGAGGGACCCCCCACGGGGCGAGGGACTCGCTGTGTGCCAGGGAAGGGCCCTGGCGCCAGGCGGACCCTCTTCCCCGAGGAGGTGGCCTCGCCAGGACCACCTTGGCCAGCCCCCCTTCTGGGAAAACCCAGCATGGAAAAGCAGCTCCGCTGTGGGGGTCACCAGCCTCCCCTCGTGGCATCTGCCCTGGGGTCCACTCATGAGTGCGGCCTCCTTTCTTCCTCCCGTCCTGAATTTGATGCCAAACTCTAGTCTCAGCCCAGAGCCGCTCTCCTTCTGTGGCTTGCTGGGAAAACTCCTATTTACTCTTCAAAGCCCAGTTTAACTTTCGGCCCACTCTCTGACCGTCAGTCAGTTCTGCATTCCTGTAGGCTGGAAGCCCGTGTCCCCGGGGGTCTGACCCTTCCTGCCCCGGGTGGCTTATGGAGTCCTGGATGCTCGGTCCTGATGGGACTATCAGGGATCCGGCTCTTTAAGAAAGCCTTGACCCTGTGGTCAAAGAAAGCCTGGGTTTGCCCTTCACGCTGTATGGATTAGCGGCAGGGGCAGGGAACCAAGCATCTGTCACTCACTTAGCTTTGTTTTTCTGTTCTTTTTATTTAAAGGGTGGCATGAGGGGACAGAGCAATCGTATAGGAGGTAAGGCATTTGCCTTGCACGTGGCCAACCTGGGTCCGATCCCCAGCATCCCATATGGTCCCCTGAGCACCGCCAGGAGTAACTCCTGAGTGCAGAGCCGGGAGTCACCCCTGAGCATCGCCGGGTGTGACCCAGACAAGCAAAAAAAAAAAAACCCCAAAGTGTGGCCCAGATAACTTCCCCGTGGTCTCCCAGTGGCCTGAGTTTAGGATGCTCAGCTCCAAAGCCGTTCCAGTCCTTTCTGAGCAGGGATGCCGTCTCTGCTGCCTCCGCCCCGTGCAGGAACCAGCTGGCTCTGTAGCCTCACAGACATTTGTTGCTTTTGTTGTCATGAATTTGTGGCAAACTCAGTCATAAAAGCCCTTGAAACGGACCCTGTTGAGGGCATTTCCACCCTGAAAATTGGCCCGCGCGCTCAGTGAGAGTCTCTGCCCGGCTCCCACTGCCAGCTGTTCCCTGCCCCCACGCCGATTCAAGACCCCTGCCGGTCTCCCACCCCGGGGGTGGGGGGGCACGGCTGCTTCCGGTTCTAGACTCTTCAGCTTGCCCTTGCTCATGGCTGATTTTAGCCATAGCACAGTTCAGCCAGGGAAGAACGCACACTTTGGGGCCAGTCACTGTGCACGGAAATCCCGCTGGACGCCGTGACTGGAGACGGTCTCCCGCTTGGGCCGGAGTGAGACAGAGTGTGCGTGCGTCCACGCCAGCCGCGACCCTGGTTCGATCCCCCCCAGGAACCACATATGGGCCCCTGAGCACTGCCAGGGTCACCCCTGAGCACAGAGCCAGGAACAGTCCCTGACCACTTGCAAGATGTGTCCCCCCCAAAAAAACAAAACCCACACCCCCAAATGTTTTTTTTTCTCACCAGTGGGATTTCCGCTCGAGGTCCTGAGACCCGACTTCCGTGACCATTAGCGTTGCCCTCCGGCCCAGACCACCACTGTCTCATTCTGTCGTCACTCCTCTCACTTCCCAGCACGCCGTTTGTCGCCATGTCCCAGGCATGCCCTTCTCTCCTCCCTGGGCTGTAGGTTCCGTACAGAGCGGCTTCGCCGTGGTCTCGCTGTGTCTCTCAACTCCCAGGCCAGTGCCTGACGCGGGTCTCAGGGAGCAAATGGTTGTGTCCCCTTGGGTAAGTGACAGGACCTGGAAGGCGTGTGGTCTGTCTGCGCTGCACTGCCGTAGAGACCCCAGGGCTGAGATGCTGGTCCCCAGGGTCTCCCCGGCATCCCGCCCCCGTCTCAGGGGTCGGCTGAGATGACAGCTGTCAATCTTCGGGTCCCTCTGTAACTCCCCTTCTAGTCCAATGATGAATCGTTGATTCATCCACTGGGTCGGCAAACGTTCTTGGAGCATCTACTAAGTGCCCGGCACTGGAGACCCAGTAAGAGCACGGCGTCTGCTCCCGGGGCTCCAATTCCAATTGGGGAACACGACGAACAAGGCAAACGATAGAGAAATCCAAAAGATAGCACAGGGATAAGGCACTGGCCTCGCACACAGGAGACCCGGGTTCAATCCCTGGCATCACACCTAGTGCCCTGAGCACCACCAGGAGTGGCTGGCCCTGAGCTCAGAGCCAAGAGTAAGCCCCGAGCCCTGCCAGTGTGACCCAGCCCAGCCCCCTTGAAAGAATGAACAAGAAAAATTAGTTGAAGATGTATTAAGTCAGATAGTGAGAGTGCACAGGAGAAACTAAAACAGGGGCAGAAAGAGAGCTCAGTGGGCAGAGCACAGGCTTATTTTAGGGGAGGGGGAGGGCGAGGAGGGCACACCCAGCAATGTTCAGGGGTTACTCCTGGCTCTACACTGAGGAATTACTCCTGACAGTGCTCGGGGGACCATATGGGATGCTGGCGATGGAACCTGGGTCATTCCATCTTCCAAGGCAAGCACCCTCCCTGCAGTGCTCACTCTCCCGTCCCAAGCACAGGCTTTGCATGCAGGAAGCCCGGTTCCAATCCCAGCCCTGGGTGGGAACACTGCTGGCTTCCATCCCCAAGAACTAGTTACCACCTCTGCATATTGCCAGATGCAGTTCCCAAAGTCCCCCCCCCCCCAAGTTGAAACAAAACAAGAAAGAGGCCGACCGAGCTGGGGGTGGGGCAGGAAGGGGGCCCACTCTCTGCCTCGCCCCGTCTCCTCAGTCGAAGGGAAAGTGGTCCCAAAGCTGGTGTCCTGCGGGGTCTCAAGAGGAGGCAGGGGCGGGGTGGGGGGGTCCCCGTGCTCTCCCCAACCCCTGCCTCCCCGGCTTCTCCTCCGGCGAGCGAGCGGGCTGCGGCTGGCCGTGTGAACCTGCGGCCGCCAGGTCATTTATCTCCCTCGCGCGTTTCCTGCGTCCGGGCCCTTCCTCCCCGCTCAGCGCGGCTCCCCTGAGTGGCAGAGACAGGTGTGAGGAATTAGCTGTGGGGACTAATGCCGTGACAGGAACTAGCACAAAAGAAAGGGACAGAGTGTAATGTTTATTACGTTTGAAGCAAAGCAAACACGCGGCCTATTTATGTATCTATAGAGAATTAATTGGCGAGCGGCAGCGAGAAGCAGATTATAAATTAGAATCATTTTCGCCAACTGAAACCCATTCATCTTGCTTCAGAATGGGCCTGTCACCGCCTCCTGACTAATTCCTTTTAAATTCGTTGCTTTTCCTCGCCGGCCTCCCGCGGCTCCTACCTTGAGACCTGAACCCCCCAGGGGACCCTCGGCTGGGGGAGGGCCACGTGCCAGCGCTGGGCCAGGGCTTGGGGCTGGTGCCCCCAGGAGCTCCCACACGCCCCCACCGGCCCAGGCTGAGTCCCGCCGGCTCTCCTCTGGGGAACACAGTTTCCTGCTGGCTCGCCTCCCCTCCGGCCTAGGCGGCCCCCGAGAATCTGGCAGCGGGGCAGCCTTGGCAGAGACCCTGGACCGGGCAGCGGCCTGAGGGGACAGGGGGGCCATTGGTCGCTGCCGCCTGCTTTGAAGCCGGGCTCTGAGCAGGCACCTTGGCGGAAATCAAAGCTGAGCCCACGGCAGGGTCCCTGCAGGCCTGGCTCTGGCCGGTCTCACCTGGAGGCCGGGGACATGAAAGCC